>NC_138723.1:27934338-28316838 GCF_965113295.1 Leuciscus leuciscus | reverse complement strand
AGTGAGTGAGTGAGTGAGTGAAAGTGAGTGAAAGTGAGTGAATTAGAGTGAGTGAGTGAGTGAGTGAGTGAGTGAGTGAGTGAGTGAGTGAGTGAGTGAATGAGAGTTAATGAGTGTGAGTGAGTGAGTGTGTGAGTGAGTGAGTGAGTGAGTGAGTGAGTGAGTGAGTGAGTGAGTGAGTGAGTGAGTGAGTGAGTGAGTGAGGAGAGGCGGGTTTGTGTGTCACTCGTTGTCAGAGAGATGAGAGAGAGAGAGAGAGAGAGAAAGACCAGCTGGTATTGTGTATATTCTGCGGAAAATTAGTATCAGAAGCGTTTCAGATATTTCAGTATCGATTTGTATCGATATTTTTGACAACACTACTTACACTTAGTTTATTATTTCAGATGCCTTTTAAAAAATAAATAATAATAACCTGTTAAACATGAAAGGTTAAGAAGCCTAGGGTTTAATATAGGACCCAATCTAACCTTTTTTTTCTAAGAATGTACAATAAAAAAAGATGGAAAATCCCACAGAAGCACACTGAAGGACGGACCAGCATCAGTCTGATCTCTTATGCACAGGCAAATTTCCTCATAAAATGTACTGTAACAGTCTTATTTGAATTGCAGTCTAATTTAAAAAAAACAACAAGTGAATCGTACAAGCACACTTTTAATCTGGATTTGTCCCCTCAAATCGGTGTTTCGCTGTCCAGCTCTGCTACTCTAATTACCTCTTATATTCCTCTGGCAGCAACATGACAGGCTGTCAGCCGTAAGAGACAGAAATGCACCTGTGAGCAGAGAGAATAAATCACCTTTTGACTCCTTCTGTGTCTATAACAAAAGGGCATCCGACCAGAAGACAGCAGAGCAGCGTGAAGATCGTGACCTTGGCGGCTCACTTGTTGCTCATTAGCGGACATCCTTCTTTATGTGAGTGAATTATCTAATTAAACCTCAGTAGCCCATTAGCAAAAACAAAATGCATGTATTTATGAACTCTGCTTTGCATTAAATTATTTAATAACTGAAGTCCAAATTAAATTGCATATGAAATAAACTATTTTCTGGTGGTTTCTTGATGAAAACTTGCTGCTATGATGCTAGAGTGCAGTGGTTGCTATGACATTTCTATAGATTCAGTATTTTACAATTAAAAAGGAAAACTTTTTATGCGTTTTAGCCGTTCATTTACACGACAACAGCATTTGGGGGCCTGAAAATGCTAACTTTTGAAAAGGGGATTCAAAGTGCAAGTGAAACTACAAAAACGTGAATTTGTGAAAACGGTGACGTCATGCTTATGAGTATTACATGTTGGGTCTATAGACGCGTAGTGTTTCTATACAAAGTGACATCGCCATCAACTGGCCTGGCAGCAGAATACAGCATTTTTAGTCGGTTTCGCAGATCCGTGTGAACGGGGATCGTTTTGACAACGTTGCCGTCTGTACGCGAAAAACACAAAGGAAATACTATTCTGGTTTTAGTTCATCGTTGTCGTGCAAAAGTACCCTAAGTTAAAGCAACACCAAAGATTGGACCTTAAAATAATGTTTCCAAAAAATAGTTTCAGGGGTTCATCAACTCGTAACAGGGTGAACGGCACTTCTACATTCGCTCTGTGACCCTCTATCGGCTAGAACCGCACTATGCAAGTTTGCCAGATCTGGTAGCGGATCTGTAGTTCGAATGAGACATAAGAAACTACAAATTTGACTTGCTTTACGGCAAGCGTTACAATAGCAAAAAAATAGCAAGCAATGTCATTGTTTTGTTTTTCTTCGTTTCTGATGTCGCAATACATCATACTTACATAAAATCATGCAACATACTCTACCTTGTCTGTGGACATCGTTATTTCCAAAGCCAGTGCTGGATAAACAAATAGCGTGCGTGCGACGGTAGGCTGCGGACAGTGGTATTGGATAATTCCGCTTCCAACCTGTAGGGGGACCGCAGAGGAAAAGTGCTTTGGTGTTGCTTTAACAACAGTAACAACAATGACAGTGATTCATGACTTACTCTTTTAAAAATCAAGGTTCTTTAATGGCATCGATGGTACCGTGAAGAACCTTGGAATGGTTCTTTATTGGAAAAGATTCTTTAGATTATTCAAATGTTCTTCACACTAAGAGAAAATTGATCTTTATTAAATAACTGTTCACTGAAAGGTTCTTTGGGAGACCAAAAAAACTTCTTCTCTGCCATTGCTGCGAAAACCTGCTTTTTGCAACCTTTATTTTAAAGAATTCATTCTAATAAATACACATGAATGTTGATTTAATCATTAAAATATTATTATTAAACACAAAGCCAAAACGTCATTAGGTAATGCTCATGGGTCAAAGGTGCCTGTCATGTAATATACCAGCAGCTTTCAGTCTGACCTTTAGCCTTTCAGGGCTGGCCTGTGTCACATGGTCCACCAACTTTATTTAGCAACTGGTCTTGTTCTCACGGTCGACGTCTGTGCTGAAGATCTTTCCTCTAGATGGACAGAGCGGGTGTTCTGCTGTGAAACAATTCCATGCAACAATTAGTGGAAATTCTGGCACGAATGTAAAAATAAAACATTAATGGCACTAAGAGGAAAGCTCTCCCAGAGGTGAAGCATTGTGCTTTAAAATGAAAAAATGCATCAACCTGAGCCATGTAATTTGCATGTAATTTCTTTTTCAAAAGGATGATTTTTTCCCCCCACCAGACAAAATTACATTTTTTTCATTATGCAGAAGACAGACACACATTAAATGTGAAATGTAAAATAGGAGAAGTCTATCACTAAAGCTTGCATTCGGATAATATTATGCTTGTTCTGTTTAAAGATAATAATTTTGACTTTAAAATGAAGTTGAGGTTTAGAAAGAGAGAGTTTGTTAAAAGAGAAACCAGGGCATATATATATACAGTGTATACAGTAAATATACATATATACAGTATATATACATATATATACTGAAGAATATTTTGACGTTCTGGTTGTAGTTGAAAATGAATCGCAAACTAAAATGTTTGAAAGTTCTTCACCTCACAGGCTCAGAGAAATCGGCTAATTAGAAACCAATAACCAAGAAAAAGGACAGAAATAGAGACGGAAGCGTCTGCTTGTGCTTTATGCACCTCTCTAAAGAAGAACTGCGTCAAACACAAGAAAATTCCTCAAAGGAAACTTACTCTAATTACTGTAGGCTCTCAGAGATTATATATATATACTGACGTTCCTTTGGAAATGTCAGCCTGTGGGAAACAAAATCACCAGAGAATTCATTTGATTTTCATGCATAAATGTTATAAACAAATTAGAAATCACCATAGCAAGTGTGCATCAACTACAACAAATACCAAACTATTTCCAAACAACTATAATTTGATGTTTATATCTGTGTTTTTTATAATTAAGATATAAGATAAATGCAATATAGAAATATGTAAATACACTGTACAATGTGCAATTAAAATGTGCGCTTTGTGCAAAAGCAGGTGTGCACTGGATTTTGCAGGTGAATTAAACTATGTAAATATAAAACTGTGAAGGGGGAAAATATGCAAAATAGCAAATATTTGACTTAATTTATGTTTTCCTGTGTCCAGAGTGAACCGAGCTGGACTTTAATATTATTCAAACATGTGGAAATTAGTCAGAATAAATAATGAGTACATGCACTAAGCAATGATCTAAATAATGTAAGCGTTTTTATTTTTTAACTTAAAGCAAAACACCACAGGTGAACACTGGATAAAGCCAGGTTCAAAATCTTTTTTAAACATATTAAAGTCAAAAGCTTTTAAAGAGGGGATTTTGGACATTTTTTTCACTCCATAAATCAGAAAATACTGTCACCAGCCAGGGGATTTTTAATGAATAAAATGTTGTATAAAATCAGGCAAATTATATATAAATAAAACTCTGTAAAAAACCTTCAGAATATAAAGTAAAGTTTGGTGTGTGTAAGTGCTGCTGAAATAAAGATTTCTGACTGCATGAGAAAACAGCCTTTAAAGAGATAGTTCACCCAAAAAATGAAAATGATCTTCTTTTGTGTTGAGCAGAAGAAAGAAACTCATAAAGGTTTTGAACAACATGAGGATGAGTAAATGATGACAAAATGTTTCATTCTTAGGTGAACTATCCCTTTAAAGATAGGCCTATGTGTAATAAAGTGCTCTAAAAGATCCACTTAAAAGTGTATTTTGGATGTTTTCTTTCCACTAATCTGAAAAAAACACTTTATGAAAAGCCCAAAATCTCAAAATTGACAGATGCATGAAAAAACAATTTAGCCTGTAGTGTCTCGCCTTAAGAAACACAAAAAAATCCCCAATTATAGAGCATCAAAGAGCTCTGATGGCCTCTAATCGCTTCTCTGTGATACTGAAGAGAATCGATTCATTTCAAACCGGTTTGACTGACGGAACGAATGTGAATGGAGGCTCGTTTGCATTAGTGGGTGTGCGCGCGCGATCTCATGTATGACTATGGGAGGGGTTTGCAGGTGTTAATGGCGCGTCATGAGGGAGTCTGGAGCACTAAAGACCCCGGAGAGGGACAGATAGAGGGTGGTCTGGTTATTTGGGGTTTGTGATGGTGACACTGCGGATGTTTTGATGGTGTTGCAGTGCATCAGTGTTGAGCAGACCAGTCACATCACACGCGCGCGCTCTGGATGTTTTGCAGTTTGCCAGCGAGCGGAATGACGAATCAACTGTTCAGGTGAGAGAATGATTCATGATTCTTTGGGGATAATCGGAGCGTTTGTCTTCTTTCTCCTCAGGCCTCACACATTTGCTCTTCTCCTCTACAGGTTCTTGCTGTCTGCTGTAGTGGTGTGTCAGGCTGTTTCTACTGAAGCAGGTACAAGTTGAATCTTTTACTCCGTATGTGGCCGGTTGTTTCATAGCTACTTTCTAACATGGATAACGCGTTTTCTCTCAGGTTGTGAGGGCTCAGAATGTGGGAAAGCTGGAGTTTCTGGAAAGCCAAAGCAACAGGCGGAATTCTTGAATAAGTTCAATGAAATGAACACGCAAACGCCGCAACGTCAACACCGCAACGCAGAGGCCGCGTTACCGTTCATAGGACTGACTGGAGGTGAGCTCATCAGAACCATAGTGGAAGAGATGAATGCATGCATGGATTGATAAACAAATAGACAGATATAGATGTGGTCAATGTATGTGTCGTGTATTTATGATGTGTAAACAAGTTTATAGTATGGTTGGAAAGTCACAGGGTCAGAAAGTTTGGAAACATTACTATTTTTAAGTCTCTTATGCTCATCAAGCCTGCATTTATTTGATCAATAATACAGAAAAAAATATTAATATTGTGAAGTATTATTACTATTTAAAATAATGGCTTTCTATTTTATTTATTTTTGCGATCAAAGCTGAATTTTCTGCATCATGATGATTTATTATCAGTGCTGGAAACAGTTGTGCTGCTTAATATTTTTTTGGAAACTGTGATACTTTTTTCAGGATTCATTGATGAATAAAACAGCATTTATTCAAAATCTTTTCTAACAATATAAATATTTACTATCACTTTTTATCAACCCTACACATCCTTGCTGAATAAAAATAAGATCTTTGGAAAGCCATGATAACTTCTTGAAATTCCTAAGTACAGTACAGTCACGTTCTTGGACACAGGAAGATTATTGGAGTTTGATTTACATAAAAAAAATACTACTTTTATATTACTAAAATACTATTTTCAGTTTTCTCCTTCGGTTAATTCAATGTGATGCTGGCTTCTCTCCTTGTAGTGGTTTGTGAACCGCTGTTTACTAGCAATTCCTGAGTGAAAATTGTTCCTACGTCAGTTTTTATTTCCATTTAAGACATGGACAAAGGAAACTACTTGACTTTAATTGCACACCATTGTAAACAACACTTACAAACATGAACCAGAGTAACCGATGTGCCTGAAGTAGAAAACTGTGTGTTTTGAGCATTTAAGCTGGAGTTGAGTGGATTTCTCCATTTATTAATGGGAATTCCGGTGTTGTCAAGCGTAGCGGCCTGCACAGTGTCTGGGTGGTTGTGTTGGGGAAACAGATGTTGGTAGCAGCTGTTGAGATTACACGTCGTAAATTTTTGGGGCTGCTGTTTTGCGTTTGCTTCCTTGTTTTTAATATCTTCATTTTGCTGTTTCTCATCTCAGTTGCTAAACAAAGTCGTACCTGCTGCAAGAATGGCGGAACGTGCATTTTGGGAAGCTTCTGCGCCTGTCCGAAGTACTTCACCGGTCGGAGCTGCGAATACGACGAACGCCTCAGGTAACGAAATCCCCTTGAGATTGAGCTGTACAGCACTGTTGTGGTCGCACAGGGTTTTTAAATGTGTGTGTTTGTACTTTCACAGCGATTGTGGTGTTATTCCACATGGAGAATGGGTTCAGAAAGGATGTTCGTACTGCAGATGTGGATATGGACTTCTGCACTGCTTCCCGCATGTTTTCAGCAAAGACTGTGGTGAGTTTATATAGATGCGTGTTTGTTGTAAAGGCTGCGAGTCTCGTTATATTACAGTAAGGCCAGACACACTCTTAAAGGGATAGTTCATCCAAAAATGAAAATTCTGACATTATTTATTCCACCTTAAGTTGTTCCAAACATGTATGAGTTTCATTATTCTGTTCAACACAAATGAAGATATTTTAATGAATGTTGGTAATCAATTACAGTCAACTGTCTGGTTACCAACATTCTTATACATGTTTCTTTGTGTTTTTAAACTCATACAGGTTTGGAACAACATGAGGACGAA
Organism: Leuciscus leuciscus; assembly: GCF_965113295.1. NCBI lineage: Eukaryota > Metazoa > Chordata > Actinopteri > Cypriniformes > Leuciscidae > Leuciscus > Leuciscus leuciscus. The sequence goes on along the minus strand of NC_138723.1, from coordinate 28,310,077 downwards.
TAATTGATGATTTTTGGATGAACTACCTCTTTAATGTCCTTCAGGTTGCTGTAACTAATTCAGTTAGAGATAAGCAACAATAGACTGCAGACAGAAGTTCTCACCTCCAACGATCCCCTTAATAGGGCTGTGAATCACTGACTAAGCGCTTGATTCAAACGGACAGCAAATGATTATTCGTGGCGTCTGTTTCTTGTTTGAGTGGCTGTTTCTTCAAATAACATTCCTGTGTATCATTTCATGTACATTTGTTTTTCTTATTTTCTTTCAGACGACTCTCAGGAAGTTCGGTGGTACCGTTCAAGTGCCCTCAGAACGTTGTCCTCTTCAATCATCATGTTTGTTGCCTTAATTTCACCCTTTCTACTGTAAATTAGATTTCTTAACTGGGTTTTGTACGAGGCATTGAAATATAACACAGCAGAGACGGACTACAAACAAAAAGACGTTTGTTTAAAGTTTTCTTTCTTGGCAGCATTTATTGTCGGCACTGAAATGCATTTTGCTTCCAGTGGAAGTGTAACTAGCTGTGTTAAAAGCAACTGTTTAGTGAAGGAACGTGTGTGTGTATATAGGATTTATATTGAAAATATATTGTGTTTGTGTCAGTGCGCAGCCAAACCAAATGGATTCTGTCTTTTTCTATGTCTCTGTATGAATTTATTGTACCAGAGAGTGCACTGGCGGAAAGTAAAGCTTTTTTATAATCAGTATCTGCAAATACACCCGTGTTTTCCTTTCAGAATATACATGTCATCTTAACAATGAGCCGCAGTTCTTGATTTAAAGTCAAGTTCTCGCCGCTCAAATGGTCTCGTCCTCATTTGTGCTCAACTTTCGTTTGCTGTGTTTGTCATTGGAGAGAGAGTCAGATAATGCTCAGATAGCCTGTGATTGTTGACCTTTCGGCTATTTTCTCTTATCTTATATAAACAAGTCGTCCGTCCGGCCAATCAATCTCAGTGGCTGGAATGACTATCTTGACCTTCTTGAGTTGGCCGGTGATGCACTGTAACACTCTTGTATGATTGAGCGAATGAATTTGTCTCATCCAATTAAAACTTGCATCAATAACTGAGATGGCTGACTGTTTACTGACTTCAATTAAGCAATTTATCATGGACGCTGAAAATTAGATTGGATCCCAACAAACTGAGGCTATGAATTACCATGACTTTCAGAAGCAAAAAATGTTCTATAAAGTGTCAACTTTTTGGGGGGAAGAAAATAAAAGGTCATTGTAATGTTTTTTCCCTATTCTGATCATATTTATTTCAAGCTCATTTTTCAACTTCTAGTACATTTTCTAAAGATTTAGTACGCTAAATGTAGAGAATCACTTGGTGTCTGTCTCTCTTCCTGTTGGGCTGAATAAACACAGAGACTCGGGCCTGTTTTACACTACAATGCTTGAATCTCTTTGGTATTAATAGCCGGGTGGGGTTGGGGAGACCCTCCTAAGCCCTGCATCTTCTCCATTGTCAAGCGTGATAACGGCCTCATTCTGCATGAAGAATGTACTCTTACATGCAAAAGGCCTCGCATGAGTTCAATAGTTAGTCAAAGAGATGCTTATAGGGGTGTATTATGTGATAAGTGACCAGGATATGGCCCAGCCTGCTATTCAGGATTTAGGATTAGAAAGTTTACTTCAGGCAAACTCATTTTGACATTTATTTTTGTGTAAGGAGAAAGTCACAAATTGTATTTTCATTATTCTTTTTCTGTGCTTTCTCAATATTCCTAGTGGTGAGTCTCATAATTGAAATGCAATCATTTTTAATTCTTATTTACAAAAGCAAATATAACATATACGGCTATAAAATTATATATTATATTTACAGTACTGTAGATTTTTTAAAATGTTTTTGAAAGAAGTCTCTTCTGCTCATCAAGGCTGCATTTATTTGATCAAAAATACAGTAAAAACAGTATAAAAAATAATATAATTTAAATGACTATTTTCTATTGAAATATATTTAAAAATGTAATGTATTCCTGTGATCAAAGCTGAATTTTCAGCATCATTACTCCAGTCTTCAGTGTCACATGATCCTTCAGAAATCATTCTAATATGATTATTTGATGCTCAAGAAACATTTCTAATTATTATCAATGTTGAAAACAGCTGTGCTGCTTCATATTTTTGAGGAAATATGATAATCTTTTGTGAGGATTCTTTGATGAATAGAAAGTTCAGAAGCATTTATCAACATTTATTTGAAATAGAAAACATTATAAATGTATTTACTCACTTTTGATCAATTTAATGAGTTCTTAATGAATAAAAGTATTAATATTTCTAAAAAAAAAAAAAAAAAAAAAAATCATACTGACCCCAAACTTAACGGTAGCCTAGTTTATATACAATTTGTAATATATATATATATATATATATATATATATATATATATATATATATATATATATATATATATATATTATATATATATAGAATATAAATATATATATAAATATAATAAATATATATATATATATTTTTTTTTTTTTTTTTTGCATGGTATTACATAAAAATGTAATCCCTATTGATGAGAAAATACAACCAAAAAAAAAGTCACTAAAAATAATGTAAACTACTGGGACAACAATTTTTTTCTTGTGGTTTTGTGGTCTGTGTTTCTCATTAGTCAATAGTCGCCAACGTCAAAGTGTGTTTCAGCAAAAGTTAAACTTTTCTCAACTTGTGTCACTGTCACAAACCCTCGGGTTTTCCCTCAACGTCCTTGCGACGCACCATTCCCACTGAACTCCCTGATTCTCAGGGCTGTGCTGCTCAGGCGCCCCGAGGCCTCAAACTCTAAAGTGGCATTAGACATTCTTTAAGTTTCATTGATCCCCTTAAAATAAGCTGCTCTATCTTCTAACCTCCAGAGATTAATCCAGTAGCGACAAAGCTCGGCACATAGAGAGACTTTTGACCGTGTTTCAATTCTTTGAGCTTCAGGAAGTCCCACATTTTCCATGACATTCAGACACTCCGGAAAGGGGATTAATGGGAGCGTTTAGAAAGTGACTCCTAAGAGAAACTCACTCTGGACTATAACAAACCTTTGTCCTGCTGGGAGACTAGTCTTCCCTTCCTCTAACGTCCCGCTGGTTCAAATGCGATTGCTTGGACGATAGCGTTTCATATGCACAAGCTGCTCGGTTCCTTTGATGGAGGCCTAGCATGCGGGTTTAATTGGGCTGAAGGGTCTCCGCAGGAATCTCCTCGCTGAAAAGCCTGGATGTTTGGGATTACATGCAGGAAATCTGTCTGGGATTGTTGGTTGGTAGAATGGGGGATGCTTCTGTAGCAATTGCAGGTAAACTTTTAAGTGATTGCATCACTTACGGGAAAAAAAAAACAAGGGTTGCTTTCAATCCAGTTCCTGCAAGAGAGTTTATCTTCATCTTTTCAGAAGTTTTCTCCATTTGATGAGATACAGGAAGCCCAGGCACTTCAAACACACACTCTTCCTCTCTCAGCTGGTGTTCTTTTTCTTTTCAAAGTGTTTGATTCAACTTTAATGCTCATATAGGTTCATTGTCTTAGATATGCATGGATCAGCTCAATCCAGGCCGGGAGTCATATACTATTGATAAAAAGATGGCATTATTAATGCATGGCACCGAACCCGCATATTTGACTGAGGAACGTTTCATATGAAAAACCAAACGTGCGAGTACGCGTCAATCAAAATCAACACTTTCTTTTCCAATTTCACGTAGCCCTAAGGTTTGCTCGATCTCCCTCTGAAAGTATTAGACAGAAGTTTATTGAACTTAGAATGAAACTTAGTTAAAGCTTTACAGCTCAAGGAAGAGCTCATGAGACGAACACAGATCTCTAAAAATATGGAAAAAAAAGCCTTTTCTTTTCGATCTATAAGGTGATGCTAAGAATCAAGATGTTCTGTTTATCTTCATTCTTTCTCTAAGACAGCCATGAGGTTAAATGGAGGGCAAAGAAAGACTTTCTGACTATTTCTGTTTGAGAAGAAAGAAGCATAAGTTTGGAAGTTGGTAAGTGAAACATAACTAAGCTGTTCATCTCATGTGCATCATCTCTTAAAGGGATACTCCACTTTTTTGGGAAATAGGCTCATTTAACAACTCCCCCAGAGTTAGACAGTTGAGTCTTACCGTTTTCGAATCCATTCAGCCGATCTCCGGGTCTGGCGGTACCACTTTTAGCATAGCTTAGCATAGATCATTGAATAATCAAGAAACTTTGCTGCCGTACCATGAGTCCAGCAGGCGTAATGATATGACGCAGCGCCTGAAAATAGTCCCCAGCTCGGTAACTTCCAACGTGACCGGGACTAAGTTTGTCTAACCTATTAGACCTCTTTTCAGGCGCTGCGTCATATCATTACGCCTGCTGCACTCATGGTACGGCAGCAAAGTTTCTTGATTATTACGCAGGAATGAGAGTATAGTTCCTAGCCATATCAGCCTAGAAAATCGCAACTTTTCATTTTCCGTCGGTCTTAGTACACGATGTAACTACAGAAGAGTCAAGTTTTAAATAGGAGAAATATCGAAACTCTTTGGTCATTTTTTTGAGAGAGATGCTAATGGTCCTGTCCGATTCAATGATCTATGCTAAGCTATGCTAAAAGTGGTACCGCCAGACCCGGAGATCGGCTGAATGGATTCGAAAACTGTAAAACTCAACTGTTTAACTCTGGGGGAGTTGTAAAATGAGCCTATTTCCAAAAAAAGTGAAGTATCCCTTTAATAACTGTACAATAAATCTCAGTCATATGATCTCAACATGTATCCCCCACTGTTATGATTGGAGGCATCATCTCATGTGCATTGTTTTAAACAGGTGTCAAAACTAAATGTATTTCTTCAAGTTAATGCTTTTTGGTGTAAGTGTGTAAAATATTTTACAATTTTATTGGAGTCTATATTGAGAACAGCAGGACTGAACTGAATCTCAGTGCTAAACCAGCTCATTTCTGATCCCGCTGATCTTTAACTCCATGAATAATGACTTTAATCTTGAATAAGGTTTTACAAATGTGCATAGCAAAGACATAAATTCTTTTTCAGGTGTGAATTTTATATTGTGCAAATTCATCACTTCAGTTTGTTGCTCTAAAAAGTTGTATATTATAATCGTAATCATGCAAATGATGCACTGGAACCACATAAAAAAAAAAATCAAGGATTATTTATATATTTATTTAATTTAAACCTGAAAATAACCAATGTTTTAGGATTGTGAAAATGTAAGCTTTTAATCAAATATCAGTAAATAAGTCCCGTTTATCATGTAAATTATGCAAAATGTCTACAGTTTTTTCTCTAAATATATATTATAATTATATTTATGCAAATGATATCAAATGCACTGGAACCATATTAAAAAATCTATTGATCTATCTATCTATCATTAAACTTGGAAATAAACAAAGTTTTCTTCAAATAAATAAAAGTGCTGACATAAAATGAATAGGAAATATTAGATGTACACTATTTCTGTGAAAGTGTAAGTTTTTAATCAAATGTAAGTAAGTGAAGTGCCAATAATCATGTGACTCAGAGAGTCAGTTTGTCTTGCCTCCATTGAAGCTTGAGATGTTTCCTGTTTCCTCCTGGTATTAAAGGGTTAAGATTACAAATTAAGATATTTTTGATTAAATCTGAGAGCTGTCTCACTCCTCCATAGGCTTCTAAGACACTATAACTTGCTGGCCCAGAAAATGCATTAAAGACATCGTTAATATAATCCAAGTGACTCCAGTGGCTCAATCTTAAGTTTATAAAGCGACGAGAATACTTTTTGTGCGCAAAAAAAACTAAAATAACGACTTTATTCCACTTTTCATTTCCTTCTCTCTGGGCCTCGAGTCTTTTCACGTAGTGTTTTAACGCAGCGCGTCTGTGTTGCTCGCACCACGTAGGCTTACTATTGGCCGACGCTGGTCATGTGTGTGATGCGTGTGACATACAACACAGAAGCGCTGCGCAAAAACACTACGTGAAAAGACTCGAGGCCCAGAGAGAAGGAAATGAAAAGTGGAATAAAGTCATTATTTTTGGGGTTTTTTGCGCACAAAAAGTATTCTCGTCGCTTTATAAATTTAAGATTGAGCCACTGTAGTCACTTGGACTATATTAACGATGTCTTTAATGCATTTTCTGGGCCAGCAAGTTATAGTGTCTTAGAAGCCTATGGAGGAGTGAGCCAGCTCTCAGATTTAATCAAAAATATCTTAATTTGTGTTCCGAAGATGAACGAAGATCTTACGGGGTTGGAACAACATGAGGGCGAGTAATTACTGACAGAATTTTCATTTTTGGGTGAACTAACCCTTTAAGATGTTTTGGTCGATCGGCTCACCAGTGGACGACTCTAAATACAGGAGTAAACGGGGTCTAAAACGTTTTGATCTTGTCCACTTTCTGCCACTTCCAGAGGGAGTGGAAAACACATTAGACCGGATTTCTTTCGGAGTGGAGACGCTCATGTGGTCGACTGTGTTCAAACAGCCACTAAAGACCGTCTTCTCTCCGTCTACTGACCGAATGAGTGAACATTATGGGAAGAGCTCTAGACAGACGGGATATAAACTTTATCGGCTGAAGACTCAAGTTTGGTTTGAAGATTGAAAAACGTACCAAGCACAATGTTCTCTCACCATTCCTGATTTCTAACACACACTCACAGCGTTCGGCGTGATCTCGCGGCTCAGAGCAGAAACTAAAGCTGATGTTTTCTGTCGTCTCCAGGCGTGTTCGTATGTAAATTGCGTGAGCTTATTTTGCCCATTAGATCGAAAGATCTGAAAAAGCCCATACATTTACTCTCCCCTCGAAGAAATCAGGACAGAAGTGGTTGAAAGTGAAGTGGGAATGTGTTTCCCTCGTCTACTTGTGATCCGATCGATCGACCAAAACGCGTCTTAATACCAGGAGTAAACAGGGCCTGGAAATGTCAAAAGTTAAACGTTTCACTTAGATTGTGATGCTGACGATATAATTAGCATTGAAAATAGATATAGAGGAGTCTCAGAGTTTTGGACCTCACGGTGTGTTTGTTATCCTGAGATATAGTGCTTGTCACCGGGCTGTTTCTCGGGTCATCCCAGTGGAAAGCTTGTGTGACAGTGGCAAATGTCTCTGGTCTGTGGCAGTAAACAGAGGTATATAGGGTAAACAGAGCGAGGGCCGTCAGGGGCCAGGACTCGGGTCGGGGGACCGCAGTAATAGGGAGGGAGTAGTGAGTTAGCAGCAAAGTGCTGTCTGACTTACACTCACACAACAGACAACCCTATACATCACAGCGAAGGGGGACATATTTACCCTGACCCGCAAAGGGAAGGAGGCGGAGACACTGGCATTACTTACAGAGACACTGTTCTTCTGCAACGCTGCGAAGGAAGGTACACTAGAAAAAAGGAATTGCCTTGTCTTATTTTATCATCTCTCTCTCTCTCTCTCCGCGGTCACCCTTTGTACTGTCATCATCTCTTATCCTTTGTTCTTGCTTCTATTTCTTTTTCGTCTGTCCCCTATCTCAACATTTCCTGTGGCTATGTTTAAACTCATCTGCGCTCTGTCGTTTCTTCTTCTTCTCATTCGGAGATTTCTCTTCTTATCTGAAGGTGGTATGTAAAGAAGGCAGGGCTGGCCGATGGTCTACAGCAGTGGCGGGTCACGACCCAAAAATGGATCGGATGGGTCGCGGACCGGGGCCGGAAAAATAATCATGCATTGGATAGGAAATAATACATATTTTATAAATGTTCATAAAAGAAAATGTAACTTTAAATATGGGTTCATTCACAATAATATGCAATAACTATGTGTTGAACCCATTAAACCATTTAAAGCACTCAATATTATTTTTAAATATATCAGTCATTTATAATCTTTATATTATATCATAATATATATGTGATACTTGATATATAGATTATATTATAATTATATTAAAAATAATTAATGTATGAAAGCATTGAAATTTAAGGTTAATTTAAAAATGCTCAATGATTTTATATTAAAATACATTATTGATATTATAATTTTATATTAGATCATGATATATTATTGATACAATATATCTGTATATTATATCAAATATATATATTATTCATTATGATATAAAACAAATATTTATTCATAGTTTTCAAATATTCATAATTTTTATTTTTTTATTTTAAAGTAATATTACTTTTGAACATGAAGCCAAAAGAAATGATAACATTAAACATAATAATAAACATGTGCCAAAATGTATGCATGAAGCCATCAAAATTCAAGATACATTTAAAAATGCTCAATACTTTTATAATAAAAATTGATATTAAAATATATGATCCATATAATGTAATGTTGATAACATTATGTTATATTATATTATTCATATTATAATGATATTAAAAATGCATTTTCATTATTTTCAAATACTCAAACCATATTTTCAATGTTTGTTTTAAGGATGCTTTTGTTTACTTTGTACATTAAATCAAAATATTACTATTTAGAAATTTAGAATTAAGTTATTACATTAAATATGGGTTAGTAAATATGCAATAGTAAACACAGTTTGTAGAAAAAAGTGTACATTTGACAAAAAAAATGCTCAATTTTATAATAAAATTTGATATTAAAATATATTATCGGTAACACTACATTAAGGTTTCATTAGTTAACTACTTTATTTATCATGAGCTAAGAATGAACCCTCTACAGCATTTATTAATCTTAGTTAATGTTTATTTCAACATTTACTACAGTATTAAAATCAAAAGTTCTATTTGTTAACATTAGTTAATGCACTGTGAACTAACATGAACAAACAATGAACAGAAGGATTTATTAACAAACATTAACAAAGATTAATAAACACTGTAACAAATGTATTGCTCATTGTTAGTTCATGTTTGTTAATAACTAATGTTAACATTTAAACCTGCAAGTGTTCCCATATTATCCACATTGTAATGTTTAGCCTATATTATAATATATAATCACGTTTGAATGATATTAAAAATTAATGTTCATGCATTTCATATTTTTTTCATAATAATTTTTAAAGGACATTTTTCTTTACTTTTACACATTAAACTATTTTAGTTCTTGGTGTCGGCCCTGACTAGATGTCCAGTGTAAAATCAAAAGCACAAGCACTGGTCACAGAAGCTCTGATCTACAGGCCATCTGTGTTCCACACCGTTGCTCAAACCCCGGCGAGAGGACGTACATCTGGGCCGTGGGATCAAAATTCTGCTCAGAAAGCCCACATAGCAAGAATGTCACGGTTTAGCTCTCCTCCAACCCAGTTAATTGCTTAAAGGCAGACTCGTGGAATGAAATATGTCTAATACGCGGGTGCCAATAACCCCTCCTGACGACAGACGCTCTCGCATAAGAATCAAACCCTCCTCATTACACGAAGGGCAATTGGAGCTGAATTAATTGACAGGTGGTGCTGCCGTAATGAGCCATAAATTAAACACACCATGATCGAATGTATTCACATTCAGTACCAAAGATGTGACATTTTTGCACAAAATGACTTGACTGATAGCCCTTCAAAAAAGGGAACTGAATACCAACTGGATCTGGACATTTCCTGATCAAAATGAGTTGAGTTTTCAGTGTGTTGCTCTACTGCTGGTGTTCTTGGTGGTTTCTAGGAGGTTGTGAGGACCTTGCTTTGCTTTTAAAGGTGATGCTATGCAGTTACAGGGAGTTCTGGGTGTATGGCAGGGCTAACTGCACTTTGGGTTTGTTAACATAACTAACACTCAGACCGAGTCATATTAAATCAGTGATGCTTGACTTAGATGAAAACATCTCTAATAAATCTCACGTTACAATTAAAGGCTAGTTTTAGGTTTTTAAGCTGCCGTCGCTTAAGATCAAGTCAGGTTTTGCATGAAAACACAAGCCAAACACGAGTGTATAAATTCACAGGGGCGTGAGAGATGGAAAGCCAGTGCGAGTGGGAGTGAGACAGACAGAGAGAGAGGAGGAGTGATTGAGAATGGGGGTTTGGTGGAGGGTTGAGACCAGAGGCCTGGGATAATTACTCCAGGAGATCCTGCGATCCATCATTCCCCTCCATCTCTGGGATTACACTCCGTCTAAGCTCACAACACCTTGTTTCCCTCCAGGGTGGAGTTGTATTTACATGGAAGAGCTTTAGACGCTGTGGATTATGGGCTTCTTAATTAAGTGCAATGTTAAGTCATGAATCACAGCAGTGATGCAACAGAGCCGGGCAATATCCTGAGGGCTCAGGGGAATCTTTAACTCAAGAGTGTTTGTTTTTTAAATTCTTTTTTAAAGTATATATGTCATATGTGAAATTAAACATCATGTCGTGAAACTCTAGACGGCGCAGGCTGATAGGTCCTTAACTCAATCTGCTTATAATCACATCATTCTCTATAGGGCACAGCTGATTGGTTCCTGCTGTATCAGTAGCCAATCAGCTTGCTGCTAAACCTTCAAATACTGGTCAGCATTTGCAATAGCCGTTCTTTCACCGTCATTTCACCTAAATTGGTTACATTTCAAAAATAACTTGCGAAATGTACGATATTCCATCATGTAAGCAAAGTAAACAGTGATTACAAGGTGTTTGGTTTCATTTCTTCACTCATTTCATTTCTTTGTTATCTAATTGATGACTAGTCTATTCTTGGGATCTGGTTTAGACGTCTATAAAATGTTCACTGACAGCCCAGATTTTGCCTTGTATTAGCCTAGACGTCAGGGCTGTGTTTGGACGTCTATTAGACGTCTTTTAAACGCAAAATTGCTTTCTGGGAGTTTCAGCACGCTTTCAGAAACCCTCCACTTTCCCCAGCTCCACCTGTGTAGATCTGCTATGGTTAATTCATGTATGCTATATTGTACAGCAGCAGCAGCATCATGTCTTACTTGCTCACAGCAGCGCGTCTTGTTCGTATTAGCATTAGCAAGTCCCGTAATTGCTCCGCAGCAGCAATAACCAACAGCAGCAGCGTAGCAGATCTATTCTGCCAAGACCAAACATATCAACAGTAGCCGCGTTTCCATTACCCTTCAAATAGCGCAAACTGAAATTGAGAATTGAAAATATGCCCAATGGAAACACGTCATTTTCGCAAAAACTCCCCTTTATCGCGAAAAAGTTTTTACACTCGCATGAGGTGGTTTTTCAGGCAATTCGAAAAAGAAATATTTCGCAAAACTGCAATGGAAACAGTTTATGCACATTTACGGGTCACCTGACGTAGATGACGCTGTGTGTTTGGACAGAATACGAGACAGAGTTCTTTATTAAATTCATATAAGACAGAAGAATCACAGGAATAATGGATTCTAAACCTCAAATAAATGCCACAATCAAGACCTCGCAGCAGATATGAGTGAGAAACACCCAGAAACACCTTATATGTGCCGCTCACAAGTATAATAAGGGTCGTTCCTTACCATTAATGCTTTGAAAACACATACATCTCCTTCGATTAATAATAATGGCCAGTGCAGTGGCTGGGATATAGTACATAAACCTACCAACGTCCGTTGCCATGGTTTTTGGAATGATTTTACTTATCGCGAAAGGAAAAAATGAAGTTTTAGTCGCATCACATCGGTTAATGGAAACGCCGTCATTTCAAAATCGCAAAAGTTTCGCGCAAATCTGTAATGGAAACGCGCCTACTGTCATATCCATTACCATGCATGCCAAGACGTCATGACAGAAATCCGGTCCGGCTTATGCTTTCAATCCTCGAGACAAGTAATGTTCCCTTCAGATTCCAGATGGACGTGTTGCTCTCACACACGCAAGCTCTGTAATCTCAACTTCTTCAGTTGACACGTTTGAAGCCCTGTATAAACTTCATGTCCGTCAGCATATTTGACTGTGAATCCTGTACAAACTGCTTTCTCAAACACTGTAAATCCTCCACACATATATTTCCCAAGGCAAAGCAGATAATCATTTTTTAATACCTTAATAAATATGTATTTTAAAGGGGTCCTACTGTATTATGCTTTCTTATATGTTCATCTTTCTTTAGTGTGTAATGTTGCTGTTTCAGCATGAAAAAGCTCTGCAAAGTTACACAAAGTCCCTCCAGCGGGAGTTATTCTCTATATCAGTGTCACTGTTTCTGATCTCCCTGAAACGCCTCCATTGTAGTCTTGAGTTTTCTTCCGGGAACGAACACATCACAATATTCCTCATTTAAATAATTCACACGCAGAATAAAGGGGCGGGGCCTAGTTGAGTTAGTTAGTAGTGGGTTGAAAGTGTGCTATTTATTTATTCATTTCTTTATTTATGCATGTATGTATTAATTAATTTGTGATTTTTCTTCACAGGTTTGCAAACACACAGAAGTCGATGTCTGGTTGTTTTCTAACTACATTTGAGTCGATGAAGCTCATCTGTCATTAACGCTCTGTGTGAGTTTGCAGGTCACAGAATCTCACCTCGTCCTCGCGATCCCAAACCTGATCGATTCGTCAGCCGCTTCCCTTCCCTGCAGCTCAGACGGAGTTCATTAGAGCTGTTAGCAACCCAAATCTCAGCAGATCGTGAGAATTAAACACTTGTCAAACACAACAGCATGTGACAGCATCGAACACGCGTCTTCAAACCAAATCTAGTGCTGTTAACAACCTGTAAGTATAGATAAAAAGGTTCACTGATAACCACCGAGGGCTCTTTCTGTGGCTTTTTGCACTCGAGTCTCTTCTATTTTTGGAGACAATCACTCGGTCAGTCCCGGCTGTTTCCATCTGGTCAATAAAGTCGCCCTCACCGGTCTCTTTGTCTAAAGCCTAATATCCACTTACCTCGAGGCAGCACGGATCTCAAGAGAACATCTCCTCAGGGGGAAACAAGTCTGCGGGAGCTATGAAATTCACAACTTCTATCACTTGAACCAAACAGCATGTTATAACCGGCACACACAGAGTGCTGACACCACGTTTGGTGATTTTAAACTCAACAGTTCACTGAGCAAGAAAGAGAACAAAAACGAAGGTCAAATGTGTCTCTACAAATAGAGTAATCATCATTTATGAAGCATGCAAGTGAGAACAGGTGTGTTTGGAATAGCATACTAACATACTATTTGTACTATTTTGCATACTGTGCACAGTAAGGCAACGTTTCTGTATGCAATGAATGCTCAAATGCACTGCTAGCCTATATTTGCCAAAATATACAGCACTATGCATTGACGATATCACACAATGCAATGCACCCTATTCTTCATTTTGATGAAATACATCAAATGCAAATTTTAACATTCTTCTCCTGTCGGAAGTGAATGGGATTAAAAATGTAAAAACAACCATTTCTCAGATGATAACTGGATGACGACACTCGCTGAATAAAACATGCAACACAATGACATCATGTGACAAAAATGCATTTATCATTTCAAATTACTTATACTATTTGTCGTCCTGCATTGTAAGCAGTTCACGAAGCACTTCACCTAAGGGTGTTTTCAGTGGGTTTCATGTGTCTGTATGCAAGTACATACCGTAACGGTTTGTCATCCGGAAATGTAACACTGCCATCTAGAGATTGGTCTGAAATGTGATTGAAGACAGGGATCGTGTTTCTGTGGGGTGTAAATGAGAACATGTCCTGTTGAATCTCTGCTGGGCTGCCCTTGGCACCGCTCCGCCGTGGTTTATACAGCCGGAGAGATGAATTTATAGAGCCAGGAGCGCAGGTCATGGTGACTTGCCTTTGTCTGCACATGAGCAGGAAAGAGAAAAGACAGCAGGAGACATCAAGAGAGTTGCTTAGTCACTTTTCCTCTGCATTTTTTTATAGAAAAAAAGATCTAGAGCGTGAAAATGTATAGTAAGAAAGAGCCCCTGTAAAATAATTGCTATTAGGCTAAATCTGTCAATGGAGATTACCATATAACGACCTGAGAATCATTTTCAGTGATAATATTTAAGCAATAATGTCCTGTGTTTTCGATATGCTGTTTAGAATCAGAACTAAATGACAGATTCATGACTGAATCACTCTATTGATCTCATCAGGTGAACGGGTTTGAGGGGATAGTTCACCCAAAAATGAACATTCAGTTGTTCCGAGCCTGTCATTTTTCTAAATATGAAGAGTTGCCATCTGAAATTTTCTTCTAAAATGATCTTTTTTTATCAAGCTCATATATTTAAGTTCAGTAATTTCACTTAAATGGCAATGAAAATTACCTATTAATTGTCATTTAAGTGAAATTACGGAACTTAAATATACGAGCTTGATAAAAATGATCATTCTAGAAGAAAATTTCAGATGGCACTTAGAGACTTTTGCATCTGACCTCTTCATATCTTCTTTTGTGTTCAGCAGAAAAAAGAAATTCATACTGGTTTGGAACAACATGAAATGATGAGACATAATTTTTTTTTTTTTTTTTTTTGGGTGAACTGTCCCTTTAAGAGAACACAGGAGTGCTTCTACAATTGATCCTGATGATTTATTCAGAAATATTTTCAGGTGTTTCTTAATTTTTCACTTTTCTTAATATTATTAATACAAGTATACAATACTTGTCAATATTATTTTAATAAAAAAAAAATCAATTTATACTCTTTAATATTGAGTGGGATTTTACATACAGTAGCGCTTAGGCCATTTTGTCTGTTTTTGCTCCGCCAATGAAAATAGTTCCAAACACACAATAGACTGAATCAGTGTTTGTGAACGATTCAATGACTCACTCATAAAAGCAGGCACAGTGTGTTCCATAGACATGTATAGAAAGGCTAGATAGCTTACCGGCGCTGAGAGCCAATGGGACCCGACGACGTCACACGGCGGCCATCTTAGGACAGGACCGCTCGTCCAGTTATAACATTAAAGTCTATTGTGCATGTAGTGCTGGAATAACTATATTTTGCTCAATTTTCAACCGATTTTCAAACGGCTTGGTGTGTCATAAACGTCAGGGATGCGGCTATTTAACTGCATACTTGTGAAAAATTATAGCCACAAACGGCATCAGCACAAATCATAGCCACGTTAATAAGGTTTGTAATAAACCAAACCGTTTGTAAATCCGTCAAGAATTCAGCAAGTTACGAGCATTTTAGTTGGCGTATGTCACTCACCTTCCGTCCACAGCAGCAGGGAGCAGCAGCGCAGTCTCCTGACCTAAAATGGCCGCCAAGTGACGACACAGCTGACTCCGCCTTGAGCCATCTAGCCTTTCTATACATGTCTATGGTGTGTTCTTCACCGAATCAATGTTGTTGAATGAATCGCTTGAGTTAATAGTTTGTTCCACTTGAAGCAGCGCTGCGCAGACCGATCGGTGTATGACATCAAAGTACAGCGAGAACGATTCGAAAGAATCAACATACACAGTCTTTAATGACAAACACTCAGATGAACATGGAGAAATACAACATAATTAACACAAACAAGAACGGGCCGAGAACTAAGGAGAACTCAGGGCTTAAATATATGGAACAAACAAAGGGAACTGATTAGGAAACAGCTGAACAGAATGACTAATAATGGAGACTAATGGGAACTCAGGCAGGCAGTTAAAGGGGTGGTTGATTATGATTTGACTTTTCTAACTTTAGTTAGTGTGTAATGTTGCTGTTTGAGCAAAAACAACATCTGCAAAGTTACAACGCTCAAAGTTCAAAGCAAAGGGAGAGATCCAGCAGAGAGCCAGCAGGCTCAGAAACAGTTTTTTTCCCAACACCATAACGCTGCTTAACATCAAGCCCCAACATTAGCCCCTGTCCCTGTGCTGCTCCGCCATTTCTCTCCTTTATTTATTTTCTTGCACTCGGATTATAGACTGTCTGACTACCTCTGATCACTATGCACTTTACCAATACATCTTAACTATGCACTATATGAAATCTCTACTTATATGGCCCATGGACCTTCTGAATTTTTATAGAACTCTACATCATATTTGCAAAATGCATTTTTAATAATCATACTGCATTCTGTATTTTTACGTATTTTTTAAGCATTGCTATATAAAGCACTTTAATGATTGATTGACTGGTTAGATGTAAAACTGCATTTCGTTGTACAGGTTGTACTTGTGCAATGACAATAAAGTTGAATCTGATCTGATCTGAAAATTTACATAAACCCCGCCACGATTTATAGATTATCGAGACAGAATAAGCTAATCAATGACTAGAAGATAACTACACATACGCTACATAAATTCATCAACTAACCATTCAGAAATGTCCTGTTGCTTCTACATGTTGTCACTTCTTCTTGAGTCTCTTCATTATTGTCTGACTCCGGTTTGAACATAAACGTTGACATTTTCAGTGCATGTGTGTGTGTGTGAGGTAAAATGACACAAGCTGTTGTAGCTCCGCCCCCCTGTGCCGGGAGCAGCAGCTCATTTGCATTTAAAGGAACAGACACAAAACGGTGTGTTTTTGCTCACCCTCAAAAAGTGACAATTTTAACATGTTATATAAAAATATCTGTGGGGTATTTTGAGCTAAAACTTCACGTACACACTCTGGGGACATCAGAGACTTATTTTACATCTTGTGAAAAGGGCATTATACCACCCCTTTAACTGAACCAAAGCCAACAAGACTCAAACTGAACTTAACAGAATATAGACTACGTTACAGCTTTGATGTCATACACCAATCGGTCTGCACAGCGCCGCTTCAAGTCGAACACACCTAATGATTCAATGAGTCGCTTATAAACACAGACACTTGTTTCTTCCCTGAATGAATCAGTGTGTTTGAAAGAATCGGTTGTGGAACGGTTCAGTGACACACATAAGACGTTCTTTGTTGGCACAGAAAGAGATCACAAAATCACTAATGGACCAGATGAGCAACTAGCTTTTTATTTCCAATCCTGTTCATTAGTCGTGAATTAATTAACCAGAGCATATTTCTGGAAGTCTACTGAACCCAATAGGTTCTTCACGGAGGGAATGACCGTTAGATAAGCTGCACTATAGTTTTTGTGGCTTTGGATTCAGTGTGAGCCGTTAGTTTTAAGGGCATGAAATCTCAGCTCTTTTTATAGTGCAATGGAAGCGAGACAGATGGACAGTGATTGGCGTTTCTTTATCTTGCAATCACTCTTCCGTCTCTAAGCGTGTCACAACAAGCACAACAAAATTGAAAAATGAACAGGAGTGCCGGACGGATTTGCTGCTCCGTAACAGTTTCTTCCAGAGCTGTTTGACAGCAGCTCTTACTGTCATATGAATCTCTCACAAGAGAAATACTTTTCCAAGCTACTTCTGTTCCTGCTTTCAGATTCGAGGTGGATTCAGCGGGCTGAGAGATGATGGCTGAATAATTCCTGGCAATATAACAAACAACTGGCCGAAATCTTCTAAACATGCATAATGAGTCCTCGGGCACTGAAGAAACATTCACTAAAGATCTTCAGGAGCATTCATTAAAAATTATATTATTTTAGGGTGGTAGGCTGAGGTTGAACCATCAAGCTTATTGACAGTTTTATGGCCAATTAAATACATTTTTTTAAACTAATTACAATAAAATTTGAAGACTTGATTTGTGCATATTATCATAACCTTCCCAAAGCACCTTTTCCAAAATGAGCAAATTAATAGTTTCAGCTATAAAAAAAAGATATGTCTTCGTCTAATTGCTCTGGTGCTGTTCTTGATGCTCTGTATTAGCATTAAAACATTTGAGAGGCTCAACTTCACCCCCTGGTGTTTAAGAGAGGATTCATTTGCCAAAGCACTTGAACAATTAGTGTTTGATGAGTGTTATTTAAAAAATCTAAATCTTCAAAGGTTCAAAAAGGCTTTTGTGAAAAGTATGTATTTTCTTATCCATCATTTTATTACATTTATTGTACATATCGAGTTTTATATTTCGCATGTACACCATTCGAAAGTTTGGGGTCAGTAATTAATACTTTTAAAAAGTGACAGTAAAGACTTTTATAATGTTACAAAAGATTTTCATTTCAAATGGGAAAAATGTTTCATTCATCAAAGAATCCTGGGGAAAAAATGTATCACAGAAACTGTTTTCAACATTGATAATAATCAGAAATGAGCAGCTAATCAGCATATTAGAATGATTTCTGAATGATCATGTGGCACTGACGACTAATGAGTAATGATACTGAAAATTCAGCTTTGATCACAGGAATAAATTACATTTTATATGCAAATAGAAAACAGTTCTTTTAAATTGTGATCATTTTTCAAAATATTGCTTTTTATCACATAAACGCTGCCTTGGTGAAAATACTTCTTTCAAAACAATTTGAAAAAAGTCTTTACTGTCACTTTTTAAAAGTATTAATTACTGACCCCAAACTTTCGAATGGTGTACAAAAAATCTTACCGACCCCAACATTTTAAAGACTATAGTGTATATGTTTCATGTATCATATTTTTCATATTTACTTTTTTTTCTCTGGGTGGGTTTATTTTTTAAAAATCAGCTTCTAGGAAAAACGTCCACCATTATATCCCAGGAAAATAAGACACAGTTCACTGAACACATGTTGACCTTTAGTGACCCAAATTTAATCACGTCCAATGTTGCTCTTATTCTTTGAAATAATGGACTCAGTGGACCAATAAGAGAGAGACAGAGACGGTCCGCACAAAGCCTTATCAATGGAACGGATTAAACGGATCAGTCCTGATCCGACACAAGACCTGTGTACTGTTGAAAGCACTTCATTTCCTTCATTTGAACCTGAGGATCCTGAAGGCTTGGCATTTCTCCCTCTGATCCAAGGCTGATGATGTCATCACTCCGTTAACCATCCTGTCTTCCCCAATCTCTGATCCGACTCTCCAGCGGCCTCATTTTACCCTCTATTCCCAACAATCCCGCTCTTTCCTCTCATTAGCCCCTCTGCCAGCCCTGATGTATGTCTGTGTTGTGTCGATCAGCTTGTGTAAAGTCCACTATTCTTAGGTTATAGTTCAGGTTTGTTATCCGTTTGTTACTATAGCCGCAGTTAAATTGGTAATGCCCTCCCGAGCAGCGGTGGCTTCTGTTCCCCGAGGCTCCTGCAGTAATGGCCAATGGAGACGTTTTTTCCATGAGGTCATTTTCAGGGGCAGCGATGCCGCCGATCCAGACGGATTCAGCCCAGCTCATGGTTTGATGATGGATGGGTTTAGTCAGAGACTGTGCAGAAATTTTTTTCCCCAAACACTTTTGGAATACATTTACTTTGGGACACTCCTGACAGGAAAGATGGTTCTTCTTCTCGAGCAATTTCCATAATTTACACTGTAACTTGTATGTACATATGATTCATTTTTTTTCCATTGCAAAATGTAGCCCAGCTCTTTATATAAAGTTGGATATATAAGTATGTAACTTAATCCATACATTCAGTACACTCACGTAAAGCAATAGTATATAATCTCAACTACTGTACCTGACTGTTTATTTCATTACAAAAATGTAATAGTATTGCCCAGATGTAATCTGCTAAATGCAAAGATAATATAAATATAAAAGAAATGAAAGGCAAAAATGAAAATTATTCCATAATTTACTCACCCTCAAGCCATCCTAGACTTTCTTCTTTCAGCCAAACAAAGAGTTATATTAAAAAAAAGTATCCTGGCTCTTCCAAGCTTTATAGTGGGAGTGAATAGTACCTTGTTTTTTGAAGCCAAAAAAAGCGCATCCATCCATCATAAAAGTAATCCATACGGCTCGGGGGTTAACAAAGGCCTTCTGAAGCAAAGCAATGCAGCTTTGTAAGAAAAATATCCATAATTTTAACTTTATAAACTCTAATGATTGGCTTCAACGGCCATACGCAAGTCTAGTTCCGGCGGAAGAGTGACCTCTGACCCCACGCATGACGTATTGGTGAACGTGGAAGTGCAGAGGATAGAGCAAAACAAAACACCAGTCACGAATTAGAAGTCTAAAATTCTCATTTTTAAAGAGAAATGTGGGAGGAGCTTGAGTTTGTTGCCCAGCCCTGTTTGTTTAAACCGCGAGAGGCGTCAAAGCTTACGCTACTCCTACATCGTCATGCGTGGGGTCAGAGGTCATTCTTCCGCTGGAACTATACGGCCGTTACCGGAAGCCGGTGATTATAGTTTATAAAGTTATAAATATGGATATCTTTCTTACATAAACGCATGGCTTCGCTTCAGAAGGCCTTTATTAACCCTGGAGCCGTATGGATTACTTACTTTTATGATGCATGAATGTGCTTTTTATTTTTTTTTGGCGCTTCAGAAAAAAAGGTACCATTCACTCCCATTATAAAGCTTGGAAGAGCCAGGATATTTTTTTTATATAACTCGAATTGTGTTTGGATGAAAGAAGAAAGTCATATACTATGGTTTGAGGGTGAGTAAATCACAGGATCATTTTCATTTTTGGGTGAACTATCCCTTTAACATCATGATTTTCTGTAAAGAACAAACAGTGTATATTGTGAAAAGCGATATACAAATGAACAAGGTACTACAAATAACAGAGCATTATTATGAGGAAAAGTGTATTTTTTTGTTTATGTTGCGACAGGTCATCCATTTTTATCCATTTTCTATCTATAGTCAATTCCCTGTAATAGTCCTGCGGTGTCACAAATGAAACTAAATGAATGAATAAAAGTCAAAAATAATCGAGTCTCTTAACTAATATGAGGTCATAAAGATGAGTATATTATAATTATAAAAGAAAATAATCATATTAAATATATAATATAAAAGCAAGTGTCATGCATTGTAAAGAAAGATGCATAAATATGAAACATTTCACAAGTACAGAAATGATGAAACATGTTTCCTTCAAATCTACGTATCTAATAAAATGCTAATCGCACGTGTTTTGTTTTTTTAATGTGTCCAGAGTACATGTATCTTAGATCTCAGGTCGATCAGTAATGATTCATGTGACATCTCATATCTCAGTCAGTTGATTTACCAGTATTCCTGTTAAATTAGCGCGAGTCCAGGCGTAAATCCCAGCACAGCTGACAGGTCATTCCGACTGTTCCCGTGCCAGGCGTCAGCAGGGAATCTGGGATCTGTCAGGGTGAGTTTGTGTTTTTGGGTGCTGGGACGTCTCATATTGTGTGAGTGTGTGGGTCTGGCAAGACCCTCTTCACTACCCTCTGTGGCAGCGTCATGTTTTATTGGACCGTAATGAAATTCCCACGCATCATAAACCCTGAGCTATGGCCTACACGAGTCCTGCAGTGAGGAGGAGATGCCCTAGAGCGGCTTGTCTATTCCGGTTTACGGCTCGTACAGATATCTGGGTTCAGACCTGACGCTTCATCTCAGGGCTTTTTAATGGTGAAGATATCAGCCTCTCTGAAGAGATGTCCTTAATACACACGCCGCGAGCGTTTACTGCTTCCACAAAATTCCCACTGACATTATCAGTGCTGTTTCCTGAGGCAAGAATCATTATTAATATTGCTCTGTTATTATTAGTGATGTGTGTGTGCGTAAAGTTAAATTGAAAAATTAAGGATGAAGTTGATATGAAATAAGGATGAGTATTTAAGATTCCTTCGTAGTATCTCGTTCTGTCATTAGTTTTTAAAAGGGCTATAAATGCTTTGTTCTGAAAGCTAAAAGATCCTATTGATGAGTGAAAAAATTACTCAGTGTTTTATAAAGCGCTCAAATAACTACAGGCTGGCAGTCAAAACCCAGCACAAACATGTATTATGACACTAACCAATTGCAAAAGTTTTCATTAAAGTATGATGTAATCTATTGATTGTAATACACAAATAATTAAACACCATTAAATATGAAGTTTCTCAAAAATTCTTCTTTATTAATTTGTAGTGCTTGTTTTGTGTGTTATTGTATTATTAGGCAGGGTTTGTCGAACTAGGACAAATAGAAACGATTACCTATCATTCTCCTTATTGTGCTGTTAAAAACCCAAGACATTGGTCAATGGAGCGAGAAAAAGCGCATGGTCTAGAGACACGCTTTTTAAAAGTTGAACGTCTTTTAACTTGAGCGCCTCGTTTTAGGAACGCTGTTGTGAGCGAGACTCTGCAAAAGACGCGAGACCCGAGCGCAACGGTTAAAGACGTCCATCTAGCGTGTGTTTACTTTGAAAAACGTTGGGAAAGTAGCGCAGTGGAATGGAAAAACGCGTTCTGTGTAAGTTTAAAAGTATTAAATTAAAAATAAACCTACATTATATTACTGACCCAAGATCAGTTTGATGAACACTTGTTCATGAGTTCACCAGATCATCAGAATATTGAAACGTTTCGACAGTGGCCCTGTCCCAAATGGAACCCAAACCCTCGCGATCTTCCTCATAATCCACACTTTCGTCACATAATGCCGCTTTTATTTTTTTAATGCCGCATATCGGCCAAAAAGTGGACGTTGGCAAGCAACATTCTGAAACCTAAGGCACTGTCCCAAATGGCACACTTCATATCCACCTGAGACCCAGAAAAAAAAAGATTTTTGAATTTAGTTTTTTTTCATGTCATCACATTGTTTAGAGCATAAGAAACAAATGGTAAAATAAAATTTTTGAAGAAATTTTTTTTTAAACCCCTTAACATTTTCCTGAGATGTTGATGAATTTGAAAAGTAGTCCGATTGAAATTATAATTACAATATATGATCATAATTCCTGCATTTGATCACTAAATTAATGTCAGACATTTTTAAAGACCAAGGAGAAGTTGTTTTCATGATGAAACCTCCAAACATTTGGTGTCTCTGAAAAGTCCTGAATGTGCTCTTTACAGGACACCCAAGATGTGACATGTGACATGTATGATGTCAGAGAATTTCACTAAAATATAATGTCCACTACAGTGGACAAAAGTCTATTCCTGGGTCCCAGAAGGATATGTCTTGTGGCCACATAAGCAACATTCTATTTAGAACACCTTAGAACGTGCATAGCAACACCCTGGCAACCACTCACAACACCCTAGGAACTGCATAACAGTGCCATATGCATCTGCATCATCTGTGAGCTTTATCTCCGTGTGTCATGCTGGTGTTTACTGTGAAGGGCACAGCGGCAGGTGTGGCGTGTTTTACTCCTGTGTATTCACACACAGACTCACAAATCCTCAGTGCACGTCAGGCTGGCTCAACACACACATCTCTCACCCAGACGACTGTCCGACAAATCCCAGCAGGCAGACGCCCAGAATATCAGAGCAGAGTTTTGTCATGCTTACAGGGTGACTGTACGCTCTGAGATTACACACACACACACACGAACGACAAAATGACAGCGCTTATTAAACACACTCGCTCGTCGCTGGACGATTACGGATATATTGAATTTTTAGCACAGACAAAAGTTACCGCAGTTATGATGAATGTGTTAATTACTAAAATGTACTAAAAATTACTCAAATAAAGCACAATTACTGGCTTTCTTTTACCATATAAAACCAGTCTTCAGCATGTCCCTCTAGAAGCTCCTTATTCTGTGAGTTTCACTTCAAAAGCATTCACTTTTTCAATCCAATACATCTTAACTGCATCCGTTTTTATTAAATAGCTACAGTACAGGCCAAAAGTTTGGACATTACTATTATTAATGTTTTTGAAAGAAGTTTCTTCTGCTCATCAAGCCTGCATTTATTTGATCAAAAATACAGAAAAAAAAGGTAATATTGTGATATATTATTACAATTTAAAATATTTGGTTTTCAATTTATTATACTTTAAATTATCATTTATTTCTGTGATGCAAAGCTGAATTTTCAGGATCATTACTCCAGTCTATCACATGATCCTTTAGAAATCATTCTAATATGATGATTCATTATCAAAGTTGGAAACAGTTCTGCTGCTTAATATTTTTTCATAACCTGTGATACTTTTTTAGGATACTTTGATGAATAAAAAGAAAAAAAAAAGAAGCAAATGTTTTAAAAATAGGAATCTTTTGTATCAACAATATACACTACTGGTCAGTAATTTTTTTTTCCTTTCTTTTTTTGAATTAAATCAATACTTTTATTCAGCAAGGATGTGTTAAATTGATAAAAAGTGATAGTAAAGAAGATTTATATTATTAGATTTATTTATTTTTTTGAATAAATGCAGTTCTTTTTAACCTTTTATTCATCAAATATATTAGGCAGCAGAACTGTTTCCAACACACATAATAAATCAGAATATTAGAATGATTTCTAAAGGATCATGTGATAGACTGGAGTAATGATCCTGAAAATTCAGCTTTGCATCACAGAAATAAATGATAATATAAAGTATAATAAATTGAAAACCAATTATTTTAAATTGTAATAATATATCACAATATTACTTTTTTTTTTTTTTTTTTTTTTTTTGGATCAAATAAATGCAGGCTTGATGAGCAGAAGAAACTTCTTTCAAAAACATTAAAAATAGTAATGTGTCCAAACTTTTGGCCTGTACTGTACATTTGCATACTAAATAAATGACTTTTTGAACTAAATATACTCTACAGGAGAAGCAAGTGAACAGTAATATCATCACAGTGATTTCTCATTGACTGACACAACATGCATTAAAGGCTTCATCACAGCCGCTCAGTGCATTGAACAAGAAGCATAACTAAACTGAGTGCATGTTTATCCAAACACATTTATCAAACCCATGACTTCACCAGCTAAGCCACAAGACCAGGAGAAGCACTTCTGACCCTGACGTGACCCTGACAACGGTGCATTTTCTTCACAGCTTTCTACTAAAGAGAGCCCGTGACTGAGGAGTGACACATGATGGGACCGGCCCGCTCTCCTCTAAACCCTGTAAGTCCACAAGTGCCGTTTGGTGTGGTAAGTTGCCGACTCCAATGGGAACGGTGGCATTCCTCTCGGCTTAAACGCACCAATACTGCCGGTCAGAGCTCCATTTGTCTTTTGTGTTTTTGCTCCAGAAATAAACGATGATGAGACTGAAGGGAAGAGAAAGGGAGGGAAACTGCCAGATCATCAGCAGATGTCCCGTACCTGAGCGCCACACGTCAACCAGATATTCTGTCAGTCAAACTTCAGTTTGTTCGTCCTTGTTTCTGTCCGAAATTTCTCGGCATTCTGATATTTTCTCTTCACAGAGAGTGCAGGACCGGAGCTTGTTTGGAGGATAAATGGTCAACACCTGCATAAAGGTACTTATGAGTTTTATGTTGCCTGCAAGTCATATCAGAATGATCGTATTTAGGAAATTAGTGGATTTTCTTTCCAATTTGAGGGCTTGCCAATTACAGAATCCCATTGGAAACTCATTTTTTACAAGATAATTTTTACTAGATAATGTAGTTTGCGTGCATACTTAAGAGTAGAGATTAAAGCTTGTCAGAAACTAGTCTTCATTTTGTTGCATCACTGCTAAAAAGTTAAACACGCAGTTTCTGAACTTGTAATGAACTTCCCAGAAGAAGCAGAAGTGAGATTGTGCTGCATGTGCATTTGGTAACATGTAAAATGTCTTATTTATCTTGATTATGGATTACGTGTCATGTGCAGTTGCAGTGTTTTGTCTTAGTTTGCTTGGAATACAATTATTCCCTGTAAAAAATGGTTTGTCCATGTATAATAGGGATCTGCAGATATTGCATGCTCCAATGAAAAATTGTGATTCGTTTTCGTCAGGAGGAATACCAGAAACACTGATGCACAGCTATCCGTCACCTTGAAATATTCTGGTTTCATTGTTTCAGATGATTAATTTGGCGCGTCTTCATGATAAATACGGGCTGAAGATGTTTTGGGAGGAGAAGATTGAAAGCCACGTTCAGAGGCTGGGAAATGAGGACTCAAGAATGAACAACAGCGCTTTATCCAAGTGCGTATATGTCTATCACGGGACGTCAAAGCTCTTCTCAGATGATTGCTGCTATTGACTAACTTTATCCAATGTGCTGCTTTCCTTTCTGTCCCTTTTCCAAGGTTATTTCTGTGGCGGTAATTGCATAGAAAGATTAGGTGGAGTAAATCAAAATGAAAAGATCATTTTGATAAACGACCACAAGTCACAAAATTAAACTTGCAGGGATGGACTTTATGGGGAGAAAACTGAAGAAACTCATAATTGTTTTTTTCTGACCTAGTTTTGGATCCATAAACAGCATCTTGCTTTTGGAAATGAAAAGCATCGCAATGACAGTCCTAAGGTTCATGCATTCTCTTGCTTGTTTTTGCTGCCCTCTAGTGTTTCCTCACTGTTCCTGCAGAAAGGTCAGGGTGGATTAGCACATAACATCGGTACAAATCTCCAGGCTTTGGACCTCTTTCAAATCAATGTGAGGTAGAGACAGCTGTAGAGACGAGTGCGGCTGTCAGAGTGTGCAATGCAGTGAATACATAGATTGTTCATACGGTTAAACCGCAAAAGGCTTCAAAGCAAATTCAAAGGTTTATTAAAAAAGGCACCAAACTTGGATCAAATACCTATCAAATTTGAATCACTAACCAATAGCACTCCCATACATCTTCAAATGTATACATTGTATATAAATAAATTACATCTTTTATATATATATATACATATATATATATAGGCCAAAAGTTTGGAAACATTAATATTCTGCTCATCAAATATTTGGTTTTCAATTTATTATACTTATATTATCATTTATTTCTGTGATGCAAAGCTGAATTTTCAGGATCATTACTCCAGTCTATCACATGATCCTTTAGAAATCATTCTAATATTCTGATTTATTATGAGTGTTGTACACAGTTCTGCTGCTTAATATATTTGATGAATAAAAGGTTAAAAAGAACTGCATTTATTCAAAATAAAAAAAATATTTTCTAATAATATAAATCTTCTTTACTATCACTTTTTAGCAATTTAACACATCCTTGCTGAATAAAAGTATTGATTTATTTCAAAAAAAGAAAGAAAAAAAATGACTGACCCCAAATTACTGACCAGTCGTGTATATTGTTGTTACAAAAGATTTCTATTTTTAAAACATTTGCTTCTTTTTTTTTATTTTAATTTAAAAAAGAATAATTTTTATTCATCAAAGTATCTTAAAAAAGTATCACAGGTTATGAAAAAATATTAAGCAGCAGAACTGTTTCCAACTTTGATAATGAATCATCATATTAGAATGATTTCTAAAGGATCATGTGATAGACTGGAGTAATGATCCTGAAAATTCAGCTTTGCATCACAGAAATAAATGATAATTTAAAGTATAATAAATTGAAAACCAATTATTTTAAATTGTAATAATATATCACAATATTAAATTTTTTTCTGTATTTTTGATCAAATAAATGCAGGCTTGATGAGCAGAAGAAACTTCTTTCAAAAACATTAAAAATAGTAATGTTTCCAAACTTTTGGCCTGTACTGTATATATATATATATATATATATATATATATATATATATAGGCTATATATATATATATATATATATATTAGGGTTGCACAATATTGAAGAAAAGTGCGATATTCGATTACTCATTAAATAATGCGATACGATAATGCTTAAAGTGTGTAAAATAAACTTAAATTATCTTTAAAATATATGTAAAGTTCTATAACCTACATACGTGTTTCACATTCTTTTTGCTGCAGTGTTTTACTGTGAAGTGTTATTTTAACATCAGTGTAAACCACGGGGTTTAGGGGTTCAGGTTATCCTACATTAGGTTTATTTAACAACAGAAATTGAATAATCAAATGTAAAAATAAAACACTGCTTAGTTTTCACATATATCCTGATTCTTATTAAAACTACAGAAGTTATTCAGCCAAGAGCAGTGAGTGATTTTCTCTTCGTCTTTTGTTCATGACCCAGTTATTGCAAGCCGTTGCGATATGTACATTTGCGATATTTCGATAATTTCGATATATTGTGCAGCCCTAATATATACACACTGTATATCAGACTTGCCAATGTAAAGTCTATGTAAGAAGAATCCGGCAGTAAACCGCTTGTATCATAAAGATTCGATGTTTTCCTTCAGGTTACGTGAAGAGTGGGTCCAGCGGCTTCAGTTCCGGAACCAACACGTGATCGAGACCATGAGAGAGGAACAAATAAGAAGAGCTCAGACGCTTCAAGGCATTTTAAGAGTTTAGACGTCAGCATGAAAACCAAAAGCACTTCTCTAATGCACTTGCTAAGAAGAGCCTGACACGATACACTCCCAGAAAAAAAGGTACAAAAGCTGTCGCTGCATAAAAACATTATAAGATGTATATCTTTGAGGTGCTGATATGCCCTCTTTAGGTAATTCATCCCAGTGACAGCTTTTGTACCTGTTTTTCTGAGAGTGTATATCAGTATAAAAGTCACAGTCTATTTCTTTAACTTGACTAAATAGTTTTTTGATGTAGCCTTTGAGACAGAAAGATGCAGACATGCACCATTAAACTAAATGTGATCTTGCCTTCCAGCATTCGTCTGTCATATAAGGCTCATTGGGTTACATAGAATACATTCTTCCTGAGCTTTGTTTTTTATTAAAATTTAAATATCATCCTTTCACTGTTTTTTTATTATTATATTTTTTTTTTACTGAAAAAGAGCATATGCATATTTTGTCATGGTCGCTTGCTTTCTGTTCAACTCTGTTATAGCATTTCCATCTTTAAAATAAGTTCGCTCTTTTAGACAAATGAGACATGATGTCAGTTGTTAAGAATGTTAAGACTCATCAAGCTCAGTATAATTACACTCACACTATTTACATTACAAAAAGGCGTGTGCAGATGTAAAAAGAGATCGAAAATTAAGATAACCTTTTCCATTTTCACTTTCATTTCATTTGCATTTACATCGACAACAATCCATTTGACACGCAAACCTTCAAATCTGCCATCTGTCTTTTCCATTGTGATGAAAAAGAGGAACTTGTTAAGTTGCAGTGGTCAGTTTTCTAAGTAATTTCCAGCAAATGTGTCTAAATGTGTGTGTTTTTGCTCATGATCATGATCACGGCCAGAGTGAAAATGACTGCCTAGCAATTAATTTTTGTGGTGATATTGTGGATTATGAAAAATTTTCATTTTGTATTTCAGGTTCATTATGCAAAAATATCTAGCCTGGTTAAAACCAGACCATTCTCAGTAGTAACTGAGTTATGGTCTGGCAAAGCTTCATTAATAACTCATTTCCAAAGGGGCGTCACCAACGGACATCGCTCAAATGCCTCTGGTTTCAGGTTCATTATGCAAAATATCCCAACATTGTTGGTAGTTTGAGTTTGAATGGCTTTTGAGTCATAGGAGATTTTAAAGTGGTCACCATGACTTTGATAGATGTTTGGAAAAAACAAACAGCATAAACATATCACCAGACAGGTACTGAACATAGTCTAGCTAACATTTATAATTCATTTATGTTGTATTGTCAGCACGAGCTATAGGGAGCTTGAGAGCTGTCACAGACACACAGGTGATGTGCATCAACAGGTAAGAGATACTGACCTCTGGTGGTGAGTGGATGGTACAGCAGCATGTGTCCTATTGATGAGAAATTACAATGTATAATTAGAGAATTGTACAAAGTGGTCAGTGAATTGTTTTTATGTGCTAGGCGACGAAATTGTTTAATGTAAGGCTATACAAACGGATTAGGCACATTTGTCATAGCATAAAACAGCAATGACAATCAAGTCGCAAAGTCTCTAAAGGTTGATTAGGTTGATTTTTGGTTAGATTTTCTTTTGAGAAGTTGACATACATGTAGTGACCCCCCCTTTTAAATATAAGTAGCCTAGCCTGCCTTTATTAGCCTAGCCTACACTGCAGAATGACTGTTAAGTAGAGACGTTAAAATGGTGATTTATTACAAATGGTGACCAGTCGCAGGACCTGAAATATTAACGTTCCCTATAGGCCACGTTCATAAAAACTGTTAAAAAAAAACCAACAACAACAACAAAAAAAACCTATAGGCTAGGCTAATTTTAATGTTGATAAAAAGAGCCACATTATGAATCAACTGGCCTTGTAGCAGCTAGGCTACTCGTGAGAGTGCGGTGACAATGCATTAGAAAAAGAGGAACATGTTTAAATAGACAATTATTATTACTGAGATCAGGCTTTTATTCTGAGAAATAGTAAGCAAAACATAGGCTACATCCTAAAAGAGATCGCTTATTTTTGCTTTTGTTTTTTTTAAAGTCTAGTCGAAAGTAGTAATGCAAACTACTTACCGTTTGATGAAGTTCACCAGTCTAAATCCAAACCCTCGCGTGTAACTTAGGCTAGAGCTGAAGTTTTATTTTTATTTTTTTTATCAGTGGTAGTCGTGGATGTCCAATTTTATAATAAAGTTAGACTAATTACTCAACATAAGAACTTAACTATTTCCCCCCACTTTTTGTGCTTTTACTAGTAATTTATAAAATGTGTCAAAAGTCTGTCAGAGTTTAAGCATAAGTGCCTCACCTCAGAAATTCGCGCCATTACCTGCTGTCCTGAGGTGAGGCACTCGTGACTTATGTTATGCTTGACAAATTTGTTTATACATATAAATGACTTAATAACATTAAATTAAGTAACCTAAGAGCTTGGGGTTAACTACAGATAAATTGGAAGGGGGGAAAAAACGATTATATGTCAACTTTATATATGATAGCCTATATAGAGCAGGTATAATCCAAATATTATAATTTTATTTATCATGTTATTTTACTATTTCTTGTTGTCTATTTTTGTTCAATATTGTTATACTGTGTGTTGGACTATTGTTATGTTTATTATTTGTAATGTGATTGGCATTTAATAATAAAATAAATAAATAAATAAAAATTGATTTACGATGGTGAATTAGAAAGAAAAAAAGCAATATATAAGTAATATAAGTGATTAAATATTTAATCTTCATTCTATTTATCATTCACTCTCAAAATTAACTATGTTATTTGAAGTGAAAGCATCAATTTCTGGTGTGTATTGTAGAGGAAACTATACATCAGGCATCTGTCATTTCCACAAAGTAAATTCCAAAAGGATGATCAGGACCCCAATACAAAGCTATTTATAGATAGCAAATAAATTTAATGACTTGAAATATTGATTTGGGTTTAAATGGTTTTATTAGGCTATGTGGGAAGAAAAGAGAGTAGAGTGAATAGAGAGACATGAAACTGAAAGACTAGGAAATCATTTGACTGAAACAACGATAGCCTACAGTTTAGCCTCATTAGCTAAATATTTGGCCAAAGAATGACACCATTGACCAATCAAAAAGTATTCCATACAGCCCAAATATAACACATAATCTTTTTGTTCAAATTAAAAATCAGTTTGAATGTTTAATGATCATAAAACAGTAATTCTATCTTAAAACACACTGTATACTGATATCTTTAAGAGATGATAATGCAAATATGTGATGTGGCATATAGTAGCAAAACTATAAAATGATTGAACACAATGTGATAAAAAGTAATCTCGACCGATGTTACATCAATGTATAGCATTATTATTATTATGTTATGTACATTATTTATGACAGAATATTCATGTAAATGTTTAATCAAGACAAGTGTGCAGCTGTATCAGTTAACATGCAGTAGAAACACCATTGATTTCCTCAAAACATTCAGCATGTGTCTAATAACAGCATCAGGATTGCAGATTGCAAGCTAAAAACCCTGTTAATTCATATAAATAAAGATAAAAACAGTGCAGCAAAAACTGAGCATTGCTAAGAATTTCAAAAACTCATTGTAACACAAAATAATATTCCTTCTCTTTCACATCCGTTTCATTGCAGATGTTTTAGATGCACTAAATAACAGTTTCATAACTTCTCGAAAAGAAAAAAAGTTGACACTTCCTACTGAGAAGTGCTAGAATAAGCTTCTTGTGATGTTTTGCATATCTTCAAGTTTCATTTTAAAAAGAGAAACAACAAAGGAAAAATATTTTTGTCAAGATATTTCATAAGAGTATTCGGTCAAGAAAATGATTCTGAGAATAACTGCATTAGATCCAAAACATCAATGCAAGTGGAAAGAGTCTTGTTTGAAAGTGCATAAGATTTGGCATAGAAACGGATAAAACTCTAATATCTAACAGATAAAAGTTGATATCTTCCCTACACTGAGTGCATTTGTTGTGACTGGGTGGATCGTGATATTTGCGTTCCCTCCTCAGAGAAAGCCCTTTCAAAAACACGTCTTAGAGAAAGTTTAACTTTCTTCTTAAAATCCTGCCCCATGAAAACATAGAGAATGGGGTTCAGGCAGCTGTTGATGTACGCCAAAGAGATGGCCAGTGGATCCACTGCCAAAGCCACCAAGGCACTTGATTCCCCTCCGTACATGATTATCAAGTCCACCGTGTGATACGGCAGCCAGCACAGAAAAAACGCCACGATAACAGCCAACATGATGCGAAACGCTCGGCCAGACTGAAATTGACTCCGGCCTAACTTGCGTGCGATGAGTCCATAGCATGAAGTGATGCATATGAGCGGTATCAAAAAGCCAAACACAAATCTGATGATGCTCAACATTCCAGATGCTGTAGTGTCACCTTCTTCATCAGCATGAAATGTGCAAAGTGTGATGTTAAAATCCACATCAGTGAAAGTTTGTCTTGATATCATAAAGGGCAAGCTGAGCACCAAAGCCAGAACCCAGGCCACTACACAGGACAGCCGTGCAAGAAACAAGTTGCGATGATTTTGAGCCCAAACCGGTGTGATCACCTGGGTGAACCTATCTAGACTAATCAAGTTCAAGGTGAAAACACTGGCAAACATGTTGATGACTATAACAGAGGGGAGAATCTTGCACATGATGGATCCATACGGCCAGTGATGGTCCAGAAGGATCTCCGCCATACTGAACGGTATGGAAAGGCAGCACAGGAGGTCGGCAGTGGCTAGATTGAGAAACCATATCGTATTAACGGTCCTCTTCATCTTCATTCCAGCAATGTACACAACAAAGATGTTCCCGGGAACGCCGAGGAGAAACGTCAGGCTGTAGACGACCAGAGAAATCGCACTCATTGAATTTCTCACCTCTGGAGACATTAGGTGTGTCTCGCTTTCATTATTATCATATTCACTTTCATATGTGATGTAATATTCGTCAGCAGACGTTTGGTTCATTTTGCTTGAGTTGATGCCGTCCAAAGTGCTCCGGTTATCCTGTAAATATCACATATTATCAGTCAAACATTTAGTCCATTTATTCATTTAGCAGATGCTTTTATCCAAAAAATGACTTACAAATGAAGAAAGTACCAAGCAATTTGACTCAGGCAACAATATTCAGTTTTATTAAACAATAAAGTTGATATGTTATGCACATCAGATATTATATAGCCTTACAAAAGTGTACTCACCTCACCAGCTGCTCTGTACTCGCTAGTGATTCTTTACCCCTTTCACCGCCACTTTAAGGCGGAACCACAGGAAACGGAGGGAAGTCGTTTGATTAAAGGACTACAGAAGAACTCGTGCTAATGGCATGAATACATTCCTTATTTAACACACAATATGATTTTCATTATTCTTTCTAGAATGTTGATCTTGCGGCACAAACACAATCTAATACAACGTTTCACAATTTTGGTTTCCTCGTTTAAAGAGTGGTAAAACAAAACCACGATTAGAGAAGTAGAGTACAGCTGTGGATAGAGACAAACTTGTTAAACTGCAAAAGATGCATCTTGACCGGACATTATTTGCCGCTATATGTAGAAAAGGCTGTAACCACCAGATATCCCCCAAATAAACAACAGTTTCTTAACTAGTACACTATATAATTAAACTCGTACTATATGGCAATAGCATCATAATGTTGAATCCATTTACAAAATAATGGCTGATTACAATCAGCATGACTGTTAGTGAGTAATGCATTCCTGAGAGCTGACTACATGTGAATCAGGAAGGTATTTAGATATTTGTTTGCTTTACCAAATTGGATGAGTTGGCTTACATTAAATGACCCATGAGTTTTAAATTCTGACAAAATTTAGATACTTTTCTTTCTTTTTTTCTCTCTTTTTCCTTATAAAACATAACAAAGCACCCAAAAAAGTAATAAAACACAATTAATTGAGATTACTTATTTAAACTGGGAACAAATACACTTTAAAAAGTAGTCTCTGTGGATTAAAAAAAATTTAAATTTTTTTTTTTTCAGATTAACAGATCCTTAAACTCATTAAAAGTCTGGAATAAACAATCAAGACATAGTCACAAAAATGATACAGTTTATTGTGTAATTTAATATTTTTATTGGAAATATTTTGTAAACATTGATCTGCCCACTTTATTGCATGAGAAAAATACAAATAAAAAAACTAAAATAAAATGTGATTATTTACACCGTGGTTTTGGCAAAACAGTTGAACCTAATTATGTGCTTAATTACTAAATAAAAGGGAACGCAAATGAGCTTTTAAAAAGGTACCAACACCAAAACCTCCAGAAATAATTTAATTTTCAGTCTTTCATTGAAAATACACCCACCTCATCTGGCAACAACTATACACAAACAGCAGAGCAATGGAACTATGTTTTTTTCATATAATCTATGTCAACCGTCAACATCATCATTCAACAGTTTTGAGAGTTATTTCTTGCTGTCAAAAGCGCACACACAAAAGTGTAAAATGTTACACTACAGCTATCAGTACAGGTCATATGTCCACAGAAATGTTTAATCTTTATAGGAAATACTATACCACTGAATCGGTTCATGCAAGGAGAAAATCCATTATGTAACATACAATATGCAACAGTGAGAATGAGTTTAACATTTGAATTAATACAGGTTAACAGTTTGTTAAAAAAAAAAAAAAATCAAATGCAATAGTATTGAATTCCACCAGAAGCTTAAGAGCATCCCAAATATTCCACAATTAGCTGTAATTCTTGTCAATTCAAGCTAAATACAGGATCCTGATGTGCGGTTAAATTAAATATATACATAATCAAATCTGTACAGTACAAATTGTCAAACATTTTTACTCTCAGGTGTCTCCCCTACTGCTGTTTCTATGGATTTGAAACCAACTTTAGCTTAAACAGCAATCAACCAGCAGAATAGGTTGCCTAACACAGGGTGCAATAACAAGAAGTTCTAAGAAAGTGGCATTTTGTCTCCACAAAAAAGATCACAATGCAAATTATAAACAAGTCTATAATAAGTTTGTTCTGGCTGTCATCATAAAGGTCTATGAGTAACTCCAAACTTACACAGAGGTGACAATGTAAGACCCACTTTCAGTCGTGTCTCCTTTAGTGTCTCTTTTTTTTGCATTGCTTGTAATAGGTGTTGGGATCTGAGATGGTCTAGGAGTTGTGCTGTCAGCACTACTCTTTCTAGGGCTTGGTGTGTAATTAAAAGGACTTACTCTAGCAGCCACGGCACCACTAGGGGAGCTGTGTTTGCTAGAGTTAGTTGAGCTAAATGGTGTGCGTTCAGCAACTGGGAATTCATGGACCTCTGTGCCAATGTTTGGATTACTTGGTGCGGGCTTGATGTCAGTGACTTTTTTATCAAGAGACTCGCTACTCCTGAGTAAATTCAGATTTGTTTCTGAACCCAGGTGGGCCACAGATGCATTCTCACTTGCTAGTGGCTGTTTTGAGTGTGATTCACTTAAGTCCCTGTCACAAGGAAGCCCTTTGCTTGATTGGCTGTCAATAACAGGAGGTGTGTTTGCTGTGGGTGATTTACTAGACCTTGGATTGTTTATGGGGCAGTCTTCAATTCTCACCCAGACATCTTCTGTCTTGGACATAGCAGCACCCATTGAATGAGCAGCATCATCAGTTGAATCTGGTAAGTCTAATGTCATAGAAGGTGCATATGAGGTTTCACTCTCTTTCATTTTCCTCCATGTTCCTTTGCGTTCCAGGCCCCCCTCTTTACCTGATTTTTGAGGTGGATTAGCAGGTTGCCGCTCATCCTCGCTTCTCCCCTTTTCACTGGACTCGGACGAAGCAGAGAGAATGGAAGAGCTGCTGCCAGTTCTTTTCCAAGTGCCTACTCTAGGGAGAGAAGATGAATGTTTGCTGTGCTCCCTTTTCCATGTCCCCGTCCTGTTGATTGGGAGCCTGGAAGGGCTTTCTGAATGAGATCGGGAGATGTCATGCCTTCGGAGTGACTTGCTATCACCATTCTCTGCAGAGTTCTGATCCTGAGGGGACTTTCTCCAACCACTTCCCTGGTAAGGTAGACTAAGAGACATATCTGGTAAGGATGGACTAGATACCGGAGTCTGTGACTGGCTTGGAGACGAAGGAGACAAGGACTCGAAAGATGCAGACTCCTCTAATTTCCTTTTTAGAGTTGGACTAGGGGCTTCTTTGATAAATGTTGACTGCCGAACAAGTCCAGGCTTCTCGGACCGGTCAGACTCACTCCCACTTGACTTTGTGGATGACATTCTGGACAACTCTGCCTTCTTTGAAGGGCCTGTGGATCCACACTGGTTTAGACATTTTGAGGCAGATTCACTTCTAGGAATTCCACTGGTACTTCTCTGCAAACCACTCTGCTTTGCTGGTGTTTGCAGGCCCAGTTGCCTCCCTGGAGAAGTGTAAGCCATGCGTCCGGATCCCGAAGATTTTGTTGAAGCAGCACTGGGGGAAGCAGTGCGAGGCAGTTGAGATAATTTGTTAGATGGGCCCAAACCATTCCTACCAGGTGAAACTGAGGCACGACCGGGAGACTGCATGGGCCTTGTTAGAGATTGCTGAACTGGTCTAGAAGGTGTAGAATCCCTAGACCCAGATCGAGATGAAGCTTTACTTGACCCTCCTTGAGAAGATGGTGAGTCCCTGGCAGGACTAGGCTCAGAATTTCCTGCGACTTTAATGGTTCTTGGGGAGTTTCCAGGACCAGATGCTTGGGATGGTGGTTTTGACATTTGGCCACGCGGAGGAGTTTTTTTGGGTACTGGACTGGTGCTAGGAGAGCTGCTCCTCACACCAGGAACATGAATCATTGTCCTCCCTCTGGAGATCACAGGAGCTTGAGCTTGTCTGTGCTGAGAGGACATGCTTTCTAGGCTGGGTCTAGGCTTTCCTGTGATTAAACTTTTATACACTTTCTTTCCTCCTTTCAGACTCTTAACAGATTCTTCCTCTTTCTTTTTGACCTCTAAAGTGGTTTTTTCACCAGGTTTTAGTATTCTTGGCCCTTTATTTGTAGCAGGCTTATTGTCATCTTGATTTAAAGGAAGGTGGAAAGGTGATCCAATGGAGATGCCCGACTTGAGAGAGAGAATAGAGTCTGAATCAGAAGAACCTTGTCTGGAGAGACTCGCTGCAGCCTGATGTAGACTGCTAACTATAGAATTGGCGCCCTCTTGAATGGCTTTCCAATCAAATGATTCAGAGTCTGGTGATAAGGCTTGCTCTGAAATAGGGCTATGCGTGTCTGTGAGATCTAATATAAGATCCGGTTCTTCTGCTAAAATACCATCTACCAATAAGCTCTTTTCTTCCTTACCCCCTTGTTCCTCTGCCTTACTTCTTGGTGGCTGTTTCTTTTTCTTTGGCATTGCAGAGCTGATGCATTCTTGGAGAAGGTCATCTTCAGAATCGATACTGAGAGAGCTAAGGGAACTATTTCTAGAGAAGCACACAGGGGTGTCCTCCACGTGAAAGGCCTTTGGCGCATAACCAGAGGCTTGTGGCCTAGGTACTTCCATCTGAGTTGCATCATCTTTGTGTGAACAATCTTTGTTGTTGTTTTCTTGGTCAATGTCGCTTAGTGAGCTAAGTGATGAGTTTCTTGAAAAACATACAGGAGTGTCTTCAATGGAAAACTTTTGCTTCTCGTCGCACACTGCAACTGTATTTTCTTTGGGTGCTTGTTGAAAACTTACTGGTTTTTGAATGGGTTTTGTTGGAGCCGTCTGAAATGCTGATACTCTGTTGGTGTTTACTGGCTGTTCTACACTGCACTTCAAAGGCGGGAATTTTCTTTGCTCTTTATCTTTTCGTAGCTCAGCTTTTTCCTTAGACAAGTCAAGATCGTCATCCTCAAAGTCAAGTGAACTCAGTGAATCATTGCGAGAGAAGCAATAAGGTGTGCCCTCAATTGGTGTGTAATGATGCGGAGAATCAAAGGCAAACCCAGGACGTGTTCTCTCCTCAGCATTAGCAGGCTTATCGGCAAACTCTCTTGCGACTACTTTGGGCTCCTGCTTTTTGGTTTCTTTGTTTTTATCTGGATATGATTTTGCTTCTGACAAGCTATTAGAAACTTCTGGCCGCTTGAGCATCCTTGCTCTGTACTCATTGCTTTGTGGCATAGGTTTTACAGGAGAAGTTGGCTTTTTCTTTTCCAGGTCCTGCTGAACTAGATTGCCAGTGGCAGTAGATGGATGCGGAGCCTGATCAGGCATCTTCTGCACTCTAAACGGCTTGTGAATTTTGCCTTTGGGCATTGCTGAATTGATACACTCCGCAAGAATATCGTCCCCTTCATTCTCAGCAAAAGCAGACTGCATGGGAGGTGATAAACCTGTATCTTTAGCTTCTGCACTTTTCCCCTCTGGCAGAGTGTCTCGTCTTTGACCAGGTGCTTCTGCATGGGGAGCTGAACTTTCAATACCAGCCAACTCATTTGGGGGTGAATCAATTGTGAGGTCACTGAGAGATGTTGCTGTGGAAAAGTTAATGGGTGTTCCCTCAACACAGTATATCCGGGGCATGTCCTCGCCGTGTGTTAGAGCTACATGTTTCTGCTGTTGTCCTCTGTTTTGTGGTGGCAACAATTTATAAACAGGGAGCTGACTTGGTTTACGAGCCACAGGTGGTGGTAGTCTTGAGGTGCTTGAGGGCGATTGTTTTTTGGGTTTTCTTGATGATTTTGTTGGCATTGCAGAGTTAATACAAGCCTCTAGAATCTCTATATCATCATCATCATCTGAGTCATCCAAGATGTCTTTTCCGGCTTCAGATGTTGATGGTGGTTTCTCTTGAACTTTAGGCTCTTGGATGTCTTCTGTCTCAAGCTCTGCCTCATTACTATGGTCATCCTCATGAACTGGGGGCATTATCTTCAGCTCAACATCTTTCTGAATAAAGGGTTCATCTAAACTTAGTGCACTAAGGCTTGAAGCACAAGAGAAACCATCTGGAGTGCTTTCGGTTGCAAAATGTAAAAGAGTATCGTTATCTGGTAAAACCTGCACTTTCTGTACAGCAGCACTTACAACCGCATGTCTTGGAACCAAATCACGTTTTTCTGAATGGGGTGGCACAGTAACTTTTTGTTTTACAGATGTGGATCGTGGTGGTGGAGGTGGTGGCGTCTTGCTGCGACTTGGAGGCATTGTTTGCCCAGGGCTATCAGGCAGATCACTCGGACTGATAATCCCACTGACCATCCCACTGCATGGCTCACTCTGTACAGAACTTGCAATGGAATGACTTTCGAAACTGTCGAGGGAGCTGACAGATGTGCATCTGCTGAACATAAGCGGAGTCTCTTGCACATAATGTTCAGGAGGACTTTTGGGTGTCTGGGCACCACTTTTGGATGGCGATTTAGCACCTGATGAAAATTCCACTGTTTTGTGATGCCTGGAACCATCTCCATGTCCTAAGTGATTTCGTGGAGGCTTGATGCGTACATAATGGACTGCCGATTGGCTCTCAGATGTGCGTTGGTCAGGTGCAATGTTACTAGTGGATTCTTTTTCTGATATAGGTAGAGTTGGGTAGTTGTTGGCTGAATTGACATTACGCTTGCAGCTCTCCATTTCATCTTCCTCTGAAGACAATGACGATAAAGAGCTACCACGTGAGAAACAAATGGGTGTGTCCTCCACACAATACGTCTGTATTGTTTCTTGATTTATTGTGGGAGCCTTGCATGTTGAGTTCTTCTGAACTGCTCTCGTAGGTCCTGATCTGCTTTGAGCAGAGAAAGGGTGGAGTTGCTTTTGCCTACCCTGATGCTTTAAAGATGCCACAGAGGAGGAATTATCTTGGCTTAAATGGTCTTTGACAGAACTTTGGGTAGAAGATGGCTTTGAATGACTAAACATGGCCTTCTTGGAAGAAGCATCAGAGTACTTCAAACTGTAATCAATAGGCTGTTCTACATGATGATTTTCATTGTATTTCATGCTGTAGTTGGGAGTTTGCTCATCAAGCTGCTCTTCCTCTGAATAGCGCTCGCTGTAGTTTGTGGGTTTGTCGTCGGCATAATCATCAACAGTGCAGATGGTTTGAGAGATTTTTTTGTTAAGTCCATGACTTGACCCACTGTTGATTTGTTCAGTTGAGCCCCTTGATCTAAATCCAGGCAGGTCCTGTTGAACAAACCTGGGCTGGTACTTTTTTAGTTTATCTTCTCCTTCACTGTTGCCTTCAGAGTACATTGGGTATCCTGGGCTTTGCGATCTCGATGGTTTCTGATCTGGCCGTTTCATTTCATCATCAAGGAGCTTAGACCTTGCCCACCTTTCATTCTGGCTTGGGCTTTGTCGACCAGAGTTTAGCTGCTCATCAGAATATTTCAAACTGTAGTTAATAGGTGTGTCAAGATCTCCATTGTCATCCTCCATGTGATTTGCATTGTGTATCTTATGGGCAAGGTCCGCAGGATATTTTCTGTAGACACAGCATTTGCCGTCATCATCTTCTGAATAGGAATCCACTGAGGGCTTCATTTGACCTCTCTTTCCATAGCCATCGGTGCTGTTAACACTATTAAGACTGTCATTAGAAGCTGTGGACTCCAGTTTGGGCAGTGCGCACCGCCTGCCTGATGGGTCAGTTTTGCTGTAGTTGTACATGTTTTGGTGACCATGAACAGCAGTTTGACGCCGGATCATGTCGTCTTGGACTACATGAGGGTCTGGTGTGGATCCTGCGGTTCTATCATCCATACTTAAGTGCATACTCTGCACTTCCTCCATACCCACTGCAATTTGAGCTGCAGTCGTGGGAATCTGCACCATTCTCTTGGTAGCCTCAGGATCTGGATGGAATCCCCTTCGCTCTCGATCTAGACTTCTGTCCCTTTCGGCTCGGACACTTTCTGCATTTCCTCTGTTGTCTCGAGAGGATGGGCTTGAGAGCACAGGGGTGTTCATATAAGGTGAGCGAACACCGACTCCATTGGGGTTATAGCCATCTGATCGACAGACACCATCATAATCGCCATAGACATTATGCTTATGTCTTGGTTTGGCCCTATGGGAGGCCTTCGGGCTCAAGTTGTCAATGTTATCAAAGGTTTCAGATAGTTGTTGTGCATCTAGTTCTTCAATTAGTGCTTTCTGTTTTCTTACATGCAGGGATGGCAGACTGGATCCAGGGGACATTATGTTGGCATCCTTATACTTGGCAGGCCGATTTGCCATAAGGTTTCTCAAAGCAGCTGCACTTCCCATAGCTATCATTTTGTGCTTGGAGTGAATGAGGTTCTTCAGCATGCTAACTGCACCCATGTCCCATAATGCTTCCTGATCTTTTGCATTCCGAGCAGAGAGGTTCCACAGTGTTCCACAGGCATTGCTCACTATCGTCAAACTGTGTGATTTAAGGTGCTGAAGAAGAGTCTGAAGACAGCTGTTTTCCCTTAATATTTGCCTAAAATAAACAAAAAAGAGAAAATGGTTTGTTCCCATGTAAACAAATTAAACTTCTGTGAACATATGCAGCTTTTATATAGCATACTCTACCTGTGCTCCTCATTTGTGGCGATGAGGCTTGACACATTTCTCAGGATGCCACCACCACTTTCTATGATGGCAAGGGTGTTGGTTTGGCTTCTGTATGTTAGAGTGCTCACTAAAAATGCCAAAGCTCCAGGAACGTTACAGATATCAGCTTTGTTTTCAGTGCAATGTGCAGATAAGTTCCAAAGGGCACTCAGGACACTTTTTAATGTGGATTCCTGTAGAAATGATACGAAAGACAGTTTAATGGCTCGTCTGCATTCTGATTACAGAATTTATCAAAGAGCTTCAGAGAAACCTCACCTTCTGAACCTCTAAGGCACACTCCATCAGGGCCCTAACACTGCCGACTTCTCGCAAAATCTTCTTACTGTTCACATCAGCTCGCCATGAGAGGTTCCTCAAAACACTGGCAATTACCTAAAGCAGTACAGAGTCTCTTAATACAAATTGGAAATATTGCCTTGGCAACTGAAATAAAATAGTTTTAAGCTTAAATACAAAAATGTTACTCTTAGCACAAATCTCTTTGTTTTTCTTCTAGGTAGCATGCATCATGAAATGACTATGATATTTTTTTGGCTTTTTTGGAATAATGTAACTATGCATCACATACAAAATATGATATGTATTTCCAAAGAGTTATACCTGCTGTAGGTCCTCACTCTCTGACTTTAGTTGAGCTACCATGGCCCTCATACAACCTTTCATTGAGCAAAGTGTTGCCTGTAGACAAAACAAGAATGTACAAATTAAATACAGCAATAAACCATACATGGAATTCTATACAGACAATAATGAAAGAAATAACGCACCTTGTTAGCTACATCTCCAAAAGTAAGATTAGTTAGAGCCATGCCAGCATATCGTCTTAGTGTAACACTGTAGTGATCATTGGTAAGACCGTAAATCTCACAGTCTACCTGCAGGAGCTCCCCAATCGCCTGAAGTCCACCTGCATAAACAGTATATTGAAATAGTTAGTCAATGTCTACTCAAGAAAAGACTGGAGGATGCCTTTAATTGATGTCACAGTTTTATGGATAAATCAATAGGTTTGGAAAACCTACCAAGCTCATTCATCGCGTGCCTGTGCTCTTCATCAAATGAAAGTTTCATGAGAACACAAACCGCTGGGCAAATCTGATGCTCGACAGGAGAAGGCACTGCAATGAAGGCAAAAGTACATTAATGAGGATGTACAGCTCCACATGTATTAATTATATGTCAACCCACTTAGAAGAGTCATTATAAAACTCCTTCCCATCAGAGCATTTCATATGAATCACATTTATAAATTAATAAAATGTTTGTAGTATATGGGAATAAATCAAAATGCATGGCATTTACTGCTGCAATATAATTAAGGACATATATAGGCACATATTACAGTGGTTGACTTTATTTTTATTTTTCAAATGGCTAATGCAGATGCATCAGATTCAATGCAATGCAATATATTTCAGTATATACATGTTAATTGTTATTGTTAACTAAAATTAAGACTAAAACTATTAAATACTGTATTCGTTAATTGATATAAAGTGGGGGTAAAAATTAAATACAAGTTAGCAATTGTTAATTATTCCACTGATGAGAAAACACTTCTATTAATCCACACAGTTACTGAAACTAAAAATGATACCACAAGGATGCCATGTCCCATCCCTCTGTGCTATTCCTGACACCTTACATATATCAATGGCAGATGTATTAGGTCTCACTTGGGTTCTTGTCCTGGTCCACGCCGCGCTCATGGCTTTCCTGCCACTCCCAGCAGGTCTCGCAGTAAGCTCGGATCTGCTCCAGCAGGTGGAGCACCCGGATCTCCCGCCGGCCACGCTTGTCATCGGGCTGTGAATGGATAATGTTATGCAGGGCGGCACTGGCCCTCGCCCGGGCCTCTTTGCTGCCGCGAGAATTTCCAAGCAATACAGAGTCCTTGTCGTTGCCATGGAGTAGCTGGATGAGCAGCGGCAGGCACCCGGATTGGCGCATGGCAATGCAGCTGTCCTGAGAGCTCGACATGGCCAGGAGGGTGCGAGACATGTCATCTTTATCATGGGTCCCCAGCATGGACAGCAGAGAGTACACCATTTCCACCTAAACATATGCAGACTTGATTCACCGCAAGCTGACATTATGTTTTTTAATTGTCAAATAAAAAAAATGGAGCATGGAGAACTTCTTAAGTCTAGCACAAGTTAACCTTAGTGCCCAGATGGCTAGTCAGTCGGCGTGGAACGGAGTAACTTCCGGCACTGCTCATCTCACTGGCGGTGTCATGATCGACCCGGGAACTTGAGCCCTGTCAGGCAAAATAAATCCACGGCAGATTCAAACAACTTGCAGGTGTTCAGCAAAACCCAATCAAACACCTTTCAAAAAGTTTATTTTTATTTTTCCACTGTAGATATTACACACCCTACAAAATGTCATTACCTCCTTTCACACATACAGTCTTTACTGGTAAATAATCGGCAAATTACCGTTTAGAGATCATGAACATGACCATTTCAAAAATACTAGTAAATATGTGAATATTTAAAAGAAAATCTATATTTAAATAAATTGAAATTGACATTTATAAGTGTAAATATACATTTATTTATATTTATATATATATAACAAATATATTATATATATATAAATTAAATTATATTGAAATATAAATATAAATATATTAGTATTATATTTAATAGTTTTATTTTATTATAATTAAAACCATTTATACCATTTATAAATTTATATTTACATTATGAAATTATGTTTAAATTTAAATTCATATTTTCTCTAATGCATTTTTTTATCATTTCCTCTTGTGCTCAGAATATTGTATGTCAAATTAAGGGAAAGCATTGTGTTTTATTGTATCACTGAATTTGTTTTATATTGGAACATTTTTTTTATCATCATAAATAAGTATATACAGATAAAAATCTTAAAAACTGAAGATGCATAAAAATAAAATACAATTTGCAAACACAAAATAGAGGCAATTCTCTGTGCTTCGTAAACAATGTATAGCTCCAGTATTAAACTCGATCCCTGCACCTAATCCAGTGACATACAGCTCACACCATCTGTCC
The DNA here is from genome assembly GCF_965113295.1 of Leuciscus leuciscus. NCBI lineage: Eukaryota > Metazoa > Chordata > Actinopteri > Cypriniformes > Leuciscidae > Leuciscus > Leuciscus leuciscus. Next base: position 28,265,398 of record NC_138723.1, on the reverse strand, counting down.
GAAAAATACCACACAAGCTTAATGCAAGTGAAACAGTGTGAAGTACAAAAAACCCTCCTGTTTCTGCTTCGAATTTCAAAGTCTAACTAGGTCTCTATGATGAACAATAAAACCATTAGCATCTGCATTCAAATCATTACTATTCAAAGCACACCGAAGCTCTTGGCATAGACTGAAAGGGCTTTTTAAAAAGGTCCTGAAATCCTTGGCACCCACTGGCTGAAAAAAGGGCCACCGGAAAACACTTCAGTTCATGAGACCATCAACAAAATGAGTCTAATTTAGTGGGAGACTACTGCAAATAGATACAGTTCTTACCTGTGAGCAAACTGCACTACCACCTCCACCACCACCACCAGCAGCATCTCCTGATGCATGAGCCCCTTCAGTTTGAGTCACAGGGTCATGCTTGACCTGATGATTCAAAGAGGAAGATGAGGAATCAGCATGTTAAAAGGAGAAAATGACACCAACAGAGTAAGTCACACTGTGCAACAGTGAAGGAAAAGACATTGGTCAGGGCAGGTGGAACATGGGACAGATAACCTGTGTAATCAGCTCTGTGAAGTAGGGATAAATCAGCGTATAGAGATACAGAGCGAGGCGGAGTAGTCTTGAGCTACAGGACAGCAGCTGCAAGAGCACCCGGCTCTTTCTGACCTACATTGCTTCCTCATTCAGCCAACAGGATTGAAACAACAGAGGGGGAGGAAAAGCAGAAGTGTCCAATAGGATTTATCCACTTAAAGGGGAAAATCACGTGCAAACTCGGAGCATGTTAGTGAGCATGCATACAAAAACCTCCACTTGTCCACTATTTAACTATATAATATACAGTACAGGCCAAAGGTTTGGAAACATTACTATTTTTAATGTTTTTGAAGGAAGTTTCTTCTGCTCATCAAGCCTGCATTTATTTGATTTTATAAAAAATAAAAAAAAATAAAAAAAAATCCTTTCCCTTTGAAACATCACTTATCAGGCTTATGCTACTCTGAATAATACCTGAACTTCGTATTTTGAGCACTTCCTGCGTTGTTGCTGCTTTTGCCTCTTTATGATGACTCGCTGAACTTAGTCCTAATTTGTAAGTCGCTTTGGATAAGGGCGTCTGCTAAATGACTAAATGTAAATTTGATCAAAAATACAGATTTTTTTTAAATATTGTGATATATTATTACAATTTAAAATAATTGGTTTTCAATTTATTATACTTTAAATTATCATTTATTTCTGTGATGCAAAGCTGAATTTTCAGGATCATTACTCCAGTCTATCACATGATCCTTTAGAAATCATTCTAATATTCTGATTTATTATGAGTGTTAATAACAGTTCTGCTGCTTAATATATTTGATGAATAAAAGGTTAAAAAAAAACGGCATTTATTCAAAATAAAAAAATATTTTCTAATAATATAAATCTTCTTTACTATCACTTTTTATCAATTTAACACATCCTTGCTGAATAAAAGTATTGATTTATTTCAAAAAAAAAAAAAAAATTACTGACCAGTAGTGTATATTGTTGTTACAAAAGATTTCTATTTTTAAAACATTTGCTTCTTTTTTTGGTTGCTTTTTATTCATCAAAGTATCCTAAAAAAGTATCACAGGTTATGAAAAAATATTAAGCAGCAGAACTGTTTCCAACTTTGATAATGAATCATCATATTAGAGTGATTTCTAAAGGATCATGTGATAGACTGGAGTAATGATCCTGAAAATTCAGCTTTGCATCACAGAAATAAATGATAATTTAAAAGTATAATAAATTGAAAACCAATTATTTTAAATTGTAATAATATATCACAATATTACTTTTTTTTTTCTGTATTTTTAATCAAATAAATGCAGGCTTGATGAGCAGAAGAAACTTCTTTCAAAAACATTAAAAATAGTAATGTTTCCAAACTTTTGGCCTGTACTGTACATAGACATCCTGTGGCACAGATGAGCACTGCAATAGCAATGTCAAGGTAATCGGTTCGATTCCGAGGGAAAGCATGAAATTCATATCTTGAATGCAAATGTAAGACGCTTTGGATAAAAGCATCTGCCAAATGCATAAAAGTAAATGTGAACATAGCTGTGCATCCTAAACCTAGGTGACACTACCGTTTTTAACGCTCAGCCACACCGAGCACGATACATTAGTAGAGCATGCAAATCCAATTAAACTTTCATGGCTTTAGTGTTTATGCTCAGAAGCATTTTATGTGCACTATTTCCAGTCGCTACAGAACAAGCTCTAAAAGCAGAACATAAGACATTGAAACGTGCACAAAAAAACAAAAAAACACTCATGCTGAAATGGAAAGTACAGCCTTTCTAAAGAAAATGAATTAAACGTGAAGAGGAACAAATAATTGCACAATCTGACCAACATTTTCCATTCTATCAAAATATGATTAACCTTATAAAGCCTAATGTATCATGTATTATTTCAAAGTCCTCTAAAACCTGTTCATCTTCCACATGCCTTCTGTCATCTCATCAATAGTTTATACTTATTTAGCAAATAAAAGCCTTTTAATATAATTGTAAAAGCATCCACCTTCAGCTCGTCTTTTTGCTGTGAAATCTTTACTGATTTTTATCAAGTAAACATAAGATTAACTTTTTTATTGTTAGTAATATTTCAAGATGAACACTTACTGGACTGAAGGCAACTTAGGTTTACTTCATTATCCAGACATCATTTTGTATAAAAATCATGTTAAATTGTGAGTATCAAATATGATCCATTAGGCTTTTGAGGAACATTTATTTTTTTCATCTCTCAATAATCATTGTATTGTATTGAAACTACAGAGATAGTTATATATAGATAGTTATAGATCATTAAACTATGATATTAATATGCATTTTATGCAAGTAGTCTGTTATACTGTTATGAAGATATCATTGATTTACATTACAAGCTATCAGAATTTTATTTGACTTTTCTGTCAAATAAATATCATCTGCACCAACTAAATAAATGATTATAAATAATAAAATTACTATATTTTAATATGAGAGTATGAGCTCTATATTCTCACTATATCAAACTATATGAGCCATAAAGGCCTGATGTATCAATTATGATACTCAACATAAAACACACTTTTTGATTTTTTCTTAAACATTTTTTTGTGTAAAGCTTCCATTTAAAACATTTGATTTTTCAGACTATTATTTCATACGTCAGGCTTTACAAGGTTAAACAAGACTTCAATGTGGACATAAATAAAGATCATAACACTGAGCTGTACTAATTGCTACAAATCCTAAGTGTAACGTTCAATTCTTCCTTCTAAGCACGACTGTATGATAGGCATCAGAATCATCCGGTACCTCTGTGTCGGCCGACTGGGCCTGTAAACGTGTCCGAATCCTCAGCATGTCTTTTTCTATCTGCTGTATCCGAACGACGCGGCCCTGAAGACAAATGATGGAAACTTCATCACCAAACTGCTGGTTTCATACTCTGAATTTAGAAGCCTGTTTTAGTTTCATGAACAATTTGTTAGTCTTTCAGTTTCTGCAGTTCAGCCCACCTGTGCCCGTTTCTCCATGTCCTGACACGTGCCCAGTTGCTCCTCCATGGCGGCTCGAATCTGCCGGGCCTCGTATTCCAGTTGCCTGCGAGTCATATCGGTCTGGAGAGAAAACTACAACAGCAGAAGAAGTGTGAAGCTACAGAGATCATATAAGGTCCAAAATCATATAAGTAATGATGTGCATTAAATCTACTGTATTGAATATTGTAGCTTTTATACTTTTTTACATACATTCTCAGTCAGTGGCAGACTGTCAATCCTTTTGGTCAGGTTTTGTAACTGGGCATAATACCAGTCTTTTTCCTTTTCTTCCTTCTCAAGTTCTGCCATCAATAAAGAACTAATAGAAAGAAAAGTCACTCATGAAAACAATGACATTTGATTTGAATTTTAGACTCACTAAATTCAAGTCTGATCAAAATGTAATGACAGTGAGGTTCCAGAAGTCAAAATGCTACTTATTTCCTCTTTAGAGAAACTGATTGGCAATTTTCAAAAGCAATTAATTTAAATATTTAGAATTTTTTTATGTTTTTGAAAGAAGTCTCTTATGCTCACCAAATCTGCATTTATTTGATCAAAAATACTGTAAAAACAGTAATTTAGTTAATTATCATAATATTACAATTACTGTTTTCTATTTAAATATACTTAAAATATTAATTTATTCCTGTGACCATTACTACTTCCAGTCTTCAGTGTCACATGATCCTTCAGAAATCATTCTTATATGCGGATTTGATGCTCAAGAAACATTTCTTATTATCATCAACAGTTGTGCATATTTTTGTGGAAACCATGATATTTTTTTCTTTTTTCAGGATTCTTTGATGAATAGAGAATTTATTTGAAATAGAAATCTTTGTAATATTATAAATGTCTTTACTGTCACTTTTGATCAATTTAATGCATCCTTGCTGAATAAGAGTATTATAATTATTTTATTATAATAATTTTTTACATTTATATTTTAGTTGTTGTTCTTTGTTTTACATACTCTGATCTGTTCCACAATGCCTTGTATTTGTCTTGTACCTTTTGCATTTGTACTTGTCTGTAATAAAAACTTACTGACCCCAAATGTTTGACCGATAGTGTATATATCAGAATATTTTATCAATAAACTACTGATATTCAAACACTTTTTCACTTGAAATCAAAGCTGGCTATCTGGAATGTACCATCATTACCACAGTTTACCATGTAAATCTCATCCAGTAGCAAAACCCTAGAAGAGCTTTAGAAGAAACCTTTAGTTAACATTCTTAAATAAGGATCTAACCGGGTCAAATGAACATCTAATGCACAGAATGATCTGTTCATGCGAGCGCTCACCGTTCCTTCTCCATCTCCTCCAGGTAACCGGCACTGTCTCGACCCCCGCCAGTCACCCCTCTCCTGGGGAAGGAGCTCATGGGACTGGGACTGGGGCTGCTGTCGGCCGAGTGGCCCGAACCGGAGCCCTGCAGAGAGGCCTTGGACCTCAACTTCACGCCTGGGCCTGAGAAACTGCTGGGGTCTAGACTCATTTCTGCAGGACAGAATGGGAGATAATGATGATGAAGATGCCACACGTACCGTATCTTCCAGAAAAAGCCACACCTAACAGTAGATGCGTTTCATTTCGAAGGCTGCATCCTCGAAATAAAACACTGCCGTGTGGGAAATGCACTATACAAATAAACTTGGGCTGGCGTAATCCGCATCGGCACGAATCCAAATGTGTGCATATTGCAATATTTTGCACGCTTGATTCTAATTGCATTATATAAATTGCTTTGGAATAGAAGTCGCAGCATGTTTCAGACGATTAACAGAAGTATTTTCTGGAAATATGGTCGATTAAGAGAAATTTTCACATGTTTATCTTCACGAAAGACTCTAAGTCAGCATTCGAACTGAAAATAAACACCACAAGTGACGGATTTGGAACGGCCTACATATGCAGCAACCACACAAATAGCATTTGATTATGATAGGGTTTGATATTACCTAGTTGCTAAGCTAACAACAATATTTGGCCAAGCATAAAAATACACAGCACACACAATAATTGGGTAAATAGTTGGTCCAAAATTAGTTACTATTTGGAAGTTTGCTTAGGAAACGCACCTATGACTACTTCCATAGTTTATTTTTTTCCTACTATGGAAGTCAATGGTACCAGAAACTGTCTGGTTACTGACATTCTTCTAAATATCTTCCTTTGTGTTCAGCAGAAGAAAGAAATTCATACAGGTTTGAAACAACATGAGGGTGAGTAGTATATGATGACAGAATTTTCATTTTAAAGTGGAGTATCCCTTTAAGGCAAGACAATACCATTGTTTTTTCATGCACTTGTCAATTTTGAGATTTTGGGCTATTTTGTTTCCATCACATGTCTTCTTTCAGACGAGTGGAAAGAAAACATTCAAAATACACATCTAAGTGTTTATTTTATTACAATTTATATATTTGCATCTGTAGATTTCAATTACAATACATTTTTAAAGGCCATGTCTTTTGTTCCCATCTATATTCTGAAGGGTTTTACACAGGGGTTTGTTCATATATAATTTGCCCGATTTATTCCTAAACACACTTTTTCTGACTGTTGACAGTTTTTCTGATTTCTGGACGGATATAAAAAGATTTCCTAAATTTCCTCTTTAAAAGCCTTTAAAACTACGTCAACAAAATCAAACAAGAATTTTAAAACGGGCTTCATCCAATGTTCAGATTTCATTTCTGGAAATGTATGTCAATTAATGCATGTTAAAGGGATAGTTCACTTTGAAATTCATTTTTGGTATGTTTTAGCTTACCTCAAGGGCATCCAAGATGTAGGTGTCTTTTTTTCCGCAGTAGTTTCAATTTTGATATTTTTAGGTCAAACCGTTCTTGTCTGTCAGTCATATAATGCAGGTCTATGGTCATTATCTCAAAACACAAGCACAGAGTCCAAATTAAAACAATTCCCCGTCGTCCAAATTAAACAATTCCCCATCGTAAGTACACATTGATGGCCTAAGACACGAAACGAGCGGTTTGTGTGAGAAAACGAACAGTATTTATATCGTTTTTACCTCTTATACGCAGACATGTCCAAGTGATCTGATCTGACGTGTACGCAGACTGGTGCATAGATATATACACTAGATGTCGCCTTAAAGACATTCGTTCCAATGAACTGCCGTAGACAAAGCGACATCTAGTGTATATATATCTATGCACCAGTCTGCGTACACGTCACACACCAGGATGCGCGAGCGCCCTCAGATCACTCGGACATGTCTGCGTATAAGAGCTAAAAACTATATAAATACTGTTCGTTTTCTCACACAAACCGCTCGTTTCGTGTCTTAGGCCATCAATGTGTACTTACGATGGGGAATTGTTTAATTTGGACGACGGGGAATTGTTTTAATTTGGACTCTGTACTTGTGTTTTGAGACCGTGACCATAGACCTGCATTATTTGACTGACAGACAAGAACGGTTTGACCTAAAAATATCAAAATTGAAACTACCGCGGAAAAAAGGACACCTACATCTTGGATGCCCTTGAGGTAAGCTAAAACATACCAAAAATGAATTTCAAAGTGAACTATCCCTTTAACAATTATTTAAACATTACATTTCAGAAATCTCTGTCTTAATGCACTGTGATTAATCAACTGGGTAAGTATGGTGATATCTATCAGTTAACATTTTTACCATATTTATTATCAGTGATGTCTTGAGAGAGTGAGTTTATTATGTTCAAATATGCATTGTTCACAGAATATTTTCAACTGCCCTCACCTTTAAATCTTTCGAAAAACTCAATCTGCCCTTGCGAGTCTTTAGGGTCCTCTACAATAGTTCCTTGTAGCTGCTTCAAAACCTCCTGAAAGAGAAACAGACATAATCTGTGTGTGGTAGAGTGTTAGAAGCCATCTTCAGATAAAACAACATGATGCACGGAAGGTACCAGAAAGAAAAAAACAGAGATATTTCCATCTCCCACCACATGTAAGAAGACTTCTTCAGCCCGCGGCCTGATAAAGAGAAGAAAACTTCCATCAAAGAGCTTTGAAGTGCTTTGAAGACGCGCGTGTCAGAGACATAAACAGCTTTGAAGCTGTAAAGATGCACCTGCTACTTCTTTAGTGGCGTGTTCATGCGTGATCTGGCCGTGATAATGCCTGAAAGGCCTTGATTTCTGCTAAGGGTTTTTGATTTAGGCAAGAAAATCAGTGTTGAAAATCAGCTAGCGTTCACTGCTCAACCAAACTTCAGCTTGTCAAGGCTTTACACATCATAAACCACCGTATTTTGCCGTACTACAATCAAATGTAGCAGATGTTGCTGATTATATGACTCTGAGGTACTAGAATCTAGTTTTTTTACTTTTTCAGAAGAAAACAGAAGTGTGCTTTCTAGTGCAAAACCCATTGCTATGTTTATGTAGCATCTTTAAGACACTTAAATTGATGAATCAATTATGTTTGGAGCACAAATACTGCAGATTACCATCAATAGATGATGGTTACCATCAATAGACCACTAGTAATTATTGATAACAGCTACAAGTCATGTCTGTTGGCACAATAACAGTGAAGTATAAGAAAAACATCCAGGCTATTTGTAGAACTTACCACTGCACATATGCTGAGGTTTTGGTCAATGTTCCTTTACGGTTACGGCCAACATAACTCAAACCCTTGATGATGCCAGTACAGCCTCAAACCATATCAAACATGAGACTTTTGCAACGCTCGTTCCATTACTCCGAGTTCTCCAGCGTGTTTGTAAGCCGAAAAAAGCCCAAACAATGCGACTGCCTTACAGGAAGCGACTACCTCCCCCTTCCTTCATCCCATCCCGGAGACCCAAAGCCTCATGAAGAGCACAGATGCTTCCCCATTCAGCTCACAGGACCACCCTTCCCAATCGGCCCGGGGTCACCATGTCCATAGCCCACTGGAGACGCGTGGAGAAGGGAAAGGTCACACATGAACATGCTGTTTATCATCCCTTATCCAGCAGAAAAGAACAACACGGGGTTATTCTGTGTCTAAGGAGAGTCACTCGGGTGTTTTCTCCCTAGGGAGCATGACGTCACACACTGAGCCGTCTCAGGAAACAACAGCTTCATTATAGGGGAGGTCATATGATTACAGACCCCTTTACTGCACTGTGAGTCAGAGGGATGACACGACAGCATCATCATTCTCTCCGCTTGTTAAAGACAACATGGCCTCCATTTATGCTCTCAAGAAATGTCTCTGGTCTTTCAAAAATAATCTTCATTAAAATATGACACAATTTCAAATTATAAAATACAAGATAATATAATATAAAATAAAATCGTATTATATAAAATTTAATTAATGAAAATATTAAATCAATATTACAAATATCTCAAATTAAAAATATATAATAAACAATATAACGTATATAGCCTAATATAAAATAATAAAATATAATTAATTATATATATATATTTAAAAATTTAAAAGGAACCAACACTACAATAAAACATTTTAAAAATAATTAAAAACAAAATTAAACAATAAATATCTAATACAAAACAAAAATATTTCATAAATTAAAATGTAAATTATAAAACTTAATATTAATGATCACTATGTTTAAATCATTAACACTTTGTGTGAACAATAGTAACTGTGCTAGATGCTTGACTAATATAAAAAAAACTATGCAAATTAAACACATTAAGAGTTAAACATTTTTTAAAGGTCTACTTGCTAATATTACAAAAGTGATTTGCTGAAATCCTAAAAATAACCTTTAAGAGAGTAGATTACAGCTATAATAACATTTTCAACAACCAAATCCACATTCGAATTGACTTCAATATCCTAATGCGTCTGAGGCTATAATGGAAGTCCTAGTTTTTCCTCTTCCCAGAGTCAAGGTCCGAAGGAGTCAGGTTACAGCGATGCAGATGCCCTTGGTACAATATTAGAGTCAGACAGCCACTCATGTGCGAAGCTGCAAGCACACAACACTTTTAAAAATGTCATCCTATCCTCCCAGTAATGGAAATCAATGCTCCTAGGCAGCCATCTGCAGGGAGCCTGAAATACTCGCATATCTGATTCCTATCTAGCATGCATTTCATCTGACCTGGAGTCAGACGAGACCCGTGGGCCTGCGGTGGGAGGTATTGTTCGAGTGTTAGAGGAGGGGACCGGGTTCGTGTGGGCGGATGGAAGGTCTCTTTGCTTTCCCAGTGATAAAGGTAGAACGTCCTTGAAACGTGGAAAGAAAACATCACATGACACACATGGCATGCACTCAGGAAAAAAACAAGCGTGGCGACTGACGACAAACAAGATTTAAACCATGAACTAGGCTACTCTTCTTAGAAAGACTGAGGCTTAGGCTGTGACAAGAACATGACATCAATAAATGAAATTATCTGAATTCAATAAGCTTCTCAAATCAACATATCCTGTTCTTTGTGGAAACCAATACGAAGAACTGATGCACCAAAATAGTTGTTGCCATAACATCGAAACTGAAAGTAAAGTTTAATCAATTAATTAATCAACTTTTTTTAATAATCAACACTCATGTTGTATATAAAAATGTCATGATATATTAATTTGTTGTTGAATTATAAACAGTTGAACGGTGGCTGAATAAATCTGTCATGAAAGCAAGTTATTACAAACAAGACAAGAGGTTATTAAGTAAAAATCTGAATATGATAAAATGAATATGTTATATAGTGCAAATATTTAGCAAAATTTGAGGGGTTTTTCCTAGCTTTCCTGAGGTAAACGAAATGTGACATTGATTGTTTACAAGCTGTTTTACTGACGTGGAACACTGAGCGATTCTTTCAGCACACCTTCTGAAGTTCCTTCACGTTTGTTTTGTGCTATAACTAGTAGTAAAGAGTACAGCGATCTGTCACGCCACTGTGAAGGTAGTCTCACGTAGCCAGAGCTTCAGACTGACGACAGAAGGTCTGGACTCTATCAGCTTTTCTTGGCCAAGGACCGTCCAAGAGGACGTTTGATTGACGTAACGCAACCAATCACAGTTCGTTCTGTTCCGTTCCGTTCTGAACTTCCCATACTTTTGAAAATCCAGCGTTTAGTTGATCCAGATAAACGCTCATTGTCACAGCTGTAAACACAACTCTTTCTTCTACGAGGGATTTTGGCGTCACAGCATTTGTTTCCAGGCGGATCTATAAATAACGCGACACACACGTCTCCCGGACATCCTGTAGAATTCAACCAACCAATCAGATCACGACTTCGAAACTCCTGAAGTGTTTCCAGAAAAGTGTGCCTTATGCATCAGACGTTCAGCCAATGGTCCGTTGAGCCTCAGTCAGATCAGTCTGAGGCTGACTAGGCTGACTCATTGACTAGAATAACTAACAAAAGCTGAGACTGTTTCATATCAGATTCAATTGTGATTATTGAATGGTAGGCGTGCCGTAAATAATGTTTAGTGGAGTTTTGTTCATGAATCAGCTGAAAAGGGCATAGACTAAAACATCTTGGTTCATCAAAATTAAGATCATTTAAGATAAAAAAATAGATAGTCAACCCAACGCTGACATGACTGTTGTAGCTTATCCACTGACAGTCGAAACACGCAATCAGGGAAGCGCTTATTAAACGTCACCAATTCGATCAACGATTTTGGCCCTCCAAAATTAAATATTTTCGGCTGCTGAAATTTTGGTGCATCACTACTAAGTAAGAACTAACCTACAAATAAGGTTGGAGAACATTATACACTCACAAACACAACATCTAGACCCAACTAATACTTTAGAGATTAAGAAGAAAACAAACTCTGGACAGAAATGGCAATGTCTAAGCAGATTTTTTTGCAACGCTGTACTTTTCTGGGCAAGGTGCAAACTATGTCCAGGAAATCCACCAGAGATGTTTCATTAGAAGATTACAACATTCTGAGTCATTAATGTAGGAACAAATGAGCATTATTAGCTGAGCTCATCACAGAGAGAAAGCGAATTTATTTATACGCCATGATGCATAGAAAACCTCAAACATCAATGTGACGAAATAATGGAAGATTTGGGTCATAATTCAGGACCATTATAAGGAGAAATGAATCTGAAAGAGAATGACAGATGATGTACCCCAATGACATCCATAGTAGGAAAAACTAAATCTATGGAAGTCAATGAGGAACATCAACTGTTTGGATATCGACAGAAGTAAATGATGACAGAATTTAAATTTTTTAGTGAACTATTCCTTTTAAACAGCCATATTCCAGGATGACAATGTCACGATTCATCAGGCTCAGATTGTGAAAGAATGGTTGTGAGGATCATGAAGAATAATTTTCACACATGAATCGTCTCCTCCAGTCCAGATCTTAACTTCATTGAGAGTCTTTGGGATGTGCTGGAGGAGACTTTACACAGTGCTGGACTCTTGCATTGTCAATACAAGATCTTGACATAAAATATATGCGCCTCTTGATGGGAATAAATGTTGTGATGCTACTTCCATCAAGAGGTGCGTACATTTTTGGTCAAGATCTTGTATTGACAATTCTGACAACCATTCTTTCACAATCTGAGCCTGATGAATCTTGACATTGTCATCCTGGATTATGGCCATGATGTGTCTTCATACATGATTGTTTAAGAAATGAAAAGCTACACACTCCATCAACTAGAGTTAGAAGAACTGTTGCCAAACATATAACACGATAGAAACATAATAATCACTGCAATAATTATCCAATCATAGACTTTTTTTGGCGGGGCAGTGTATAAACATGGCTATAAACAATAATAAAAATATTAATTATTATTATTATTATTATTACTACTAAATAAAAAAAATTGTAAAAAAAAGGAAAAAATTATATATATATATATATATATATATATTTTATTTTATATATATATATATATATATATATAATTTTTTTTTTTTTTTTTTGGAACTTAATTTCTTCATTTTCAAACATAAAACCATCAAACTTTTATTTTGACAGAAAACTGCAGATTTTGCCACTAAATCTTGTATCACTCTCTCATGTTGATTAATAAACAGCTAAAATGCTCCTCTGGTAGTGGATTTGGGAGCACGGAGGGGAAGCCCAGATGCTGAGACATGCATGCTGTTTGTTTTCTGCCCGCAGATGTTTGTTTCAGCTGGCCGGAGGGGAAGGGAAATGACTGCAGGGTGAAGCGGAGCTGCATTCATGCGGCGAACAAAGACAGGAAGGGAGATTCTCTAAATTAAGCTTTGCGAGTCTCTCTCACAGGCTGGGAAACGGAAGCGGCCTCTGAACACTTCCATGCAAAATAGGAAAATGTTTATGACACTGGAGTGCATAGCACTTGTGAATAAAAATGAAAGTGTTCTGTGACACTGCAACACTAAACCACGGTTACCATGGACAGAGGAAGATGGAGAGGCAGTGGTTTAGTGTTGCAGGTTTAGACGTCAAGATAAGAGGAAAGCAAATCCTGTCAAAAATACTGCCTTTCTCACAGCATTTCACAAGAATGAGGAAAAAAGACCGTCTGAAGTTTCATCGGCAGAGGGCAGCATATGAATGATATGAGGAACATACAATATACTGAAAATAGATTTATATATAATAGAATTGTTTTATTATTTTTCATATATAGATTTTTATAATAGAATTTTTCAATTAAATGACTAATTGGATTTTACATTTATATACATTTGTCAGATGTTTTTATCCAAAGCAGCTTGTATTGCATTTAACTCTTTCCCCGCCATTGACTGAATTTTCCATCATTTACGACACAGCGCTTCCATGCCCTTGACGGAAATTTCCGGCAATTCGGGGTAAAGGCCGTTATGCATCTTCAGAAATAGTACAGAATCTCCTCCGGATTAAAACAAAGGCGAAAAAGCAGCAGAAACAAGCTATAGAAGGAAGCATTGCTTACACATGTAAAATAACACAATCATCAGACGTAGTCTTTGACAAAAAAGTGATTTTCTCAGCTTTTTATTTAATTTTTTTATATATTTTTTTAACTTGCCCACATTCAAGTGTTAATAAGAATGCATGAAGCTAGAACAAAACAGATTATTTTGTTTAAAAGCAGAGGCTCTGTTCTTTCTTTTGATATATGTGACCCTGGATCACAAAACCAGTCACTTGTCGCACGGTTTTTCACTTGATCCATTGCATGGGTCAAAATTATAGATTTTTCTTTTATGCCAAAAATCATTTGGATATTAAATAAAGACCATGTTCCATGAAGATATTTTGTCAATTTCCTACGGTAAATATATAAAATATGTATTTTTGTGAGTGGATGCAGCACAATCGTGAACATAAATGAACAACTTTAAAAGCCGATTTTCTCAATGTTTAGATTTTTTTGCACCCTCAGATTCCAGATTTTCATAATAGTTGTATCTCGGCCAAATATTGTCCTATCCTAACAAACCATAGATCCATGGAAAGCTTATGATGTATACATCTCAGTTTTAAAAAAATGACCCATGTGACAGGTTTTGTGGTCCAGGGTCACATATTGCATCTTCAGATATTCACACAACACAATATTCTGGGGCCCATGAAAGGCTTGTGAAAATGATCAAAAACGCTGTCGGTCAAGAATGAAGCTATAACTGTTTTTCAGTTCAAGCATTCCCATGTGAACCGATACGCTCTGCTGTTTGAGCAAATATTCAAACTCATGTCTATTTGTATCCTTTAATGTGTGTGCAAAAATAGTTTCAAATATGAAGCTTACATAATAAAAAAGAATATCTGTGTAACACTTTTCATAATACAGTTTCAAAGCACCTTTACGTTTATTATAAATAAATGAAAAAACGTGCTATTCTTTAAAATATCATAACTCATGGAGGATCTCTATGCACAGTGCAAAGAGCCGACTAATCGATAATGAAATCTGTTTTTGATTATTATCATTAGAGATTTGATCAATTAGCAGTTGCCAGTCGTAGAAATAGCAAGCAACTTTAAAACTGGACGGCAGCATGAAGGACTCGGCACAGATGCACTTCTGGCCTCCGCAGAATCTGTCACAGTTGAAACACACTAGACAAACCCAGTTGTTTAAACACTATGATTACGTACAGGGATGACATAACCACTGGCACCAGGGCGGCCAGAATGTGCCTAAAATCAGATCATCCTAATGAAAGAGGTTAAGCCCAAAACCTCTTACATAAGCCAAACATCAACAGGGATTCACTTCCTGAGACGCGACACAGGCAAATATTATTTCGCTCTTCTTTTTTTAGATGCAAATAGATGACATCTTCCTTGAGGAATAGGGACACCCAGAGTTTAGACAATCCCTCTGGCATTTGGAGTCGTGATAACAAGGACATCTGGAGAGCAGGGTCCTTTCTTGGACATTGAATTAATGCACTAAAAAAGCAAGGTAACACTTAATTTTACAGTGTCCTTGTTACATATGTTACATGTACTTACCATAGCAGTAACAGTAAAGTATGCATAATGACATGCAACTAACCCTCAATCAAATCCTAATCCTACCCTAACCCTATAGTAAGTACATGTAGTTGCTTAATATTAATCAGCACTTAAATATATAATTACACTGTAACAACGACACCTTAAAATAAAGTGTAACCAAAAGCAATATTTCAAGTCAACATGAAATCAAAATGGATCCCACTTACTTAACTCACATTGACTGAATTTAGAAAGATGATCTCTCCAAGTCCATGTAGAAAGGTAAATGTTTGCACGGTAGTTTACACAATGTTTGCACAAGTTAATGAAACTATAGGCAAACAGCCTTGACTTTAGGCTGCCGCACTATTACAGTCGCTTAACAATAATCTAGTTGTTAATGTAATGATTAGCTTTAAATGTAATAAAAGTATGCTAATAATATGACATTTTTAGTAATTATTGGAATATCTAGTCTTGCCCCACATTTTCTTGTTGGAAATACGGAACATTAAGGAAGTAAAATTCACTTTCATGCTGACTATGAGCGTCTTCAAAGTGAACGAGAGCAGTTTAGCAAAGCATAAATGGCAAACATGATGCCATTAAACACACACACACACAAAAAATAATCATTCTAATCTGCTAACTTTTAAAACGGACACCTTTAATGCTGCTTTTCCCAATGATTTTCCCCAAGCCAACCAAAAAAAGACCTCTCTTAACCCTTAAGGACTCTGCAACGTATGAACATGAGGAGAGACAATCTGCTTCCGCTTCAAAGATTCTCCCTTAGCAACACCAATCTCACCAACATAAAGAGACTTTCACACGTATTAGACAGTGCAATGGCGTGACGGCGACCCGTTTCCTAGCGGATCTTCAGCACGATATATCTGCACATATCTTTATCATGAACTCGCTTGAACCTCGTCTTTAAATTGTACAGAGAATCCGGGTTGACAGGCTCGCTTTAAAACTTCCACATTAGCCAACTTTTAATGTCTCACCACATTCATTTTAGGCCTAAAGTTCTTTCAAAAACCCTCTCTCTCCTTTTTTCTTTTCCTTCCCGAGAGACTGCCAGGTCACATCTAATTTCTTAATGTCCACCTAGCAGGCTGCCGCTTCCACTTCAAAAGCTCGACTCAAAAGAAGTGCCTGAGAACACTGCCTTTGGTGTCAGAAGCTGCTAGAAGAAAGAGTACTTAGAGGGAAATCAGCGGCGGAGGATGACATTTTAAGTCTTGAAAGTCTGCGACATTAAAAGCAAGCCCAAACATAGAGCATTTGGATGACAAAATGAGTCACTGAGGCGTTTAAGTACAAACCCTTTGAGGTTGAAAACTGAAATTGACAAAAAGGTAGGAGGACTGGAGGTCTAGTTGTTCCTGTTCTAGTTTACTAGCACTCTCTCTTCAGATTGTTGTAGGTTTTTACCAAACTGGCTACACAATTTTTCACTGCTAGTTATTGCATGACAAAGAAATATTTTTCATTCTCCAGAATAACGTGCACCAATACATTTTGCACAGTAGATTGCTGAGGGATGATGCATTTTTATAGGCTAAACCCAGACTGCAAATTAGCATTTAGCACAACATCCTGAAGTCAATGGGTTTTTGGTTTAAAAGCATGAAATAAGGTCTGTGTTTGGCACGAGTTCAAGATATTCTAACGTTTTATTCTGTGACAAAAACATCAGTAATACTCTACAGGTGAAACTCGAAAATTTTGAATATCGTGCAAAAGTTCATTTATTTCAGTAATTCAACTTAAAAGGTGAAACTAATATATTAAATAGACTCATTACATGCAAAGTGAGATATTTCAAGCCTTTATTTGTTATAATTTTGATGATTATGGCTTACAGCTTATGAACATTTTCAACATTTCTGAGATTTTTAATTTGGTGTTTTCATAAGCCGTAAGCCATAATCATCAAAATTATAACAAATAAAGGCTTGAAATATCTCACTTTGCACGTAATGAGTCTATATCCTTTATTAGTTTCACCTTTTAAGTTGAATTACTGAAATAAATGAACTTTTGCAAGATATTCAAATTTTTTGAGTTTCACCTGTATTGTATTTTTTTAAGCTTTT
This sequence comes from Leuciscus leuciscus, assembly GCF_965113295.1. Taxonomy (NCBI): domain Eukaryota; kingdom Metazoa; phylum Chordata; class Actinopteri; order Cypriniformes; family Leuciscidae; genus Leuciscus; species Leuciscus leuciscus. The sequence continues at coordinate 28,248,311 of NC_138723.1, read as the reverse complement.
ACTTGCTAAGAAGTGTCTAAATGGTTGGACTATAGTGGATGTTGAGGACATTAATAGTCATGATCGAACAGGTAAACTAATCTACTTACTAGTCTTCTTTTACAGTTTATAATTGCTATTCTAACTCAAACTTTCAGTGAAAATGTTTTTTTGTAATAAAGACCAAAAGAGCCGTCAGAAGATTAGTGAAGGTGACACTGACGTCATGCGACTGTGATGTATTTTGTTTACAGCTTACATTTAGCTTTTTACTTCCGCTGATTGTATTTATGCTGTAAAATTCATGAAAGTTGTATTCATTTGTGAAGATTATCATGATGAATCGTAAACTTTTTATTGGTAATCCAAAAGCCAATGGAAAAGTCCATTGGGTTTTTGTCAAGGAGACCAGGGTGATGCTAATGTATGGGTTGGTGGTCTACAAAAATATAACATGGTGATATAGCATAGATCACAATAAAACAATATTTTATATTATTTGTTTAAAATACAGTAATTCAAAAAGCTGTTTTATTTATAGTATGCAATTATAATCCTTTGCTCGTTTGGATATTGGTCACATTGTAGAGCAGTAAAATATACAGACATGAATAAAAACAAATCAATGCAAATGTCAAAACATCACTGCTGGTCTATAAACTTCACACATAATACTATACTTGTAATTCATACTTATAAACAGGCACTTCTTCAGGCTCAGTTTTATAAAGCACCACCACAGCGCTCTATGAGTCAAAAAAGACCTGGTTTTGATGTCATGTTGTCAAGAACACGGTTAGGCTGCTGTGTGATATAAACAGACACCGTACCTTCATATTAGACGCCTCAGTCTCTAGTTTGGTGAGGTGGTTGGAGTTGTCCTCGAGCTCTTGTCTAAGGTTTGAGTTCTCCATCTTTAGTGCCTCCACTTGCTTCAGCAGCTGATCATAAGATGCTGCAGCCATCTTGGACTATCTCTTGACCTGCAACATCCAAGAACGGAGGAACAATCACATGCGGTGCTCGATTAATATGACCGATGCCAAAATTGATTGAACATTTTTGATTGAAATACAAATTGACCAAAGGGAGCAAAATATCTGCAGATCAGTTGATTTAGCCAATATATTATTAGCCTATCTGTCAAGATCAAAATAACTAATAGTGAAAAAATAACTGATCAAAGGAAATATGCAAACACATATAACTGCAGAATCAGCATTTACAACAATATTGCTATTCTTTGTTTAAAATATAGGAATTCAAAAAGCTGTTTTATATGCATTGTGCAATTATATCCTTCGCTCGTTTGGATTTTGGTAAAGCAGAAGTAATTATAGCTTTAGTTTGAAGCATATTTGACCTTTTTGCAGATATGTGCATATATATATATATATATATATATATATATATATATATGTGTGTGTGTGTATGTGTGTGTGTGTGTGTGTGTGTGTGTGTGTATATATGTATATGTACATATATATATATATATATATATATATATATATATATATATATATATATATATATATATATATATAGTATATCATGTAAATATTTGTATTTCATACATATATTTAGATTTTTCATAGCATTTTTTCTGAGCAAGTCTGTGAATATGCCAAACATACTGTAGCATTACTTCACTGGACACTACATCTATACTATTACATCTTTTAATATCTAGTGAAAAGGGGGAAAAAAGGCCCACATAAACATGAGTAAATGTATAAGTGTTGCCCAGAGGGTCTGTAAAAGACCATCAGTGTCATGTGTCAATCATGAGTGAGCATCTGAACTCTGATGTTTGCCATGTAGTCATTGACCATGTCATGACACTCATAAAGAACTATAACACACGTGCCTCACGTGTGTATGTGGATGGCAGAGCCGATGCCTCTGGGCCATTTTTTACCCTTGCAGTGAGCCCGGTCAAGCAAACAGTTCTGAAAGACAAAGCGAAAGTTTCTATTTTTATCTCCGTCCTGAAGTGAAGGCCTGATCAACCATGTGGAAAAATCTATCACCACATCGCCACTAAATTACCACTGACATGCTAAAGAACAGCGGCGAAACCCTGTTCAGCTTGCTCTCTGATAAAACATGCTAATGTGTGCAATCTTACCAAATAACTCAATGAAGAACCTGTTTTATGGTAAATATGCTCACCTCTCCTCACCAACACACATGATTTGAGGAATCACGCAACACTGCAGGATGATACACACATTGAACTTCAATACTAAGCATCAAATCACTAGTCACTTATATGAGCAGTTCGGCTTTGTGCATTTGTCTTCAAAAACAGTTCTGCCAAAATACCAAATTATATTCTCAGCATTAGGAATATTGATGGCTTGTGAGGTAAACAACATTTTCAAAATACAGAAAGAGGGAAAAGGACAAAAAAAAATTGCATATTGCATGCAAAAGAAAACATGTTATGAAGGAGGAGAAAAGGCTCATCAAATTGAAATGCTGCAGGATGATGCACACATTGACCTGTAATGCTTCAAATCACTAACTTATAAGCAATGCAATGCGTTTCTGCCAAACATACCAAATTTCCCAGTGCAAAAAAATGTCAAACAAAACAAAAGCGACTTGCCTTATGGGAATACATCACAAACTGGTATCATGACAATTTCACAATGCACAATAAACTGAATTCCTTCCATTCCACTTTCACCATATTAAGCTTTGCCCTGGTTTTACATTAACCAACACCAATAGCCTACATTACAACAGCCAGACAATGTGTCAGGGATCATTTGCAGCTGTGTCCAATCAATGTGACTGTGCTGCGGATTCTGCCACTGTTTCCAGGGCATCCACGGCCAATATGAAGCAGAATATATCAATAAAGGGAAGATCCCCCTATTTGGCATTTCCTTACAGATCAGATTTCTGATGTGAAGGTCATTAAATGCAGATAAAAATATAGAAGTTGCATGTGTGAATCATTCTAAAGCATATCATCTTTGGTCTGCATAATCCAAATAATTACATCAAGATCTTGCTATTATAAAACAACATGAATGATAAACCAGCGTGGATGCATATGATTTAATGCCAACCGCACGTCACACACGCTTTGAGCTGTTATGAGGGCAGAATGAGTCCGATTGCCACAGAAATCTGCTGACACACATCTGATGACACACATTTAGTGAAAAAACAAACACTTGCACTTTTAAAAAGGTATAATAAAAGGCCATTAAAGGTAAACAAATGTATATTATAATAAATTTTATGCTTTGCATATCTTGCTGAACAATCCTAAGTGTAGCTTCTATTATTTATAGAAGAATCATGAAAATGCCATTTTTTTTTATACATTTATAAATGATTTAATAAAAACCTGAAGCAAAGCTCTCTTGGCATGTAGACACAGCAAAATGGTCGACATCTATTCAGCAAAAAGGCTTGAGGTATCGAGACAGAATCAAAAGGAAACAGGGAGGAGTGGAAAGAAGAAAGACTCATTAATATTTCAGCACTTTCCTCAAATCTGTATCACAACGCATCTGAATTTGTTTGCACCTTCGCACGTCTTTAATACCATAAAGCGCATTATTTCACTATTGCAACTGTGCATTTTTCTGCATTTATTCACCAGGGGTGCAGTTGTGCATGCGACGCTTATGATGCATTAAAGCAGTCACCTCTTCGCCAGCGATGCAAGATACAAAATTCCCTGCAGACGACTGCAAGAGATGCCCTTCCCTCCACGCACAAAGACACAGTGATCATCATCTCACATCACGGTCTCTCACGCACCGTCATCTAACCTGCCAAACCGACCCGTGTTTCATCCTGAAAAGCTGACAACAAATCCACCATTTAACGTCTGCTTTGTTCAGGCATCGCCAGCTAAATCAGAATAACCCTCTCTTGCAAACAAGCCCCTCCATCTTGACAGGGGCAATTATCGCTTACATTTACTGTGGAATCCGTGTCCACAGCCCGAGATCACTAGAAATAATCAGCCTGCTAGCGCATCTGTCCCTGCACGGCACAAAAGAGGCTTTTACAGCGTCCGGATGATAAAGCCAGAATCCCAATCTATGCACATCCCCCCACACCCTCTCAATAACCAGCCATCAAGACAAAAGGGTTTATCGGCACCGCCTTGCTACACCGCACAAACGCGCTATTATTTCCTCCACACTGAATAGCTGGAATACAAGACCACACATCTGTGCGTTTGCATCAAGAGATCGGGGCGTTAAACGGAGACTTACCCCATTCTGCACCAGTGACAGCCTCCATCCCAGCAACCCATCAACTATGTCAGTTGCCGGAGAGCATCCAGCCAGCACCGAGTCACATGGGCGAGGGCTCGGCCAATCAGAAGGCGGCCAGCCCAGGCCGGTGTTGGTGCAGTGGCTGATGGTGGCTGGCCAGATTTCTGCCCCACTGTACAGCTGCTTCCCTTGACTGGGTTTAAAAGCTCTCGTGTGGGGAAGCGGTGAAGCCCCAGGCATGCATACTGGAGATGCAGAGATGGGTCATAACGTCTGAAGGTCACATGACCTGATTTGTAATAAACGGATCAATATGGCAGCCTAAACCGGACCATATAGAAGATGCTAGGACTGTCACTTTTATGAAAAAATCCTGCTCGATTTTTGAGACATAAGTGTTCATAGAATCGATTGTAAAATCGATTTTCCATTCCATTTTAAAAAGGTTAGTTCACCCAAAAATGAAAAGTCTGTCAGTAATTACTCACCCTCATGTTGTTCCAACCCCGTAAGACTTTCGTTCATCTTCAGAACACAAATTAAGATATTTTTGATGAAATCTGAGTGCTGGATCACTCCTCCACAGGCTTATGGACACTATAACTTGCTGGCCCAGAAAATGTATTAAATTAATACATTGTTAATATAGTCCAAGTGACTCCAGTGGCTCAATCTTAAGTTTATAAAGCGACGAGAATACTTTTTGTGCGCAAAAACAAACAAAAATAACGACTTTATTCCACTTTTAATTTCCTTCTCTCTGGGCCTCGAGTCTTTTCACGTAGTGTAATAGCGTAGCGCGTCTTTGTTGCACGTCACCACGTATCACACACATGACCAGCGTCGCCCAATAGTGAGCCTACGTGGTGACGTGCAACACAGACGAGCTACGCTTAAACACTACGTGAAAAGACTCGAGGCCCAGAGAGAAGGAAATGAAAAGTGGAATAAAGTCGTTATTTTTGTTTGTTTTTGCGCAACGAAAGTCATTTTTGGGTGAACTAACCCTTTAAACGGCAAATATAGGCAAATCCACGGACAACTAACGGGCATTAAGACGAACGTAAAGAGGGCGCTTGAGACGCGCACAAGTCTGCAATATTTATTGGCGTGAAGTTTCGTGCATAATGACAAACAGGAGTGCAACATTCTCGAAAAACAATAAGCAGAGTGGACTGCCATAACATCAATGAACAACATCACTGCAGGCTTCAACATGGCTGTGTTTACGATTAGAAATGTCAAACAAATTTCGACTACCGCGATTGTAGCCCGAATCTGTATCTGTATGCATGAGACTGTCTGAATACCGGCAGAATTCACATTTTTGTAGTAAAAAGAGCCACATTATGCAGAAGTAGACATGTGCCAGTATTCGGTAATGCAATAAATCGCGGTAATGAATATGCACGATATTGTTATCGCGGGCACTTCAAAATACCGTGAAAAATAATAGATCAGAATTTATATTTATAGAACGCGCATTAGCTTATTTTCCATCAACCGCTTAAACAAACACTGCGTATATGCTGCGCGAAACACGTGCGCACTCTGATGTAACGTTCCCCACATGAAGCACTGTGTGCATGCGGCGCCGTGCGCGCTCTAGTCTAATGTAATGAATCCTCACATGGAGAAGAAGCATGGCGGAAGGAGGAACGCTGCCGACGATTTATCCCCCTTTTAAAAGCAGGGCTGCCAACTCTACGCATTCAGCGTGAGACTCACGCAATTTACACTTTTCATACGCTCTCGCGCCACACATCCATTTTCTCACGCAGAGAAAAATCGCGGAGCAAAGAGGACACTGACACCGACAGACTAGACAGAGCAGGTTACTTTTGATATGAAAACAATTCTCAGCTCTCAGGTTCTGTCCATTTTATTACGAAATTCAGACAATAAATACCGTTTTGGTGCTTGTAAATGTGACGTGATCGATCGCTGTAGCGCCTCAGTTCAAGTAAACCGATCATCTGTTACTTTATATTTAAAGAAGATACAGTACAACTTACCAAAAGGTATTTATGCCTCATACATAATATCGATCAATCAGTGTTTTTCAACAGTGAGGTCAATAAAACTGCAGATGAACAATTATGTCACAGAACGTTACATTTACCTCAGGGAAGCCATTTAATGAACAACACGTTAGTTGGAAAAAATAGCTATAGAGAGGAGTATTCTGCTAAATATGTGCATATTACATTTGTATTATATTTTTACTTGTCATAATTGTTATTATAATGAAAACCAAATTATATTTAATTTAATAATACCAGCTGACTCTGTATGTTTACAGCATTATGTGAGATATATCTTTTCTTGAGAAAAATTAACATGTAGGCTATCTACTGTAACCTACCTAATATTTATCCAAAGAGTCAATATTGAATCAAGATTGAAATCGTGAAAATTGTGTAAAATTCTGTTTAGTTACCAAATGTTTTGACAATCACAATTACACCTATTGTGATGAAAGTTGTTTTTTTTCTACACCATAGAAGATGCATGTTCAATGCATTAAAGACAACAAACTGAGAGATATAATTGAAATCTATACCGACATTCGAAATCAAAGCGAAACCTAAATCTCGCAAATTGTGTCTAAAAAAGCGCAAAATTATATGTACAAAAAAAAGCATGATTTAATTGGCATATTACATACTTTAGACATTATAATATGAAATATAATTATGCATTTTATAATTTATGCATTGAATAATTACATAATTGTATTAAATTAATTTAAGTTAGTTACACATTTAATTTGATAAATATTACATTTAATAATTGAATCAATTTAATTAATTTAGTAGATACTTTTATCCAAACTGACTTCCAGCTGAACAATACAACAAGCAGTTCTTCCAATTATATTTTCCATGCAAGATGCAGAAGTAAACAGTCTCTCCACAAATATAATCAAATATATGTACAAAAAAAAAAGCCTAACGTAAGACTCTTTCTGGCACTGCATAGACATAATATCGGTCATTTACTCACAATAGATGCTTTTATCCAAAACCAACTTTCAAATACTACACAAGTGATTCAAAGACTTCCAACATTTTCCACGCAGCATGCACAAGTATGCAATATTTCCATCACAAAATACACACAACGACCAGTTGCTTGCACAATAATGGACCTTATTCATGAAACACGAGCAGAACGAATCTGTGTAAACTGCTCATCAATCCATTTGGCACAAATGGCGTACAAATGGTTTTACGTATGATTTATACAGTAATTCGTTCTGCTCATGTTTCATGAAAAAAAAGGGCCATAGACACGATTTTTCCTTTCACAGACATTTTGAAGCCAAAACACAATGTATACATAACATTTGCTCCAAAATGTGAAGGGAATAAAAAGGTTTTGTATATGGCTAATGGCCAGAAAACAGTGTATAAACTAAACTAGCCACACATCAAGTTCAAATGCATCAATCTCTGTCTTAAACGACACATTAACTTGGTTCATAATCTGTATTATTTCGTTACACTGGTGTTAATGTCCATCATTGTGTGTGTTTGCTGCTACTGTACAACTTCATCATTGCAATTACAGTCTCAAAGAGTTCCTGAATAAGCCTTTGTGAATAATAAATCATGCTCTATAAATGGCTGTGATTTGCTTTCTCAAACTGAGGCGGTGAATGGATAACACGGACACTTCCATGGCTTTCTCTATACACGCTGGAAGTGTTTTTTTCATGTAAATGAGCTTTCGGTCTTTGAGAGCTGAAAAACGGACGTTGGCAGAGACTCTTGTTGGTCAGCCCTCTCTTGTGGTGCGATTTAATGGGAAACTGTCCACACTTTTTCTTCCTGGTGTGGGAAAACATTTCAAACAGAAGGGGAAAGGCTAATGTTTTGTGCAGTAAAAAACAAACAAAAAAAAAACTTGATTTCCTTAAGTATCCATGTTCATTTAGTGCCTCAAATATTCAATATAGTGAAATATTTCACTACATACTCTTTTTTTTTTATCAATTTGAGAGGTGTTCAACCAAAATCCACCACTTTTCTGGAAAAAATAACATATTAAGCTGTAAGTGACACTCACTAAAAGTAATTTGAATGCAACTTTACACCAAACAGGCCAAATCTGTGACTCACTTCATGTTTACTCACTTCAAAACTAGATTAAATATTAATAAGGTCTTCAAAACAGCTTGTGCACATGAAAGTAAAGATTCAGATAACTTACTTTGTCCATTCAACACTCAACAAGAATTCACAAGATCGTCAATAAAATGTAAAACATTTTGTACGACTCCAGTTGAGATTTAGCGGATAAACATTAGGCCTGCAGAAGGAATACTAATGCAAACTTAAAGGAATAGTTACACAAAATTCATTATTTAGCTACAATTATTTACTTAATTATTATTCATGCAGGGCAGGTCAAAATCAGAACCGGTCCGACTGGACGACTGGGAAAAAAAAACCTTAGTGTTGAGCCCTGATATATTAAAGGCACAGCTAAATGTGACATTTATTACAATGGGTTTATGGGAAGCTGTTCACTTAGATTAAAAATTATAGCTTTCAATTATTCTGTAATGCTGAATGGCTATAATTAATAGCTAAAATTCTAGGGGTGTAACAATACATCGCATGTCACAATGTATCGCAATACAAAAGTGCAACAACATACCATGGATAGTGACAATAAGTATTGGTAACACTTTATTTTACAGTGTCATTGTTACATATGTTAGTAGCAATAACTATAAATTATGCATAATTACATGCAGTTAACCCTAAACCAAACCCTCATCCTAATCCTAACCCTATAGTAAGTACATGTAGTTAATTATTATTACTCACTCAGTACTTAAATGTATAATTACACTGTAACAATGACACCTTAAAATAAAGTGTAACCTATGTATTGTCTACTTCACCCAAAATGAAAATTACTGTGGGTGAAAAAATTCAAGTTTACATAGTTTAAGTGTCAGTACTACATTAACCTACTATATGTAATATTGAATATAATGTATAATAATGCAATGGGGGAATATTTGTGGCTCCTGATAATGCCAAATATCTTATGTTCCCAGTAGTGTCCAAGTGTCCTACATTATTTGATGTATATATATATATAGTCAGTGACAGAGTGTGGCATATTAGTCTAAAATAATTCTGTAATATTCATGAATATTTTTATTCTGGTGTCTCTATTGTCCTGTGCATTGGGTTTCCAGCACAAGTCCAAACCTATTCACTTACACACCCACAATGTAACACCAAATTTACCATTTTAATCTACTGTACATTTTTTACTAATCTTTTATCACATGTCTTGGAGTATCGCAATAATATTGTATCGTGAGTTCAGTATCGTGATATGTATCGAATCGGGGCGTGAGGGTATCGTTACACCCCTATAAAATTAATGTAATCATGTGAAAAATCCATGTAATAGAGACATCAGTATTAGTACTGGTACCAGTGACACTGGCCTTCATTCGTAGTGCTTAGTAAAAAGATGCCATTAAACAAATAGCCTAGGCTATTTAAAGTATACTGTTTTGTTTTTATGTTGTTTCTACATTATTTTGGAGATTCAATGTGAAAGTATTACAACATAAAAATATAATAACTTTAATTCATCATGATTAATTACAAAAAAAAGTGCTATTAACTATTAATATTTTTAAATTATCGATTGACAGCACTACTTATACTTTTTCCCCCCTGGAACACACATGGAAACATTTTGGGATAGCATTCTGGTCACTCTTTTCCATGCAATATTAAAATACAATAAATGAGGATTTAAGCTTTCAATAAAAAAAAAATAAACAAGCAACAGAATCCAAAGCTGTACAATGAAGTCATTCACTGCAGGCATGACCATTATAAACCACCCAAGCATCCAATACAATTACTAAACAACACACTAGAACATAAAAGAGAAATATTAAAGCTGCCTGGATAGCTTGTGAACTGATTAGGCACAATGTCACTGCTAGATTTCCCATGAAAGATCTTAACCGCTCCAGAAAGCTGCATCAGATATGACAACAACAGCTGAAACAATGTCAAACCACATTCAAAGGCTCCGTCAAAGCCAAACAACACGGATTACGCTTCAGCAGGGGAGTGGTAAAAATAACAACACTTCTCTTCATCGCAACTCTTTGGTGTCAGTCAAAGACCGTCATAGCACAGTGATTTAAAACAAAAAAATAATGTTTTCCTCACCGTCTTGCCAAGGTTGCAGCACAGATCCACTGCTGGACTCCTGCACACAAGAACAGAGTTTATCAGAGAGTTCATAGTAGTTTATTAGAGTTTGAGTAGTTTATTATAGTGCAATTTGGATTAAACGAGTAGAATTAGAGGAACAATAGACTTTGTTAAAGCAGATTACAAGAGCAGAATTTATAGAGCAAAATAAAAGTCTGTGAAGTGCAGCAGATTATTAGTACAATACCAGTGTGGAGTTTATTGCGGTACTAATAGAGTTTAATAGAGTAAAGTTAATATGGTATCTTCCTGGTGATGAAATGGAAAAGATTTGTATGCAAATTAGAGGAGGGATATAGAATAATGAATGGTACATACATTTATGTTGAGAAAAATATATGGTATAATTTAACAATTTATATACAATAATATGAAGTATGTAGCATAATATTAGAGTACAATGCCATTGTAGAGTTTATTAGAGGAAATACAAGAAATAACATTAGTAAAGTATAGCTATAGAGTAAACTTTATGTATATTTCAAAGACAAGCTGTTAAACATTGTACAGCAGTAAAATACACAATATATAGATATGAATAAAAACATATCAATGTAAACGAGTGTTCACAATCACTGCTGGTCTATAAACTCTTAACACATAATTACTTATAAATACACACTTCTTCAGGCTCAGTTTTATAAAGCACTAACGTTACTTGTTTTAACAGCACACTTTTATGATTTTATAAACTTGACCAACGCCTTATTAACATATATTTCTGTACATTATTGTGTATCTGAGCTTATTGTCTTTATATAAATATTACTGAAGCTAGTTAAAAGTCTTACCTGCACAAACATTCGCCTCTTCCAGTAAATAACTCGAGTTTATCGCCCAGGTCGGAATAGATCCCGTGAATTCATATTGTTGGAGCCCCGTAAACGGATATTTCTCTGTTCGCTGATTATATCATTTGTTTGTTTGAAACTTTTTCTTCTTTTGTGTGAGTGATTTTCTGCTCAGCAGCTCCAGTCCCCGCGACGCTTCGCCATATTGTTAGTGGAGTCAGACTTTGAGCATGCGCAGTGAGCTGTGTGCTCACAACGACACCATGCGGCAGGTGGAAGAATTGCTTTAATCTCTTCAATGATTTGTGGACATGTAGATTGTAGATGATTATATTATATTATATTATATTATATTATATTATATTATATTATATTATATTATATTATATTATATTATATTATATTATATTATATTATATTATATTATATTATATTATATTGAATAATTAATAATAATTTAATCATTGTAATATATTATATTATATTATAATATTGAATAATTAATAATAATTTAATCATTGTAGTAAATTAATTAGCATTACTGTCCTAAAAGATAATGCAAAAGATATGTAACAAAAATATTGTTGAATAATTTCTTGCACTAATAAAATCTTGCACTGCCTGAAAGACGTTACAACAGTCGATATAATTGCAGTTATTTTGATATTTTCATGGAAATGCAATGGAATATTTTTATTCTAAATTAATAAATCTAAAATTTAAATCAATTGAATTATTATATTATTACTCCTTATAATTTAACTATTAATTATAATAAACAATATTTTATTTTATTTGCATTGTATTTATTAATTACAACATTATTTAAGGAACTGTAAATTAAATAATGTTACATTAAATAATGTAAAATTGTTTTATATTATATTTTAAATGTTTTAAATCAAACAATGTTATTACATATATTATATATATTTTAAATATGATATAAAATATTTTTACATTACTTAATATGTAAAATTATTTAATTATTAAAGTATTTGATTATAATATAATAATTATTAATTACAATAATAATATTTTATATAGGCCTACACATGTTATTTATCAAGTAATAGCCTAAATATATTGAAAGAAAGAAAGAAAGAAAGAAAGAAAGAAAGAAAGAAAGAAAGAAAGAAAGAAAGAAAGAAAGAAAGTCACTAACAGGATAACGAGATGAGAGGATGCGCTGAGTTTCCAACAGGTGGCAGGACAGTCTTGCTCACACGGTGTGTGTGTGTGTGTGTGTGTGTGTGTGTGTGTGTGTGTGTGTGTGTGTGTGTGTGTGTGTGTGTGTGTGTGTGTGTGTGTGTGTGTGTGTGTGTGTGTGTGTGTGTGTGTGTGTGTGTGTGTGTGTGTGTGTGTGTGTGTGTGTGTGTGGGAGGAGTCACACACATGAACAGCCGCTCGGGCTGCTTGGCAACACACAGCATGAATCCCAGTGAAACCCGTTCGGTGAATCAGGAGATTTTGATGGGACACTTTGATCAATCCAGCCCGACAGCTCCAGCTAAAGTCTTCCACAGGCCCGAGACCTGCCGAAAGCTTCGGGATCCACTTTCAGGACCGCGATGAGCCTTTACACATAACAGTTTATTCATCATATGAGTTCAGATGGGACATTTGGATGGTGCACTCATGAAGAATGAAGAGGATAAGATGTAACAAAGGAGGACACGAGCTGACATCTCCTCCTGATGGATTGTAACATTCCGACAGAAGAGAGCTTTCTGTAGGCTGTTCGGCTGGGATCTCCTGTCTACTTCAAGATGAGTTGTTTCTGTTCAGTCCAAGAGGAGTTTTACTGTGAGGTTCTGCTGCTGGATGAGTCCAAGCTGATTTTAACCACTCAACAGCAGGGAATAAAGGTAGGAGATGCTTTCACAAGGACTTATTTCTATATGCTCAAAAGATGAACTACACTGATCCAGAGAGCCAATACACTGTGTTTTCCTTTATTCCAACACAAACATAAAATAACTACACTCTTACAAATAAAGGTTATTTATTGGCATTGATGATTCCATGAAGAACCTTACGTTCCACAAAATGTTCTTGATAGTGGAACAAGGTTCTTTAGATTATGCAAATGTTCTTTACCTAAGAAAACATGTTTATTTTAAGAACTGTTCGGTTATTTGTGGAACCAAAAATGGTTCCTCTATGGCATCACTGTGAGAAAAAATAACCTTTTGTAAACTTTATTTTTAAGAGTGAGGTATATATTTGCAGTACAGTAGCCTAACATAATGGAAATTATATTATAAAGTATGATTATTGCATTCATAAATGGCAGTTAAAAAATAGTAGTAGTTCCAAAGCAACAGTTTCTGTTTCCATATCTAATACTGGTGTGGTCCACACCCAGAACACATGAGCTCAGCACACTGTTAACCAGATTACAGTAACCAGATCATCTGGTCAAACACAACGAGAACGGCCTAATTTTATTGCTGCCTCATGCTTTTGTAAAATACATACATGTTGATATGCTGTACTATATATATATTGTAAATTATTAAATACTGTATACTGCTGTGCATTATTAAATATTAAACCTGTAAGTGAACTGTGAAGTATCATAGTTTTGTGGACATGATGGCATTGTTTTACCATATTATTTAAAGACACAGTTCTTCTGATTCACGCACTTATCCCTGTTTCAGCTCTTTGACTATTCCTGAGTAACGTCTCTTAGACATTATAGATCATATTTCACTTTATTTGCATGGCAATGCATAATGGTAGAAGTTTGGTTCTGTTGTGCAGTCAGTTTGATAAGTTAGCCTCATTTTATTCTCTGACATATTTCAACCAGAGTGTTAATTAATACAGGACAAATGGGTTGAATTTGAATATTAGCCCATACTGCTCTTTTTGTAATGGTTCACATGCAGCATGTTTGACTCTGAACAGAGTGACATATCATATTGCTGTTTGCTCTAAATTGTTAATGGACAGCAGAGCAGGAGGATCTTTAGCAAGTCTTTAATGGACAGTACGTGAAGAGAAATGAGCAGTATTTGAGTTTGAACATCATCTGCACAACAGCTTTTTTGTAGCTTTTACCTGATATCTACAGAGAGGAGGTAAAAATAACCGTGTGAAGGGGTCAGAATGCTTTTAATCAGAGGTTTTATTAGTTTGTTGCACATTGCCAGGCATGTAGGTCATGGTCATTACAAACCACAGGAACAGAGTCTGAGATAAAAGTTGATGAAAGTGTCCCTCTGCCTATAATGCTTTTCTCCCTCCTTTAAGACATTTAAGACAGGGTTGGCAATTTGTTTTATTAAAACTTTCTGTTATACTGGTTGAAACTCTCTTCACATCCTGATAGCAATCGATCATAGAAGTCGTCTAAATATTAAAACATGTACATATATCTTCTGTGGAAGTCACAGGACCAAAAAAATATTCGTCCAATCATTACATTCGGTCCGAATGCAATGATACGCTGTCCTGCCTGCCTGTCAACATATGTATTTCCATACCTGCTCGCGCAGACATCACACATCATCAGCGCGTTCAAGGCTATCCAGAGTTGTAGACAGACGTTAGTCACAGAGCGCCACAAACAAACAGCAGCCGCCAGTTCCTCCTGAACCAAAACAACAAGCTTATGCTGCATTCACGCCATATCATAACAATAATTACGAGATGGCAACCTGTGACGTTCTACCCGGAGCAGTTCACGTCCTCATACTCGGATTTCTATGTCAACACTATCAACGCCGAAATGAATCTGCAGCAGTCAGGTGGTACAAGGGCGGTAATTCAACGCCGTCTCTCGTCTCGTAACACTTTGCAGACGCTGCTGTATGCTTTGCATTCATGGCTGCATCCTAAATCGCATATACCTACTATCTAGTAGTAGCCTGGCAAGCCAGACTTACATCAAGATGTTAGGTCTGGCAACTCACCATAGACACGGCTCAATCCGAGGGGCGGGATAAACGGCTGTCTTTCAAATTCCCTCTGCACGCAATAGGACAGCGCTTCAACCAACCAGAGCATTTTCCCAACAGCGGAGCTAACGTCAGTTGATAGATTCAACTTTTGAATCTGGCCGGCAAAAGTACGAACACATCTTCCTTTTTAAGAATGACTTAAGTGCCTGCTCTTTTCTCAAAGAAAAACTTAACTCCAAGTCCTCCAGAGTCGCGGCCAAAGCCGATTCGAGAGACTGTTCTCCAGCAGCAGCTCTTCTTTGTTTTCAAGTAGCAGGGAACCGTCGCAACTCTGTCGTCATTATGTTAAGCCCGCCCCGCCTACTCTATACACGACGTGATTGGCCTGACCCAATTTAGGTTTTTCCAGCACGAAAGTCAACGGAGAGTTGCTAGACTACCCTGGCTGCAAAATACATTTTGCTGCCGCTAGGGTGCATCTAGATTTCTTGGCTAATCTAGTCGGTGAAAAACAGTATGTGGCCTATGTCCGACTTCACAGTACTCATAAAAGTGTAGGCAAAAAGTACCCGGATGACCTACTACTTCCGGCGAGATTCTGAAGTGCGCCGATGGACACTTTACTATCCCATGAGGCCACAGGAGAGGATTTGTGAATTTCAATGAAGCGACGTAACTGATACTGGTAGGTCACATGATAATGACAACATGGCGAATGTAGTACGTCCAGATTACATTCATAATACACACATTCATACTATATGGAACATACTTTTTTAGCGGTCGTGGAGTAATTATTCGGACGCAGCCTATGTGTTTTGAAGGAGGCGTGGCTTTGGAGACGCTCTGAAGGGAGGATGGGATCTTCTGCTTATGTGCAAAACTTAATACCATAATTAAGCTAGGGTGTTGCTATGTGGGCCTAGGTGTTTTTCAGTGTGCGTCTGTGGGATTTTTCCACCTGTTCTTTGGTCCAGCAGGTGAAAATGGTGCATCTGATCAGTTAGTAAAGTAGAAGCACAAAGCACACACACCTTGAACTTTAATACTTATTGTTAGAGGTTTGATCACATGCACTTACACTAAATATGAGCAATAAAAATGGTCATTTTGCATTTAAGTGTTTTATTTGTTAGGAAGTGCTTACAAAGCCACACATTTAGCTTATGTGCACAGATGCTTACACACACAAATCTTGGAGCGATTCACACACGCTCACGACACAAAGGCCTCATTGAGTTGACCCAGACGGCGGTGTGTGTATTTGTGCGTGAGGAACAGAACAGCTCACATGTTTCCATCATTGCAAAACAAAGACAGCAGCTCAAAAGCCATGCTTCTGTCGAGGTGACGCTCTCCTGACATTTGGAAATGTCTGACAAAGAGAAACATTTATTTAGGGTCTGACCGGTGCGAGGTTTAGACCGTCTTCCTCCATTGAGTTTCCTGTGAGAGAATGGCTGTGCTTTCTAAACAATAAGGTCCTTTGGCACTTTTCAACACAAAAAGATTAATAAAAGCTGTTATTGTGTTCATTGTGAAGTTCAAGGGTTCAGTATGAAGCTACGGGGCATCAAAATAGGCTCATGATGGGGATATCACATATTTCAGGGAAGCTCTGGGTCACATTTCTCTCTAAAATGAAAATAAGAAAATAAGAAATTGTTCATTTTAATGACAATTAAACATTTAAACCACCAAACTCTCCTTATTGTAGTATTGAAAACAAACAGTAATATAAATACAGTGATATATGTCATGGTAGTATTTGTTGTGCTGCCTTTAATTTATATTTTAAATAAAAAATAATGAAAAACAGTATTTTATACAAAAAAAAAAACTGATGTAAAAAAAATGCATGTGATGACAAAAAAAGCAATTACAAAAGATATAAAATATAATTTTATTCATTGCATTTGAATAAATGTGTGTGTGTGTATAAAATGCCTTTAAAAATGACTAAGATAATGGCCTTTTCCAAGTAATTTTCATATTGTCAGAAAAATTCTGACATCTTAATGGTGGTTTGATATATACTGTACTATGGGATCATACTATGTATGATTAGCATATTCATATGGCACATAAATGACTGCATCCAAGGTATTTCAAAGAATGCCATGGTATTACCAACATGTTAGTGTGCAAAAGCCTGGTAATACCATTGTACTCTTTTGTATTGGCGACAGACAGAGAAAATGAAAGGCAGGATAAATGTGTATTAAGTATTACCCCGTGTGTGTCGCTGGTTCCAGTACCCTCGTCCTCCAGTCACACCCACCCCATCAGTGAGGGTGGAGGGGTGTGTGTGGCGTTTGGGAGTGTGCCGGCCTTTCCAGACAAAGGCAGAGAAACCCTTGTGATAAGATGAGCAGATTTCCTCTGGCTGGATTTGAGTTGGACTAATGCGAGCTTTGGATCAAATCCCTCATCGTTGCGTTTAATGGGATTCCTAAATGGGCTTGTGTCTCAGCGTTATCCTAACTGAGTGTGTTTTATTGTACTTATTCACCTACTGCAAACACACTTCACAGCTCATGTTAATAATGATGATAAGCCTAGCGAATTATACAGTCCAGAAGAGGACAGAGTGAAAATATTGAATGCTTTTTTTTTAATGCAGTCTGACCTTTTAAGCCCATTATCTGGTGCTCATCTCGTAGTGACAGTGTGCCATGAGAGACAGAAATAAACCACAGACTAGGGACCGTCATGCATTTGCAGCTCATATGGAGTGTGTTTTTGTGCATCAGCTTTTCCCCATGGTAAATTCAATCACTGACAAATTTCATAAATTGGAAAAGCAAGTCTCTTCTGCTCACTAAGTCTGCATTTATTTGATTAAAAATACAGTAATATTGAAAATTGTATTACAATTGTTTTCTATGTGAATACATTTTAAAATGTAATTTATTCAAAGCGGAATTTTCAGCATCATTACTCCAGTCTTCAGAGTCACATGATCCTTCAGAAATCCTTCTAACATGATGATTTGCTGCTCAAGAAACATTTCTAATTATATGGAAACGTGACAAAAATAATAAAAATCTGGATTTTTTGATGAATGGAAAGTTTAAAAGAACAGCATTTATTTGAAATAGAAATCTTTTGTAACATTAAGTGCCTTTTCTCTCACTTTTCATGCATCCCTGCTGAATAAAATTATTAATTTATTTCAGAAAATTCTTACTGACCCCAAACTTTTGAATATTTAGCTTTTGGGTCATTCCATGTCAAAGCAACCAAATTTTTGGGAACATTCCCAACAATTTTTTTTGATTTTGCTCTTTTTTTTCTTTCTTTTTTTCTGAAGAAAGACAAACATTAATAGTGATGAAAGCCAAAATATTAAATTCCATGGATGAATATTTACTGCGATTTGGAGCCAGATTACAGGTGGGTGAAAATTACTTTAGAAAGATGGCAGCATCATTATTTTATTCAGTAGGTCTCTTAGTTAAAACAGTTTACTTTAGCAATCTATGTTGCATTATTTACCGACAATAACAGTTAAAAAATGGAAAAAAGCACTTTTCGTGCTTTCCCCCCAAAGTTTGCATGCCTATTACTCAAGAAGTACTGAAGATATCTTAAAGGGATAGTTCACTTTGAAATTAATTTTTGGTATGTTTTAGCTTACCTCAAGGGCATCCAAGATGTAGGTGTCTTTTTTTCCGCAGTAGTTTCAATTTTGATATTTTTAGGTCAAACCGTTCTTGTCTGTCAGTCATATAATGCAGGTCTATGGTCACTGTCTCAAAACACAAGCACAGAGTCCAAATTAAAACAATTCCCCGTCGTCCAAATTAAACAATTCCCCATCGTAAGTACACATTGATGGCCTAAGACACGAAACGAGCGGTTTGTGTGAGAAAACGAACAGTATTTATATCGTTTTTACCTCTTATACGCAGACATGTCCGAGTGATCTGATCTGACGTGTACGCAGACTGGTGCATAGATATATACACACTAGATGTCGCCTTGTCTACGGCAGTTCATTGGAACGAATGTCTTTAAGGCGACATCTAGTGTATATATCTATGCACCAGTCTGCGTACACGTCAGTTCAGATCACTCGGACATGTTCAAAAAAAATTTGAACAAAATGAAAGATTTGAGCCAGGAACCTCTGGTTGTTGAGTTGCAACGGAATGACCCATGAGAAATCAATGTCGTCATTTAGATATTAGTGTGTGCGTGCGTGCGTGCGTGCGTGCGTGCGTGCGTGCGTGCGTGCGTGCGTGTGTGTGTGTGTGTGTGTGTGTGTGTGTGTGTGTGTGTGTGTGTGTGTGCGTAGTGGTTAGGTTTATGGGTGTTTCGGAGACAGGCACAGACAGACTCCAAACCTGAACTCTGAAACCCCTGACAGCCCTGAGATGTTTTATTGGCGCTGCCAACGTCACATTCAAGAAAGGAATTCACACAGAGTATTCTCTGCAGCAATCCATCTAAAAAATGACATGGCAATAAAAAAAATAAAAAAAATGATAGTGGTGGCTAATATTAGGATATCATGAATACCTTGAATACTAATATCAAGAATACCATGCAACCACACAAACCCATGGAATTTTATGATACTTTTTCCTCAGTGAAGTCAGGTGGGCTGGAGACAAACATTACATTCTGTCCTTTACGACCCATGAGCCTGTCAAACCACATTCCTCTGAGAAATCTCATCTCACAGTCATTAAAAACTATTTGTATCAGGGTGTTCGTTTGAAACACACCTATTCACATAGGGGCTGCTCAAACAACCAGATCAATGTTTTGAAAGAGTCACAGGGAAGTAAAACTACTAATGGATTACTGATAGTCAGAATCTGTGCTTGCAAAACCCCACATAAACCGAATTGGATTATCTGTAATTCACAATTTACATTCATGCATTTGACAGATTGCTTGTATTCAAAGCAACTTGCATTGCATTCAAGATATACATTGGATCAGTGCATGCATACCTTGGGAATCGAACCCATGACCTTTGGCTATAGTGCAATGCTCTACTGTTTGAGCAACAGGAATGCAATTCTGTTCTGCCTCTCTGTGTTTGTTAGATATTTTTGGTGAATTTGATTTTGCTTTCAGGCACCAGTAAGAGTGTAGGAGTGTACCTTTTCAACATTTAAATCCACTTAATTTCTAAAGAATTCTGCAGATTTTGTCCCAAATTGGTGCAGAAATGCGAAAACCATCTGGGGATTGAGTGTCAGCAGTGTTTGTGTGTCAGCTGAGGGTAGAGGATTTAACAGGCATTTGAAGGAGCGAGAAAAGAAATGACAATAATCTGTGCTTTCTTTAGTCACAATGAGGGTCGTAATCTCTCCTGTCAAACGCAGAATCAACACTGATCAGTACAGACACATTCCTTCAGCGTGAACATACGCCGTGATTCACTGCAGAAACGCCCTTAAATGAACCAGCGTCAGTAATCAGAATGCTAATTATTTAGTTGATTGAGCTGATTGAGGTGCTCATCAAAGTTACATCAATGCTCCGTTTGAGATGAGCTTTGAATTATAGATGGCAGTCAAAAATAATACGGCTGGTTTGTCATTCTTTTATGCTTTATTTAAACGTCTTTGATAAGAGTCATTCCAGATCAGCTGCTTATCTGTGGCTTATTCTGAGCAGTGAATCGTGCCACGCTGAAAACTATCTGCATCAGTCTTTAGTTTGGTAATGGCCCTGGTAAGTTTCTTCCAATGTCGAATGCGAGCGTTCAACAAAGGCTTTCAGAAATGCTCATCCGTCATCCCTCATCAACAGTGGCGCGTGTATTTCGACAAGCCTCGTGCATATGAATTATTACTGATGCTGGAGTCTAAATTTAAATCCGTCTGCCGTGTAAAAACTTTCCCAAAGCGCAGAGCTCCACAGAGATGTGGTTTCTGGGCTTTAGTTCCCGGAGAAACCTTGAATATTTTATTTCCTGATATGTAGACTAGAAGACTAGAATCATAAACTCAAATCCAGTATTTGGGAAATTTCTTGTATTTCTCCTGTATTTCATTAATAAAGAACTAAGGCTACATTCAGACTAGGGATGCACCGATATGAAAATTTTGGCCGAGACCGATAACCGATATTTCTTTATATTTGAAAGCCGATATTTGCAGATAAATCTAAAACCACATTTTTATACAATTTTGGAGAGTCTGATTACAAAAACAAAAGTCCCACCATTTGAAGCCATGTCCCAAGCACACAATTATAATGTTCTCATTACAATTTTATTTAGCCTATCTGACAGACTTTGCCCTACACATGTTGGACTTAACTGTATTTTCCTTTTTTGAAGTGATTCAAATCATATTTCAAGCTATTAAAAACCATGGTGAACAGCATCTGAAGTGTCTCAGCTGAAGGAAATAATACATTATTTATCGGCTTTAATATATTGGCCCAAAAAATGTATCGGGGCGATAATAAACATATATCTGCCAATACCGATATGGTGGCCGATATATTGTGCATCTTTAATTCAGACTGCAGGTAAATGTGGCCCAAATCCAATTTTTTAGCTCATATGGGATCTGTTTTTGTCAGTGTGAAAGTGAATAGTACAAACCACATGGAATCTGATCTTTTCAATCCCAATTTGGGCCACTTCCATATGTGGTCCATAATCCGATAGCGATATCCAATGCAATGCGACCTTAGTCTGAACAGTCATATGGGAATTCACGCAACTTTTATGTCACTCTAAGAGCAACATTTGTCAAAATTCTGCACTCAAGGGAGTCACTTCAAAGATTTTACATACCCAAAGTTATCAAGAACGTTGCGAAAGGTGTCAGTGCAAAGACAGTGATGTGTCAGAACTTACTACTATAAACTTGCTACTACTTACTACTTACTTACTATGTGTTAGAAGTATTACAGTGACAAATATACAAGCAAAACATGTGGGCCCGTATCATAAATGTTATCCTCGAACAAACCGATATTGTCCGCTGGTGTGGATGCTTATATTGTTATAGTTATTATTGTTCTTCTTGGTGTGATTGGAATTGTGAGCATTTAGTAATGTTTGAGTTCATGCTGAGATCTCTGATTTAGGATTGCAAACCTTTTTGTGGCGAGGAGACACATGGACACATTTGCTCTCCTGTGAGTTTCGTCCAAGTAAACTAGTGTGTTGGCTTTATTTATTCACGGTTCATGTTTGAGTCGCATTTAGCCTTGCTTCATCTTTCAACGTTGCTTGATGTGTTTGGTTTGGAGTGTTATCAGTTGTGCGAGTTCCTCTGCCTTTGATTGCAAAAGCTGGTATGTACCGTGTGTTTCCTCTAGTCATTGTGGGAGTTTGCAGAACATACACTTGCTTTCCATGTGATTCGATTTTTTTTTCTTTTTCTTTTTCTTCTTGAGTTCATGGTTTTTGGACATGATTGCATTGAAATACCATGTACCATGGCAATTATTGCACACCTCTCTAATAAATTTAACCTGACAGTACTATAGTATTCTTGCAGTACATATACATTTGTTATTCGACCTAGTGTATATCAAAGTACCATTATATGACCTTCTATATCATGTTAGAGGATCCTGCTTTTTTAACCCTACTTATTGTTTGCATTCACAGAAGAATGTTAACCGCTTGTAAAATTGCTGGTTAACAATACAGCGTTTCCCGTGTGACTCAAGACCGTGCTTGTCAAAGAAGCGCCTCAGTGCCGGTGCTGTGTTGAAAGTGCAGGCGCTGTAAACCATGTGTCGCATCTTTGTCTTTATTTTTGAGTAACTATGGAAACTACGAGGGTCTGTGACTAGGGGGGTCACAGACATCTGGAGCGTTTCCAGCAAAAACCAGAAGAGAAGTGGCTTTTCTGTTGTGTTAAATCATTGAAACACACTCACGTCCCAACTGAGACCAGATAGCCTGGCCATTATGAGTTTTCTAGACCATTGTATCTGTTGTGATTTCTCAAAGCAGAGCTTTCAGTGTCTGTTTAAGTGAATCTCTATGAAATTAAATGCAATATATAAAAAAATTGTCTTGTAAGAATTTTTTCCCCCCACAAAAAATTGTCATTTTCATCATCCTGGATCATTTTCAGGAATTTAATAGTGGGTTTTTTTGCATTATATTAATCATAAATTAAAAGAAGTACTACAAATATTTTCAAAATGATATAGTAATTCTTTCACAATTAAACAAACCCTTTCACAATTTAAATATATATATTTTTTAACATTGTCTGCATTAAAAATTTGGGCTTAATGTTATGAAAAAGGATTCCTTTTGTTTATGCAAATTATAATTTCTTTCTTTATCTTGAGTTTGAAGAGAAAAGATTATTTTTCAAAGAATTTTGGTCCTAACATGTTTAATTGTCATGAAAAAAGGCTTAATTTTCTTTATGCAAATTATAATTTCTTTCTTTATCTTGAGTTTGAAGAGAAAGATTTTTTTTCTCAAAGTATTTTCTCATGATTCCTTTTCAAAGAATTTTCTCAAGATTCTTACTATTACTATCTTAAATAATTTTGGACTTAATGTGTTTAATTGTCATGAAAAAGGGATCATTTTATGCACAATATAATTTCTTCTTTCTTTCTCTTGAATTTGAGGTAAAATGTGACCTGGACATGCTCCTGACAGGTTTAGTCAGATTCACCCATTTAGGCTCTCTCTGGTCTCTGGAGGAGTGAAGGAACATCTGCTGATGGGATATCAGCACCACACACACACACACACACACACACTGCCACACCCGTACAGCCGGCAGCAGCAGATGGTCAGGTCTCGTTAATGTAGTGACCCCGTTGCTATGGGGACAGCAGGGCATGTCAGAGGGAGTTAATTGTTTCAAAGAATGTCTTAAATGACCAAACCTTCAGAATGTCCCACGCTGCCATTAGAAGGACACATACGAGGATGGGTCTGACCAAACCTGTCAAGAACATGTCCAGGTCATATTTCACCCCTAAATCACAAGAAGCCTGTTTTTAGGACCATTGCCATATTTTTTTGCTTTGTTTTCATAACTGTTAAACACATTTGATTCATTGATGCAATGTTTGATTTCAGGTATTAGTGTAATTGCATTGCAACCAATTAAATGGCTGGATGTTCATTTTTTTGCTTAATTAAACAAAACTGGATGATGGGAGGGCGTTTGAAAAAGTGCACGAGCACAGTGTGTTTTTGTAGGTGGACTTGAGTCGGATTGTGTTAATTAGTTAATCTTCTTTGTGCGCTTTTGGACATAATACCACAATCAGGCTTTGATTTGATAAGCTTGTGTTATCAGACGCACGCCTACGCTTCACTTTCTGCTTTCAGTAAACAAGTCTTTACAATCTCAGTCTCGCTCTCCGTGAGTTCATCTGTCTTCTTGACAGTGTGAAATTGATGCAAAAGGACGCGTACCACCACAGATAAGAACGTAAATGTGTACCTTGAAATGCAGTGTAAGTCGCTTTGGATAAAAGCGTCTGCAAAATGCATAAATGTAAATGTAAGATCAATCTATATTATTAACCTATGCCTGTGCTCTTTTTATTTACTTCCCAGTCTGCAATTATTAACAATGGCTATGTTCAGAAAGATTGCCATTCTACTACTATTGCAATATGCAGTATGTATACTTTTCTAATAATATTTTTGATTGATTATAATATTTAGTGTTTTATTTTATTTTTTATTTTGTAATATATACATATATATATATATATATATATATATATACTATGTATATATATTATATATACAGTATATGTTATATAATATATATTATATATTAAAATAATTTAAATCAAAAGCACAAATATATATATATATATATATATACTGTATATATATATATATATATAGTATATATATATGTGCTTTTAATTTAAATTATTTTAATAGAACAGTATATAAAGCACAGTTTAAAAATGAAAGTAAAGTTAGGACATTGCTTTTAGGACAAGTGAGGACAAAGTTAGGAGATTTCTCGTTGTTTGGATTTATAAAGCATTTCACAGCTTTAACTTTTTTCCAAATGCCACTTAAAATTGCTGCAAAGGTTTTTTTACTTTGTCATTTAACATAGGGCTGTTATTAATGTACATTTGATATTACATGCGAACACTAATAATCTGTTGTGGGTTTGTTATCAACATTACTATCCGATTAAACTAAAAAGACGTGGGCATTAAATATAATGGCAGCTTAAGTTTCTCTCCCAGCGCAGAAAAGCTTTGCCCTTCTATTGTATCATTTTTATCTACAGTAAGTTGGAAAATTACCGATGCCAAGCAGCATTTCTCGACACAAGGAAATACACTTCCTATCTATTCATTTCACTCTTCCCTGTTATTTTAACATTCCCACCCTAACCAGCACAAATGTCTTATCGGGAAGAGAGATATGGCAGGAATGTGGAAGGCATGATTTAGGAGGATCTTTCCTGGCCGTGTTCGTGCCGGGACCCTTTGGACAGCTCCGTGTTTGCGGTTTGCCATATTCACCTCTCCTCCCGTTGGGCTTTTGGGATTTGAATTACGACACTGACATCAGAGGTCACACACAATGGGGGGTTTTTCCCTGGTAAGCCCGTACCTGTGTTCCCGTGTTCAGCTTTGATAGATATTTCGCCACCGGGGACCGGCAGTGTGGGAACGTGAGCACCTTAAACACACATACACACACACAGTGATCTCTTCTGTTCAGTATACATAGAAAACAAATATGTATACGCAGAGTTTACTAAATACCATTGCAACAGTAGGGGACATTTATACAACACTGTTTTCAACTAAAAATGGAAAACTTTTTATGCGTTTTGGTCGTTCATTTACACGACAACGGCATTTTTGGGGTCGGAAAATGCAAACGGGTTTCAAAGAGCATGTTTTTGAAAACGATACCGTTATCGTCTCTGTGAGTTTGTGAAAATGGTGACGTCGTGTGCATGCGTATTACATGTTCAGTCTAAAGACGCGTAGTGTTTCTTTACAAAGTGGCGTCGCCATCTACTGGCCTGGCAACAGAATGCAGCGTTTTTAGTCGTTTTCGCAGATCCATGAAAACGCGCTGTCGTCTATATGCGAAAAACACGAAGAAAAAACGTTTACGTAGATTTTTGGTCGAAAATGCATTTTTCGGTTTCGACTGTAGGGCCGAATTTATTGACCAAAATAATGAGGTCTAATTAGCACTGCTCTTATGGCGTGTTTTGACTGTGTCAGTGGAGAAGCTACAATGTAAACATCTCAGCTTGATAATATCGATTTCAAACAATCATTTTGATTAACCGAGATCTTTTAGTCTACTGTATGGTATTTTCAGTCAATTCGTGAACAGATCTTCACTAAACATTATTTGTCGTGCACATCCCATCCAATAATCGCAATAAGCTTTGCAATTTGTTACTTTTCATATGAAACAAAGTCTCAACTTTCAATTTAGGTCACTTTTTTAATAAAATTATAACGTGATTGGATCATCACTTCCTCTTTACTACTAGTTATAGCATGAAATAAACACGAATGATCATCAACAGTTGAAATATACAGTGCAACTTGTAATGTAATCGTCAATCAGTGTTTGAACGGCGGAAAGAAAATGAATTAAATCTAAATGAAAACTAAAACTTTCATTTTGTTGTCTGAGTTTTGATAAAGAA
Organism: Leuciscus leuciscus; assembly: GCF_965113295.1. Taxonomy (NCBI): domain Eukaryota; kingdom Metazoa; phylum Chordata; class Actinopteri; order Cypriniformes; family Leuciscidae; genus Leuciscus; species Leuciscus leuciscus. Next base: position 28,221,487 of record NC_138723.1, on the reverse strand, counting down.
ATCATTTTGGTGCATCACTATTGATTTTATCCCTGTAATTCTATTAATGCTATTTGTCAAATTTTGCTCTTTTTGGGCTCATGAGGCTTCCATTATATTTCATTGAAGTATCAACTATCAGTATCAAAAGTATTTTCTGATTTTAATGAAAACAGACCCAAATAAGTTCATTATCGTCATCCAGTGCTATAAAATGAATGTGGATAACAGCTCAGATCATTTGATGAGAAATGTTTGAGATCATGTTGAGATCTCTGAATTTTTATTGCAGACTTCAGCATCTGGAAAATCTGAGAGATATTTTTGAGATCTGTTTTGAAAGGAGACGCATGATGTGAGATTCCTGGGGTCTTTTTCCCAGGAGAAACATCTACTCTCCATTTAATGTCATCTCTGTCTAGGTTGTTGAAGAGAACTTGTGTGTGATATTTCAGTCCTGTGGGTTTTCTGCTGAATATAGTATTTCAGATTTGAAGTTTATTGTGTTTCACCCTGCAGCGTGTGTAATAGGAGCGATCATGACATACGTCTGTGTGGAGCTGCAAAACACTGAATACACGCCAAACCCTTTGTGTGTTTTATATGTGTGTGTGTGTTCACGGCGGGGAGAAACTCCTGAAGGTTTCCTCTCACTCACCGTGTGTCATATGAGCTGACGTGTGTCATACGTGTGAGCTGCAGTTGCACAACTATCAGCAGAGATGTCACATAAACACTGAAGATTTATTAACATAATAAAGCTTTTATTAGTGGTAACGTACTTGTTGCATGAATTTACTAGAACAGGGCTGAACTGGTTTAGGTTTTTTTCCCTCAAACCCACTGGAATTAGGGCGGGTATAATTGATCTGCCTCTGATTTAAAGAAAATATAAATATATAAACATAAAGAAAACTTTAAGCAGATATACACTTTTACAGTTTTTCTCTTAGAGCAAAACAGATCGAAAATATTGATGACTCATCTTGTATTCAGGGGGCTATCCAAATGTTTATCGACTTAACCATATTTTTAGTGTTGGTAAGATATTTTCATGTTTTGATATTTTCAAGTCTCTCACCAAGGCGGCATTAATTCAATCAAAAATTCCCAATTCGCTTTACTATCTGTTCTAAATAGAGTGTGTCCCAAATCATGGTGTGTTGAAATGAGTATTCCAGAGATACCCGAGTATTCCAGAGTGCACACTCTTAACGGCTAATATTCTATTAGAACTACAAACACTAATACAAAGTGTTAAAAAAACTACAAACATGGTGGATATGCGAGACTTAGGGCCCTATTTTAACGATCTGAAACGCAAGTATCAAGCGCGAAACGCAAGTAACTTTGTGGGCGGGTCTTGGGCGCTGTTGCTATTATACCGGCGGGATAAATGACTCTTGCGCCCGACGCAAATCTAAAATGGGTTGGTCTGAAGTAGTTTCATTATTCATAGGTGTGGTTTGGGCGTAACGTGAAATAAACCAGAGCGACATCTCACATTGCCTTTAAGAGCAGGCGCGCTTGTTCCATGGCGGGTTGCTATTACAACGGCGGATTTGCCAGACGCACGCCAGGAGCGGTTCACAGCCGAGGAGACCGACGCTCTCGCCAGGGCCGTAAAACACAGAGAAGTGACATTGAGAATGGGAGAAACCCACCCAAATTAGCATCGGTTAAACAGGCGTATAATAATTTGGGTAAATGTGTAAGCTAGATTTATGCCTATTTTTCACATCTTCATGGACACAACAAGATGTTCCCTCGTGTGTTAATATTTTTCCTTGTAATAATGTATGATTTGGAAAAATGAGAACTGCTGCTTCTGTGTAGATGAGAGAATCAAAGTGTATGCGCGTTGTGCACACCTTAAAATAGCAAATGAATAACATGTGCAACGTGCCACTGACTTTAGACTAGGTTTTTCCTGGTCAGTGGCGGAATTGTTTTCTGAAACTGCAAAATAGCATCAGGGAACGTTTGCGCTGGAACACGCCTCCTCTTTGCGCTGAACCGCCCCGGGGAGCGCAAGTTCATTCCCAAGTTTACCGGCGTGCGTCTGGGGAGGGAAAAGTCCGCTGTGCGCGGGTGCAAAATAGGAATGATACAAAGTCAATTGCGCTGGGTGCAAGATAGGGCCCTCAATCTTAATCTTAATACCAGGTGTAAACAGGGCCTCAGATCTAAAACAATATTCAAAAACAAGGAGTATATCGTCAGACAGAGTGTATCATAATAGCAGGTTTAGTCATTGTGTTTCCTTTATCTGTACTTTCTTTACCTCTATTTACCTTAGTCATGCTCAACTTTATTCGCATTAGTGGTGTGTGTTTTCATGCTGTAACCGGTGTGTGCACGGCTCATTTATCATATGTGTGGTTTGTGGTTGAAAGTGGCCCGTTAAACACTATTGAATCAGAGAAGAAAGCCACAAACCCTCCTCTCACTGTCAGCAGATCCTCAGGATAGATGCAGTCCAGCTGAGCTCGTAACTTTGATGCTGCTTCTGTTTTCCTGAGAACAGTGTGTTCATGATGAGATTTCTAATGCATTTCTAATTTCTCCACAGAAATCAACCAAAGGTTCTGTAGTGCTGGACTATGTGTTCAATCACGTGAACCTCGCTGAAACAGAGTATTTTGGGCTTCGCTATTGCGACCACAGTCATCAAACGGTGAGTGCTTGAAGATTATCACATGACAGCTCTTAAAGAACAGATCATCCCAAAAATTTGAGGATAGGGATAGGCCACCCAAAAATGAAAATTCTGTCATTATTTACTCACCCTCATGTCATTCAAAACCTGCACTCAAAAAAATAGCTCTTTGGCTATTTAAGATAAATCAATCTTGGACTGTGATTTCACGTGATTGAAACAAGTAAAACCCAATAGCATCAACTAACTTGAATGAATGGTTTTAGTTTAACTTCAATGGTTAATGCTTCCTGTGTCCTGAGATTTACATAACAACAAACTAAATATACAGTCAAACCAAAATGTATTCAGACACCTTCAACATTTCTCACATTATCACAGTTTATTCGCTATAGTTTCGAAAATGGTAATAAAATATGACAAGAAATCAGAATTATCAACTCAGTTGATATTTCACTGGTTTTGTCCATCCTTCTGTTACTGTCTCACAAATGAATTATGTTGAATATCTGTCAGCTTTTAAATTTAACTACACAATTAGATAATACCAGTTTAGCTCAACCATTTACCAAGCAATGCTTCATTGTGTTCAGTCTGTGGTGTAAAAAGGTCACATTAGCAATTAAAGAAAAAACACTTCAGCAAAACATGGTCAGGTCAAAGTGTCTGAATAATTTTTGGTCCCATATTTTTATACATTTTACTGGTAGTCACTGTATGAAAAATTTTGGGTATAATATGTCGTAGTTTACTTAATTTTGCTATCCTCTCTTGCATAAATTAACTATAGTGTCCTGGACCCATTAGTGAAAAAATATCAAAAAGTATATCTGGTGTCTGAATAATTTGTGGGTTTGACTGTAACTTTTCTTTACACATGTGATGTTCAGTGTTGGCAGTCTAGAAGTGATCACTACCATAGTGGTATTTTTAAAGCAATTTGAATTCTTGTTAGCATGTCAACACTTCACCACAATAATAATCCCCAAAAGCACTAACATAAGATACACTTTTAAAAACCAACATAATAGAACATTAAACATTAACAAGTCTCCATTTTCTCATCTTGCTAAAAAATGCAAATAATAACACTTTATTTCAATATTTAGTCTCCAAATTCAGCCCTGTGGAAAGCATGATGGGAAATACAAAAGTCCTGCTTGATTGGGTTACTTGATTGAAACATGTTATTTCAAAATTAAAACATCAAGTCAATTTAACATGAAGCAATCTCATTTGAACCAGAAACATGATACAATGGTGTTGAATCAAAATGAATTGCTTAAAGTGAAAAGCATAAAAATACAAAAAAATTGAAGAATGTTGGTATCAAACATTTTGGTTCCCATTGACTTCCACTGAATTGTTAATCCATACACTCTTTAAAATAAATGCGTTTTATTAGCATCTATGGTTCCATGAAGGACCTCTGACATCCATGGAGCCTTTGCGTTGAACAAACGGTTCTTTATAGTGGAAAATTTTTCTTTACACTAAGAAAAAATGGTTATTTTAAGAACTGTTCACTTAAAGGTTCTTTGTGGAACCCAACATGGCTTCTCTGCGAAAACCTCTTTTTTGTATAATGGATGTCAATGGGAACTGTATGGTTACTGACATTCTTCAAAATATCTTCTTTTGTGTTCTGAAAAAAAAAAAAAAAAAAAAAAAAAAGTCATTCAGGTTTGGAACAACATGAAGGCGAGTCATTTTAGTGTCTACTGTTTCTTTAAGAAAGTTTGCTAACTGGTCACGGGGTCCTTATAGGGTCACGTCTGAGGTCAAGTTGGTAAGGTTTACCATGGGGCCAAATTTTGGGAAAGGCAAAGTGCAGTGTTGTGTCATTACCTCATAATCTCGACCAATGAGAAAGGTGTTTCCCACAATGCCCTCCGGGCCCTGTCCCATGAGCCTTGATTTATTACTGAGCATGCAGTTGGCGAGAAGCACCCCGTAACTTACATTCACACAAATCTATCAACTCTATGAACGGTTATTTTGGTAAAAAGAGACAGGAGGTAAAAATCCCTCCTCAAAACAGTGTAATTTACACCGTAACGTGGTGGTTTCTGCACTCTGGGTGTGGTTTACATGCGCTCTTGACTCATAGATGTATCATCTAATTGTAAGGCACTGAAAATTCCTTTGGCACAGATTTTGTAGGGACATTTTTAACATGATGTTAGACATGCAAAAAAACAAACATCTGTCCGCATTTACAGGAGGAGAAGCCTCTTATTTTGAAAATTTCTGTTGCATCTTTTGTTCTGTTTGCTATGTAGTTGGGGTCATTGTTAACATGTTGCAATTCAGTTGTTAGGGTTATTCAGAGTTATTAAACATCTTGCTATTCAGTTTCTAGAGAGTTTTTGGGTGGTTTCTAGGTCGTTGCTATGTGGTAGTTCTGAGCAGTGTTATTTTAGGATTGTTTAGATACGATAAGTAAGGGATAATGTACATCCAGCCGGTTGTTATCTCAGAATAAACCCCAGACAGGGTGATGAACTCGCGTCGGGGTCTTGCATCAGCCTGAAGGGGGTTTATTCTGAGATAACAACTGTCTGGATGAACATTATCCCGCTTATTACACGGCTTGCCACATAAATAAATAATTAGACACGAAATATTGATCTGAGTTGAAATATTTGATTAGGTCTTTAAACGCAAAGCTTCCGCGGAGAGAGCAGTTGCTAGCGTGGCAAGTACATTTAAGAGATACTACAGTATACAGTCATACCACTTATTACACAGCATTTCGCCACATAAATAATTATGGAGATAAGACAGTGTACAAAACAATAGTCACAAAATGGCAGCAGCTGCTTTTGTACGAAACGAGAGAGCGAGTCCACAATATTATTTGTGTGTATAAATAAATAACTGTACACAAAATATTGATTTGACTGAGTGTTAATATTTTATTAGCTCACCAAAATTAATACAAAACTTCCACAAAGAAAATGTTTTCCTAGCAAGCGTATAGCGCTGCTGACATCAGTAACCCGGATGAGCCTGCGTTTCTGTTTTCAGCGGTTGTTATTTGGGAATAACATACCACTGGATGGCGGGATTGACCAATCAGAATCAAGTATTCCACAGAGCCGTGTAATAATAGGATTTATTCCTTCAATGAATTCCTTCATTGTAAGTTTGTGGGATTTTTTCCCCACCTGTTTTATCATCCACCAAGTAGTAAAGGATTGTTCAAATCATCTGCCATTAATGTTGTAAAACGTTCTCCCTTGTTCTTGTAAATTAAGGCTGTGTCCAAAATCACCCCCTATACCCTAATTCACTAATCCCTACATTACTCCACTAATATAGTCCACTTGAAGGAGTGAATGAAAACGAGTGAGTCAAAGAAATGGCTGCCGCTTTTGAACTTAGCAAACTGGCAGCTCCAGTAGTAATGAAAAGATTCATCTTCAACTCTGTTATGGAAACTAGCATCTATAAACCTTAATTCAACTATTTAATAATCGATTAAAAAGGAGTGTATACCTGTACGATATTACACTCTGGCCACATTGGACCAGTTGTTTGGAAAATGGATGGATGAATGATTCAGCTGTGGCGCCATCTACTGGCGAGACACACTCATTTATTTGGTGCTTGACTCTCAGTGCATTATGGGTATTCGCTATCTGTTATCAGTTGTTATTATTATTATTGCGGTGCGTTGTGGGATTGAATGAGTGCACTTGATAACATCCGCAATGTTTTCAGATACCACTACAAATGGCTGTCCCTTCAAATAGTGTGATTTCGGACACAGCCTTAGACTCTCTCTGTTGTGTTTTTGAGCTCTTCAGTTCGGTGAAACACACCAGCTGCTCTAATGTGATTATTAGATGAGTCTTAGCGAATTAATGTATTCTAATTTAATAACATGCAGCACTAATCCTCTTTCCGTCTGCACACACACCTTCACTCATTTCCTATTGTTTGCACATGTTTGTTTGTTTGCTTTGTCTCTCTATGTAAATGCGGTTCAGAGAGAGTTTATTATGTTTGTTGGGAAGTGAGGCTTCCCGTGCTCAAGTATTTCATGCATGCATTTGCACATCCATTAAATGGCATATAAATCTTGTCTTCAAGGCAATGCCAGATACAATCCCCTCATGACTTCAGTGAAATATCACCTGACATGAGTATAAAACATTAAGAAGATCTTCAGGCTGTGTTTATGCATGATAATCCCTGAGATCCGTTCATTATGGAGGCCATGAGATGTTAATTAGCTGAACCGCCTCACAGATTGAATAAATCACTTTTAATGCCCTCAAAGTTGATGTTTTGTTTGCTAATGAAAGCATCTCTTTTTATATTGCTCATAATTAGTGTTAAAGTTCAGTTTGTGCATCGTCATGTAGCATTTGAATAACATTCGAGACCGGTGTGGTGCAAAGGTGGTGCTCATTAACGGTGCGCCACCGGCATCGCTCCATTCCCACGGCTCTCGGCCCCGCCCTGCTTTCCACAACAATGTTAGCTCATATTTCGCTCTTAATAGTCTATTTATAAACCCATTCTATCTCTATAATCAGAACCATTGTTAACAATCACAACCGCATTCAATCTTCATCCTCCAGTCCCTCAGCTAAAACGAAACGATGCTAAAACAAACAGTAAGTGGCGGCAAATCATTGTCTTAACGAGTTAGTCATTGAATCATTTAGTCAAACGATTCATTTAAAATGGCTGAATAACTCAGTGACAAAGCAGAAGTGAATGAATCGTTGAGTCAATCATTACATAAACTCGTTCAAAAAACGTGGATTCATTCAGTAACGAAAATGAAACTGTGTTGCTCGGATATGCAACTATTTTCGTTGGCAAGATATAGGAAAAACAGACAATTTTGTGTCTAAAATGTAAGTCATCTAATAGCCTATTAACTTCTTGTTTATTTAATTGTATAAAATCAACATCACATTTGCAAAAGTTTGGGAAAACGGCACTTTTGCTCATGTGATATTGCTTATAAATATAAAAAAAACTTCAAATGAGACTTTTTTTGCAACATATTTTAGTTTTTGGAAGCATTTTTATTCATTCTGGAGGCCTCAAACAGGTGAAACATAGCAAAAGCCGCTAGTGCCCACGGACGCGCGTGCAGCTCTAGACGACATGCTCTGACGTGCTCGAACTTCATGTTTTATTGATGGAGGCCACAGTGACTCTCGCACAAATTTTTAACGAGCCTGTTTCAGAGGCCGGTTTTAATAGGCCTCATATTATGCCAGCACTTGCATGACTGAACATCTCAGCATCTCAAAGCTTTTAGGGGGGAACTAAAGCAAAGCTTCAACACCAGTACTCACTAATAAAAGCCTGATGCTTCAGTTAACATGATGTTTATTGTGTTTTGATCTTGCATCTGATCAAATCTCTTCTATTTACAGTATTGGCTCGATCCCTCAAAAACACTTGCTGAACATAAAGATTTGATAACAAGTAAGTATGCACTGATTTTTTCTAATAAAAATTCACCTCGCCGTCTTCGGAGATGGTCTTTAATTCTTTATGCATCATGGGACGAAACACATTGACCTAATGATTACCCCCCCCATTTTCAGTGGAGATTAAATATGGATCAGCGCAGCATGAGACGGAGCCGTAATGATTCTTTAAAGGCCTCCTGATAAAACTCATAGTGCATTTCAAATGATAATTTGGAAGTAATTATGCAGTTAAGCCCATCCAAATAAGTAGTAATGAATAAAGTTATGTTTGCATGTTTAGTTGCACAACAAGTATTTGTATATCTACTGATGTGAATGTAGGGCAAAATTTACAACACATTTGTTTAATTTGGTAATGAACTCCTCTGGGAAATTAATGCATTATATATCAGTGTTGCTGTTTTTTTAATCCAGAGTACAACCTAGATACATTGCTATCCCTATTGTTTTAAAGATGTCCTATTATGCTTTTTAACATTTTCAAATTTCTTTAGTGTGTAATGTTGCCGTTTCAGCATGAAAAAGCTCTGCAAAGTAAAAAAAAAAAAGCACAAAGTCCCTCCAGCGGGAGTTCTTCTCTATATCAGTGTCAGTGTTTCTGAACTCTCTGAAACGCCTCCATTGTAGTCTTGAGTTTTCTTACGGGAACGAACATGTCACAATATTCCTCATTTAAATAATTCCCATCCAAAATTGCCTGGATGTAGAGAGTGATACTAATAAACTACATGTAATTGTTTTGTGCAACTGCTCAAAATTACCTATAATTATTGTTCTTACTTATTGGGACATGTAATCTGTGTAACACTAAAACAATAAAAGCTGTCTGATCCTTGTTAATGTGTGACAATTTAAATTTGATCTGTTCTTGGATTCTTTTTGTGGCACATCATGCTAGGTAGCCACGCCCACCATGGAATCTCATTGGTCAAAACAACAAATATGTTCTGATTGGCTGTGATTGTGCATCATTTTTGCTTTAATTGATCCTGAAAATTTTGCATTTCTACTGGTTAGGACTGGTTAGGTTAGGGTTTATTTAGCTTGTTTTTTTAAGTGTTTAGCATTGATTGGTTGTTTTCTTCTTTCCAGCTGGACCTCCGTTCACGCTCTACTTTGGGGTGAAGTTTTATGCTGAAGATCCTTGTAAACTGAAAGAGGAAATTACAAGGTGTGTGTTCTGTGTAACGTGAGAATAAATCAGCACTATAGTTTAGGTCTATAGTAATATATGCTGGTTTTGGGTGTGGAGATGCTGTTTGACTGCGGTGCATCTCTTATACTGTCCATCTTTCTGTCTTCTCTCAGGTATCAGTTCTTTCTGCAGGTAAAGCAAGATGTTCTGCAGGGAAGACTTCCCTGTCCGTTTAACATCAGCACCCAACTGGGAGCTCTTGCTATTCAATGTACGTACGAATTCACAACATTTGTCCTAATTTCATACAGCAAATGCCACTTCCATCTAGTTATTATTTATACAGAAATAATGTGTCAGCAATTAATTAACTTCACTGAATTATAGGCTTTCCAACTTCTTTTATAATACATTTTATGACTCATATTTGTATATAACATCAGAGTAAAATCTTACGTTATGTGATTGTTGTTATCTGACACATAATAGAATGATATATGTATGTGTATGTTTTTATAATTTTTTATTTTATTTTATTTATTTTTATAATTTCATTTTATTATTTTATTTTATAATGTACTAATCTATTTTCTATAATATATTTTATTTATTTATTAAAATAGTATTATTTCATCATTTTATTTTATTTTTATTTAATCATTTTATTTTTTTATTTTTTTATTTAATTAATTAATTAATTATAATTGTATTTATTTCAACATTTTATTTTATTAATATATATTATAATTTTATTTGTTTCATTGTATTATTTATAATTTTTTTTATTTCAACATTTCTTTTGATCTATTTATTTATTTATTATAATTTTATTTATTTTTATAATTTCAGTTTATTATTTTATTTTATTTTATAATGTACTAATCTATTTTCTACTTTCTATAATCTATTTTATTTATTTATTATAATAGTATTATTTCATCATTTTATTTTTTTTTTATTTAATCATTTATTTATTTTTAAATTTTTATTATTTTTATTATAATTTTATTTATTTCAACATTTTATTAATATATATTATAATTTTATTTATTTAATTGTATTTATTTATTTATTTCAACATTTCTTTTTATTTATTTATTTATTTATTTATTTATTATAATTGTATTTATTTTATAATTTCATCTTCTTTATACCACATGACAGTGTGTCCTCTTTGTCTTTTCCTACAGCTGAGCTCGGAGATTACGACCCATACAAACACACACCAGGTTACGTGTCGGAATATCGCTTTGTCCCCGACCAGAAAGAGGAACTAGAGGACACCATTGAACAGATTCATAAAACTCTCATGTAAGACGGTAAAAAACACAGTACATCTCACACCTTAATCCGTAATAATCCCATCACAGATTAGATCTCACCGTAGCCGAGAGCTCAAACATCACATTCCTGTTGAAAGTCATTTGAAAGGACAAGCTTCAGTAGATATGAGAGCTTCCCATGGGAATTCGTGTGAGGGACAGTAAAGATTCCTCCCTCTGGCCGTCGTCCATGTCTGTGTAACGAGAGCCGCTGTCAGTGTGTTTGAAAGACTTGACCCTTTGCCAAACACTCACCTGTCTGCATGTGGAGAGCCGGTGAGTGTGTGATGGGCTGCACCTGTCCGATGACACACTGTGGACACATTTACACTACATGCTTCAAATTACCCAATTCCCAATTGACCCACGAATGTGTAAACAGGAATAAAGCGCCTGGATTCGGATATTCTCAGATCGGTTTCAGGCCTCATTCAAATGAGGAAATAAATCTGATATGATATGAATCGGATACGTGTATTTGCGTCTGCCATGTAAGCGGACAGATCGAATATTCCCATCAATGCGACACGTTTGGTGACGGTGGACACCAATCGTGATCACGTGACTCTTTTTAATGGCGCAATGGAGGCTCAACCCTATAACCCTATTTACTTCCTTTTCGACCTCAGACTTTCCGGGTCAATTCGACTTCCTTGGGTTGTTTCACCAAATGTTTAGTGAATGCAGATATCGGATACGGGTCACTTTTTAAAGCTGGTCGTCAACAAAATCAGATATAGTCAACAAATCAGAATTGGGCATCAAGACCTGCAGTGTAAATGCGGCCTTTCAGACAAAAGATGACGAGCTTTGAACGTTGAGGAGCTCAAATGAACGAACTGGAGCGAGATAATTGCTAATGTGACGTGACTTGATTAGAGTATATGACATTTAAACTGTTTTCCAGATTTTTTTCTCTGTTTTTTTTTTCTACTCATATTTAAGTCAGCGCTCTTACCTTCCTCGGATTTCCACCGAATTTGTGTTTGACTGGTGATTGTCATGTTTTTTTTGCCTTCAGGGCTCAAGTCCCCACTTGACTCGTAGTTTTGTACGATTATCAGCGGCCTGATTGTTAAGAGCTTCGTGAGGAGCTGAAGTAGAGCTGCCAGTTTTCCTCGAACTGCAGAGACTGACAGAAAAATCACATTATTGAGTGACTTCGTGTTTTGCGAGTGGAACAATATAAACCACATTCGAAATGTAATCTCTGTAACAAGCTTTAATCCCTTGTGCAATTTGGATCGTCAGGTATCTTGTTTTTGGGATGTTTTTTTACTGGAAACAGCATGATTTATTGCAGTGAGATCGCTCAGAGAAGAGAAATGAAAGAGACGAGGGGTTAGGACGGTATTAAGGCGTTCCTGTGAATGACAGTCAGTGGTAAAATGAGAAACTCTGATCAGGAATGCTGGAGCACTTACACATGTCAGGGGATTAAGAGCAGGAAACATGAGAAAAGCAATGTGAGAAAGTGAAAAGACTGAATATATAAAGGGAGGATGTCTATGAAAAGATGAAAAAAGATGGATATTAATACTATTTACTCAAAGTTTTAGATCGGTAAGATTTTTTATGTTTTTAAAAGAAGTATCTTCTGCTCACCAAGGCTGCATTTATTTGATAATAATAATATTGTGTAATATTATGACAATTTAAAATGACTGTTTTCTATTTTAATATATTTTCAAATGTAATATATTCCTGTGATCAAAGCTGAATGTTCAGCATCATTACTCCAGTCTTCAGTGTCACATGATCCTTCAGAAATCATTTTAATATGCTGATTTTATGCTAAAAAAAACTATTATTTTCAATGTTGGAAACAGTTGTGTACAATTTTTTTTCCAAAATTCTTTGATGAATAGAAAGTTCAAAAGAACAGCATTTATTTAAAATAGAATATTTTCTAACATTATAAATGTCTTTACTGTCACTTTTGATCAGTTTAACTCGTCCTTGATGAATAAAAGTATTGATTTATTTTATTTATTTCCCCCAAAATAAAATAAAAATTTTTACTGACCCCAAACTTTTGAAGGGTAGTGTTTAATGTTACAAAAGCTTTAGATTTCAGATAAATGCTGTTCTTTTGAACTTTCTATTCATCATAGCATCATGAAACAAAAATGTAAAAAACTGTTTTCAACATTGATAATAATCATAAATGTTTCTTGAGCATCAAATCATCATATTAGAATGATTTCTGAAGGATCATGTGACACTGAAGACTGGAGTAATGATGCTGAAAATTCAGCTTTGATCACAGGAATGAATTACACTTTACTGTATATTCACAATATGACTTTTTGTTTGTATTTTTTAATCAAATAAATGTAGCCTTGGTGAGCAGAAGAGACTTCTTTTAAAAACATTAAAAATCTTACCGATCTAAAACCTTTGACCGGTAGTGTATATACCAGTCACAGGTGAAGCAAATATCGTTGATCATGTCCTAACAAGGCCACATATTACAGGTCTGGGTAGATTCGACGGTGAGCAAATAATCAGTTCTCGTAATCAACGTGTTGGATGCAGGAGAAATTCCCAATTCCCAATTCCCCAGATCTCAATCCAATTGAGCATCTGTTAGATGTCCTGGACTAACAAATTCAATCCTCCTCACAATCTACAGGACTGCTAAAGTCTTGGTATCAGGGCTCTTGTGGAGTCCATGCCTCGGCCATGTATATTTGTCTCCTTTTTGACTGATTATTTGATGTCAAAAGTTCAAATATTTTACTCCAAATTAGGATAAAAAAATACTTTTTAACAATAACTGTATTCTGGATTACAACAGCTGATCACCACTCGCTGAATTAAACATGCAACATAATGAGATAATTTGACAAAAAAATTGTATACTATAGTTTGGATTGCATACAGATGCAGAGACTGACAGAAAAATCATCTGCATATTGCATTTGCATACAATAAAACTAGAGTTTCCTTCTGCACTCGGCCATAGACAAAGAGAAACACGGTTAAAGCAAGAGGGCGACCCTCTCAGACAGAACAAAAGGATCATGGGTACTCCCGTCTGTGATGTGTGCTACATCAAATGTTCTGTATGCACTGAAAGCTCCAGCGATTAAGTAGTAATATGCGTTCGCACGCACAGGGCCCAAATCAAAGAGATGAGTCTCCGGGGTGTCTGCAAATGATGGGGCCCGACGCTTATAAAAGAGCATCTATAATCATCAGAGACCCACCCGCCGCTGTGAGGGGAATTCAGAACGCAGTCGTACATGTGCTAGATTGACCACAGGGACAGGACGGAGAGAAAGCTTTTATTTATGCATTGCATTTTTAAAATAATTATGAATTGAAAATAATTATTATATTAAGCATGTCATTGTTTAATTTATATTGATATAAAAAGGTGCATGTATGTGCATAGATAGATAGATAGATACACAGATAGATAGATAGATAGATAGATGGAGAGAGAGAGAGAGAGAGAGAGAGAGAGAGATGGATGGATAGATAGATAGATAGATAGATAGATAGATAGATAGATAGATAGATAGATAGATAGATAGATAGATAGATAGATAGATAGATAGATAGATAGATAGATAGATAGATAGATAGATAGATAGATAGATAGATGGTGGATAGATGGATATATAGATAGATAGATAGATAGATAGATAGATAGATAGATAGATAGATAGATAGATGGTGGATAGATAGATAGATAGATAGATAGATAGATAGATAGATAGATAGATAGATAGATAGATAGATAGATAGATAGATAGATAGATAGATAGATAGATAGATAGATAGATAGATAGATAGATGGTGGATAGATGGATAGATAGATAGATAGATAGATAGATAGATAGATAGATAGATAGATAGATAGATAGATAGATAGATAGATAGATAGATAGATAGATAGATAGATAGATAGATAGATAGATAGATAGATAGATAGATAGATAGATAGATAGATAGATAGATAGATCACTTCACTGTTGTGTTGAGATCATGCACTGCATGCACATTCCTGCCGGTTAAACACAGGTTTGACCTCACTAATACAGGCCTGCTATTCTGTCCGTGACAAACACACATTTACAAATCACTGATTTCCTCAATAAGTTTAAAGCAACACCAAAAATCACATTCAATCTTTCTGAGGAAATCATTGAGTTAATGATTAAAACACATTCCTTTGTGTTTCTTCTTTCACTGGTCATACGCTGCTCTTGTTTGCTCTGGTATTCCAAATGTTTGCTTATAGTAAATTATTTTCTGTTGCAAATGTATTATTTATGTACAGATTTAAATTCCCTCATCCGATAATCCGGGTTGTTTCACAATTTCAACATGCTTTTACAGTATCATGTTTTTGGAACACTTTTCTGTGTGTTTTTATAGTTAAAACTTATACTATTAATATAATACTAAAACAATATTGAAAATCACTCCTTTTTGGGAAAACCAGCGAGTTAATGATTAAAACTAGACTTTTTCTTTCTTTCTTTTATGCTGCTCTTTTTTACTTTGGTATTTCAAATGTTTCCTCAAAGTAAATCATTGCATGTTTCAAGGGAAAATTGAATGGACAGCTTAACATTTCTTCACTTGAAGAATCCAGGTTATACGCCTTTTTCCAAAATGGTTTTAAGTTTTTTTTAAAACACTCTCATGTGTATTTTGACAGTATTTCTTGTCTCTGAGTGTTCAGGAACCTGTTGACCTCTCTGTGCAGGGGTCAGGTGCCTGCCGAGGCAGAAAACAATTACTTGGGAATCGCCAAAACACTGGAAATGTATGGAGTGGATCTGCACCCTGTGTTTGTAAGTAGAGTTTTTTTTTTTTTTGTGTGTAGTGGTCCAATTTATTTATAAAGCACATAATAATACAACAATGTTGATCACAGTGCTACACAAACAATAAAACATTAGAATATAACAAACACCAATAACTATGCATAAAAATAAATAAATGATTTGTGGTCGACCATTAGTGTTTTCTGATGGCCGATGCAGATACGTGCCGATGGCTGATATGATATCACACTGTTTAATAAAAGCATTTATAACAGTTTACATCTGTTGTTCAGAATATTTACTAAATTAGAAAGAAATTATTTGAAAATGAATAATTTCAAAAATTATAATTTGTTCAAATTTGATAACTCGATAAAAAAACATTTTTTTTATTAAGTTGTCTGCAGACATATAAAGGGTGTTACAACAGATGTAAAATGAAACAAGGTGTCTCAAAGAAAAAGAAAATCAACAGAACAGTTCCACACAGCAATATAGACCACCACCCACCCACCAACCCCCCCACTCCGCCCCTAAGGCCACCAGTAGCACTCACAAATAGATAATAAAAAAACAAAATAAACATTTATCTTTTCTGTCAATGATTTAATTCTTTGCATTTCTCCTCTTCTCTAGAACTGTATGAGTTTCTTTGTTCTGTTGAACACAAAAGAAGATATTTTGAAGAATGTCGGTAACCAAACAGTTGCTGGATCCCATTGACTTCCATAGTATGGAAAAAATAATACTATGGAAGTCAATGGGGTCCATCAACTGTTTGGTTACCAACATTCTTCAAAATATCTTCTTTTGTGTTCAACAGAAGAAAGAAACTCATACAGGTTTAGAACAAATTGAAGGTGAGAAAATGATGACAGAATTTTTATTTTTGGGTGAACCATCCCTTTACGTAAATGTAAATGTATTGCATATGTGTCTTTTCAGGGAGAAAAACAATCGGAGTACTTCCTGGGACTGACGCCTATTGGGGTTGTGGTTTACAAAAACAAAACGCAAGTCGGGAAATATTTCTGGTAGGTTGATATTTAAGCTGAATTTTTTACCTATTAAAGGAATAATTCTCCCAAAAAAAGAAAATGATGTCAGTATTTACTCACTCTCATGTCATTCCAGATCCATATGGCTTTTCTTTCTTCCTCATGAGTCCCATTTAGCAGCTTAAATTTGGGTCTGTTCCACTCATAAAGCCGACTTTGACTTCTTTAGAAGACTTGGAATTTAGCGCACGATTGTTATGATACGTTTATGATGCTTTTGCATCCTTTTTGAAGCTTGAAGCCTCAGTCCCATTCATTGTAATGGCATGGAACATAACTGTTTATTGAAACTAAAAATCATTTGGAACGAGCAGAGTAGATGAGTGAATTTTTTATTTTTGGGTGAACTATTCCTTTAAACATATTATATTATTATTATTATTCACTCTGTCATTCAGTTTTGATTTATTTTTGTACACAATGTTTAAAAAAATATCTTCTAACATTTGATTTTTCAGGCCTAGAATTACGAAAGTGTATTTCAAGGAAACACAATTTGAGCTGCGGGTTATGGGCAGAGATGTAAGTCTTCTTTTTTATAGAAAATCACAATAAATTATAGATGTGTTTCTGATGTGTGATCTCAAAATCCCTTTCATTTACATGCAAACATTGCATTATACTATCGCCCCGCACTAATCTGTTAAATGTGACTATAAGGCATGAAGATATTATAAACATTAACAAGAAATATATTTGGCTTGAAATTTTCCCTTCAGCCTTGAGCCTGTATTCAACAACACTATACTGAGACTTTGTCTCTCCATTCAAAGCGAGCAACAAAATTCATATATAAAACTGCTTTAATTTACTTTATTGCAACTGCTTCCATGACATCGATTTCCCCCAATCCTGACCGCTGGGAGGAAGATCCTTCATGAGGAGTCAATGAAAATCCCATTATTGATCGAGTGTTATGACTGGCCTTAAGCTTCCTTGACCCGTTTCCTCCAGGGGTTAATTTAACCTGCGAGCGAAGACGTCTTCTCGTTCGAGGACTCGGCACTTAATGACCCTCTTCACCTAACCCAGTGAGAACAGACTGGGACAACAGATATACAGTCAAAACAATATACAGTCAGACACCAAATATCATTTTTTATATATTTTTTACACTATAGACACTATAGTTAATTTATGCAAGTGAGGATAGCAAAATAAAGTAAACTGTGACATATTATACCCAAAAATTCATCATACAGTGACTACCAGTAAAATGTATAAACATTTGGGACCAATAATTATTCAGACACTTTGACCTGACCATGTTTTTCTTAATGTTTTTTTCTTGAATTGCTAATGTGACCTTTTTACACCACAGACTGAACACAATGAAGCATTGCTTGGTAAATGGTTGAGCTAAACTGGTATTATCTAATTGTGTAGTTAAATTTAACAGCTGACAGATATTCAACATAATTCATTTGTGAGACAGTCTAACAGAAGGACGGACAAAACCAGTGAAATATCAACTGAGTTCTTGTCATATTTTATTACCATTTTCTAAATTATAGCGAGTAAACTGTGATATTATGCGAAATGTTGAAGGTGTCTGAATAAATGTTGGTTTGACTGTACACATACAGATATCATAACTTCCTTGTTTCTTTGCAGTGTAATGAGACGTCGTTCTTCTTTGATGCTCCCAGTAAGACGGCGTGCAAGAACCTGTGGAAGTGCTGTGTGGAGCATCATACCTTCTTTAGGTAGATCAACCATTCTCTAAATGATGTCAAATGCAGGGTTATTATCATCAGCTACATTTACATTTATGCATTTAGCAGACGCTTTTTATCCAAAGCAGTTCGTCAAGGAGCCATCAATATTCGTAAGATACAATGGCTTAAGCAAGCTAGATGGGATGTGGGGAGGTTGGCAGTTCTCTCCACCAGAGAGGAATAGAGACTGGGAAAGTTTTCGAGAGTGAAGTTTGGTCTCTCGTTCCAAAGGAACAATAAGGCGTCCCTCATTCAGTGACCTTAGCTGGCGGGAGGGAGTATAAACTTGTAGGAGAGAATTGTGGGAGGTGCTGTTTCAGTGGTACTTCTGAATGCCAGTGTTAAAGGAGTAGATCACTTTAAAATAAAAATTAGCCCATGATTTACTCACCCTTGGGTCATCCTAGGTGTATATGACATTCTTCTTTCAGAATACAATCGGAGTTCTATTAAAAAATGTCCTGGCTCTTCCAAGCTTTATAATGGCAGTGAATGGCCGTTTCTGTTTTGAGGTCCATAAAGTGCATCCATCCATGATAAAAGTGCATCCATCCATGATAAAAGTGCATCTATCCATGATAAAAGTGCATCTATCCATGATAAAAGTGCATCTATCCATCATAAAAGTGCATCTATCCATCATAAAAGTGCATCTATCCTTCATAAAAGTGCATCTATCCATCATAAAAGTGCATCTATCCATCAGAAAAGTGCATCTATCCATCATAAAAGTGCATCTATCCTTCATAAAAGTGCATCTATCCATCATAAAAGTGCATCTATCCATGATAAAAGTGCATCTATCCATGATAAAAGTACATCTATCCATCATAAAAGTGCATCTATCCATCATAAAAGTGCATCTATCCTTCATAAAAGTGCATCTATCCATCATAAAAGTGCATCTATCCTTCATAAAAGTGCATCTATCCATCATAAAAGTGCATCTATCCATCATAAAAGTGCTCCAACAGCTCTGGCGGGTTAATAACCCAGCAAGCAATAGCCGTCATTGCACCGTCTAGGTTAACTATAGACCCGATCTAGTCCAGCTATAAGTAACACACTTCTAGACAAAATAACCTTGAATTTGATTACATGTCGTTTTTTGGTAAAATAACTTGCGAGATGTTCCATCATGTAAGCAAAGTCAACAGTGATTACAAGGTGTTTGGTTTCATTTCTTTGACATGTTCTATGCATAGCCTGTGCGTCTATTCTTGGGCGATGGTTAGTCGTCTATAAAATTTTCACTGACAGCCCAAATTTTGCCTTGTTTTGTCCCAGACGTCTGGGCTGTGTTTGGAGGGCTATTAGACGTCTTTTAAACCCAAAATTGCTTGCTGGGAAAGGCCTTCTGAAGCGAAGCGATGCGTTTGTGTAAGAAAAATATTCATATTTAAAACTTTTTAAAGTAAAATAACTAGCTTCTGGCCAAACGAACATACGGATTTGACTTCAGTCTAAGCGAAACTTATGCGAGATATTTATGCTACGCCATGACGCACTACGCTACTTCTGACGTCATAAGTTGCGTAAGGTGCGCTTTAGGCGTAAGTAGACTGCGTATGGCCGTTTGGCCGGAAGCTAGTTATTAAATATGAATATTTTTCACGCATCACTTTGCTTCAGAAGGCCTTTATTAACCCCCTGGAGCCATGTGGAGCACTTTTATGATGGATAGATGCACTTTTATGAAGGATAGATGCACTTTTATGATGGATAGATGCACTTTTATGAAGGATAGATGCACTTTTATGAAGGATAGATGCACTTTTATGATGGATAGATGCACTTTTGTGAAGGATAGATGCACTTTTATGATGGATAGATGCACTTTTATTAAGGATAGATGCACTTTTATGATGGATAGATACTCTTTTATGATGGATAGATGCACTTTTATTAAGGATAGATGCACTTTTATGATAGATAGATGCACTTTTATGATGGATAGATGCACTTTTATGAAGGATAGATGCACTTTTATGATGATAGATACACTTTTATGAAGGATAGATGCACTTTTATGAAGGATAGATGCACTTTTATTAAGGATAGATGCACTTTTATGAAGGATAGATGCACTTTTATGATGGATAGATGCACTTTTATGAAGGATAGATGCACTTTTATGAAGGATAGATGCACTTTTATGATGGATAGATGCACTTTTATGAAGGATAGATGCACTTTTATGAAGGATAGATGCACTTTTATGATGGATAGATGCACTTTTATGAAGGATAGATGCACTTTTATGAAGGATAGATGCACTTTTATGAAGGATAGATGCACTTTTATGATGGATAGATGCACTTTTATGATGATAGATGCACTTTTATTAAGGATAGATGCACTTTTATGATGATAGATACACTTTTATGATGGATAGATGCACTTTTATGATGGATAGATGCACTTTTATGATGATAGATGCACTTTTATTAAGGATAGATGCACTTTTATGATGATAGATACACTTTTATGATGGATAGATGCACTTTTATGATGGATAGATGCACTTTTATGATGGATAGATGCACTTTATGGATCTCAAAACAGAAACAGCCATTAACTGCCATTATAAAGCTTGGACATTTTTTATATAACTCAGATTGTATTCCTCTGATTGAAGAATGTCATATACACCTAGGATGACTTCAGGACGAGTAAATCATGGGCTAATTTTCATTTTAAAGTGAACTATTCCTTTAAAGCCTTAAATTTGATTCTGGTGACAATCAGGAGATTGTAAATATTTTAATGAATTAAAATAGATAGATGACAAAAACACTTGAATTTTTTTTTTTTTATGAAACAGAAAACATTCAAAATAAGGTAATATATCAATGATACTAAAAATTACACCGGTTCAAACAACCTCATGCCCTTTAAAAACATCTTAATCCTGTCTAAGCTTCTTGTTTTAGTGCAGAAAGCCAAAAGCGCTCCGTCCTGTACGTTCTCACAGAGAAACGCTGTGAACTCAAGGGCCCTTCAGATTCCCGGGGCTTTACTGAGGCTCTCGTTTTCGGGGGCTGTTCTCCAATCCTCCCCGCGTCGCCTGGCGCGCTCAGAGTCGTCTCTGGTGTTTATTTCATCAGAGCGCTCCCAGAAGAGCTTTACGCCGCACAGAATGCAGGAGGCTGGAGATTTCAGCTGGTAATCCGCGTGTGAAACTTAAGATCGGGAAACACAAAGAGAGATTTAGATACGTTACATGTACACCTCCAAACTGTGTGAACAAAATACTAACATTTATTAGAATTATTGCTAACATCTTACAGTAAGTTCCCATTTGTTAACATCAGTTAATGCATTAGCTAACATGTCTTTGTTTAGTATGTTAGTAAAAATGCAATTGTTCATTGTTTGTTCATATACAGTTCGTGGATGTTGAAATTAACATTGACTTAAGAGTAATAAATAGGTAACACTTAACAAATAAGGTTCGTTAGTTAACATTAGTTAACTATATTAGTTATGAACTGCACGTTTACAGCATTTATTAATCTTTGTTAATGTTAATTTCAACATTTACTAATACTTTATTAAAATCTTGTTAACATTAGTTAATGCACATAACAATGAACAGCAATGAATGGATTGCTCATGGTTAGTTCATGTTAGTTAATACATTAACTAATGTTAACTAATGAACCTTATTGTAAAGTACTGTTCATTGTTAGTTCATGAATCCTTATTATGAAGTGTCACTGAATTATTGTATTGTTAGTGTTGTTTGCTATTGCTATTGTTCATATAACTTGTGCAGAGCTCAGTGGCAAACCTGGCTTGAACCGTTGAGCTGAAACAGGACTGTCCGGACTTCAAAAACAAGCCAAATCATGTTCTGTCATCTTAACACAAAGAGCTCTGAATGTTTTATCCAGCAATAGCACAGTCTTGTACAACATGCATCAGTTTTGGTCTGATCTCTCATTATGGTTTGGCTTTTAATTTCTCTGCTGGTTGGGATGTGTGTTTTATCAGAGCTGCATGTTTCCAGCTTTGGAATTTTAATGAGAGGAAAGCTCTCCTTAACACTCGTTCTGTAATTTACCTCATTAAAATATGGGTGTAAACAACAGATTTGCTCCACAGATGTTTGAAAGGAGCATCCATGTTTCATCAGAAAGTACAAATTAAAAGGAGAATGGATAAATACATAAAAACCTGTAAATTAAAGCTTTCTTGTTCATCTAAATTACAGATTGCCAGAGAACGAGTCTAATTCGCTTACAAGGAAACTGTCCAAATTCAGCTCTCTGGGCTCGAAGCATCGCTACAGGTTAGTAAAAGAGAAATGAAATGAATTCAGAAGGGAATTTTTTAAGAAATTAATGATTTTATTCAGCAAGCATGCATTGAATTGATCAAAAGTGACAGTAAAGATTTTTATAATGTTACAAAAGATTTCTATTTCAAATAAACGCTGTTCTTTTGAACTTCCTATTTATCGAAGAATCCTGAGAAAAATAAAGCATCACCGTTTTCACACAAATATTAAGTAGCACAACTGTTTTCAACATTGATAATATTTCAGCAAATCAGCCTATTAGAATGATTTCTGAAGGATCATGTGACACTGAAGACTGGAGTAATGATGCTGAAAATTCAGCTTTGATCACAGTAATAAATTACATGTTACAATAAATTCACATAGAAAACAGTTATTTTAAATTGTAATAATATTTCACTGTTTTTACTGTATTTTTGATCAAATAAATGCTGCCTTGGTGAGCAGAAGAGACTTTTGTCAAAAACATTAAATAATCTTACCAACCCTAAACTGTGTAGAAGCAGTCATACATCTATAGTCAGATTAAAACACATGAGTTAATGAGAAATGACATTCAATATGTACAGACAGAGATATTAGTCACAGACAGTGATATAATACTGAATGTCTGTTAAACAGCAGTGACTCATGTCCTTTATTCTCTGGGTTAGTCATTAAACAAACTAGCTTGAACGGCGGCATCACATCCATCAAATGTGGGCCAAACTCAAAAGAAAAGAAGGTCAAATAATTGGCATATTGACAGCACCTTTGCAACACTGAATCAACCACTAAACACCAGTTTTAAAAGGAACAGTTCACCCAAAATAATTTATTTAATTTCAAACAGGTTTGTAACAACATGCTGTCTATTTTTGAGTGAACCATTCCTTTAATGACGTGTATTTTTACAGTGATGCTGGAAGACATAATGTGTGTTTCTGCTTCTAGTGGAAAAACTGCTACGCAAATAGTAAGAGAGCCATCTGTGACTCTCCCTCGACCCGACCTACAGGTGATCCGAACCCGCAGCAAGACCTACCAGAAGAGAAGCGCACCGCCTGCAGGTCAGATGCATTTACTGTTACACTCGTCTAACATCATGTGCTCTGAGACAACCGAACACACAGAACACCTTAGCAACTACCTGCAACCATACACTACACCCTAGCAACTACCTGCAACCACACAGAACACCTTAGCAACTACCTGCAACCACACTACACACTAGCAACTACCTGCAACCATACACTACACCCTAGCAACTACCTGCAACCACACAGAACACCCTAGCAACTACCTGCAACCACACAGAACACCATAGCAACCACACACTACACACTAGCAACTACCTGCAACCACACAGAACACCATAGCAACCACACACTACACACTAGCAACTACCTGCAACCACACAGAACACCATAGCAACCACACACTACACACTAGCAACTACCTGCAACCACACAGAACACCATAGCAACCACACACTACACACTAGCAACTACCTGACAACCACACAGAACACCATAGCAACCACACACTACACACTAGCAACTACCTGACAACCACACACTACACACTAGCAACTACCTGCAACCACACACTACACACTAGCAACTACCTGCAACCACACAGAACACCTTAGCAACTACCTGACAACCACACACTACACCCTAGCAACTACCTGCAACCACACACTACACACTAGCAACTACCTGCAACCACACAGAACACCTTAGCAACTACCTGACAACCACACACTACACCCTAGCAACTACCTGCAACCACATACTACACACTAGCAACTACCTGCAACCACAAAGAACACATTAGCAACTACCTGACAACCACACACTACACCCTAGCAACTACCTGCAACCACACACTACACACTAGCAACTACCTGCAACCACACAGAACACCTTAGCAACTACCTGACAACCACACACTACACACTAGCAACTACCTGCAACCACACACTACACACTAGCAACTACCTGCAACCACACAGAACACCTTAGCAACTACCTGACAACCACACACTACACCCTAGCAACTACCTGCAACCACACACTACACACTAGCAACTACCTGCAACCACACAGAACACCTTAGCAACTACCTGACAACCACACACTACACCCTAGCAACTACCTGCAACCACATACTACACACTAGCAACTACCTGCAACCACAAAGAACACATTAGCAACTACCTGACAACCACACACTACACCCTAGCAACTACCTGCAACCACACACTACACACTAGCAACTACCTGCAACCACACAGAACACATTAGCAACTACCTGACAACCACACACTACACCCTAGCAACTACCTGCAACCACACCACACACTAGCAACTACCTGCAACCACACACTACACACTAGCAACTACCTGCAACCACACAGAACACCTTAGCAACTACCTGACAACCACACACTACACCCTAGCAACTACCTGCAACAACACACTACACACTAGTAACTACCTGCAACCACACAGAACACCTTAGCAACTACCTGGCAAAACACACACTACACCCTAGCAACTACCTGCAACCACACACTACACACTAGTAACTACCTGCAACCACACAGAACACCTTAGCAACTACCTGACAACCACACACTACACCCTAGTAAGGGTGTCACGATTTCGATATTAAATCGAAATCGATCGAAATTAATGCTCAATCTCGATTATCGAATAAAAAAATGGAATCGTCGATGCTGCCACGCCCCATATGTCACGTCAGCTCGGCTTGCCTGTAATAGGTAAAACTCCTTTTCTCGAGAATATTGAAGCCTTTATTTTAAAACGCATTGCAGCTGCACAGCGAGAGCATCATAGCTGGTCTGAGCGAGCTGATTGGCTGTGCTGCGGCAACTGCACGAACCTATGGCGAGTAGGAGCGCTTGGCGCCCTGCCAACCTCGAGCGCGCCAATTTGGACGCGGCTGAAGTGTATAAATTCAGAGAAAACTCGCCAAAGGACTTTAGGTTTAAATCGACTGAAGCGAAGTATCTGATATGAGCGAAATAGCACGGCAAAGCAACGCAGTACTCGTTCCCTTATCTCTAAGGGAACCGAGGTTACGCAAGTAACCAAGTACGTTCCCTTACGAGAACGTTCTCTCGTACTGCGTTGCAAACGCTGTGGGAACCCAATTTAAAACGCCGTGCTATTCGCCTGTGACTGCTCTGAGGAGTCCAGGGAGCCCCGGGACTATATTAGGTAATAGGTTATATTGTTTAAGTTTCCAATTGACTGAAGATATAAGTTATTGTTACATTATGTTGTTAATAAACGTTTTAAATTTGACAATGTAGTGTGTGGTACATTGCGAACAAAGGTCAGTTGTTATTATATTGCATAAAAGTCTAAAAATGGCATAGCTTGTGCTTTCAAAAA
Source organism: Leuciscus leuciscus (assembly GCF_965113295.1). Classification (NCBI taxonomy): domain Eukaryota; kingdom Metazoa; phylum Chordata; class Actinopteri; order Cypriniformes; family Leuciscidae; genus Leuciscus; species Leuciscus leuciscus. The sequence continues at coordinate 28,195,660 of NC_138723.1, read as the reverse complement.
AATGTTTTTTTTTTAAATCGAGAATCGAATCGAACCATGACTTTAGAATCGAAAATGTAATCGAATCGAGGATTTGGAGAATCGTGACACCCTTACACCCTAGCAACTACCTGCAACCACACACTACACACTAGTAACTACCTGCAACCACACAGAACACCTTAGCAACTACCTGGCAAAACACACACTACACCCTAGCAACTACCTGCAACCACACACTACACACTAGTAAGTAACTACCTGCAACCACACAGAACACCTTAGCAACTACCTGGCAAAACACACACTACACCCTAGAAATTACTTTGCCATCACACAGACCACCCTAGCAACCACACAGAACAACACCCTAGCAACTACTTAGCCATCACACAGACCACCCTGGCAACCACACAGAACAACACCCTAGCAACTACTGTACCTAGCAACATACAAACACACAAGCAACCTATCACTAGCTACCACACAAGACACGCTAGCAACCACATAAAACACTCAAGCAACTACCTAGAAACCATACAAACACTTTAAGTTTAACTACATAGTAACCACACAGAACAGCCTGGTAACTACATGGCAACCACACAAAACACTCTAGCAACTACCTAGCAACCACAAAGAACACACTGGTAACTATCTAGCAATCACACAAAACACCTTAGCAACCACACAGAATACCCTAGCAACAACCTAACAGCCATACAAAACAGAGTAGCAACTACTTAGCAACCACACAAAACACCCTAGTAACTATCTGTCAAATGTACAGAACACACTGGTAACTGCATAACAACCACACAAAACACCCTAGCAACCACAGAGAATACCTTAGCATCTTCTTAGAAACAGTACAAAACCCCAGCAAGTACCTGATAACCATACAAAACACACAAGCAGCTACTTAGCAACCACACAGAACACCCTAGCAACTACCTGGCAACCACACAAAACACCGTAGTAACTACATAGCAACCACACAAAACACCCTTGCAAGTAGCAAACCACACAATACCCTAGCTAGCAGCTATATAGCAAGAGCATAAATCCTCAGCAACTACCTAACAGCCATTCAAAACACACTAGAAACTACTTAGCTACCACACAGAACACCCTAGCAACTACCTGGCAACCACACATAACACCCTAGCAACCACACAGAATACCCTAGCAGCTATATAGCAATCCCACAGAACACCCTAGCAACTACGTGACAACCACACAGCATACCCTAGCAACTATCTATTAACCGCACAGAACACCCTAACAACCACACAGAATACCCTAGAAACTACCTAACAGCCATACAAAACACACTAGCAACTACTTAGCAACCACACAAAACACGCTAGCAACTACCTGGCAACCACACAGAACATGCTAGCAACTACCTGGCAACCACACAGAACATGCTAGCAACTACCTGGCAACCACACAGAACACCCTGGCAACTGTATAGCAACACCTCCTCATGGCAGGATTGCGGTGAATATCTCTTCACATTGTATAATACAGTCATGTTGTTGGACTGTTTGGAGTTGGACTCGTACAATGAAACGTTGAAAGAAGCCCTGAGTGTCACATGACCTGCAGCTCAGGTGTGCGATCGGTCAGTTTGGTTCCACCTGAGCTGGTAAAACCACCTTCACTTCAGCGCTCCACAGGCATGTGATTGAGATCAACACTGTTGTTGCTCGGCTGAGACAGGAATGTGTGTGTGTGTGTGTGTGTGTGTGTGTGTGTGTGTGTGTGTGTGTGTGTGTGTGTGAAGCGAGTCGCACCTGACCTCCACGCATGAGCTCAAACGCAGCTCCATTGTTCTGTTCAAACGGCCTTCAGACACAATCTCTTGACACAACAGAGGAAAGCCGTGAGAGGCGGATACAGATGGACTCAGCCAGTGTGATTAGGGGTTGTTCTGGTTAACTGGATGGAGACGCTAACATCAGATTGATGTCTCTGGCCACAATAGCACTCATGTTTCGGAAATATGTGCTTTAGGACGGACCAACGGAGGCCAGACGGTCACAAAGAGCGAGAGCCAGTCCAAAACCACTGCACTTACACCAGTCAAGAGGTATTAAACTCCTTCATTAAACTATCCAGAGACTGTTTTATTGTTCTTAAACAGCAAACAATGACTTTCTTCCTCCAAACACTCTGAAATGAGGTCTCAATTGTTTCTCATAGGCTGCATTTACACTGCAGGTCTTGATGCCCAATTTAGATTTTTTTGATGACCAGCTTACATCTTTTAAAAGTGACCCATATCTGATATTTACATTCACTATACACTTGCCGAAACAACCAAAGGTAGATGTACTGACCCGGAAAATCTTAGGCCAAAAAGGAAGTAAAAACAGCGCAGATGAAATGATAATACAAGCTTTTGCTTTAAAGGTCAGCAAAATATTGGGTTGAGCCTTCGTCCTCCATTGCGCCATTAAAAAGAGTCATGTGATCGTGATTGGTGTCCACCGTCACCAAACGAGTCACATTGATGGGAATATCCGATCTGTCCGCATACATGGCAGATGCAAATGCACATATCCGATTCATATCAGATTTATTTCCCCATTTGAACGTGGCCTGAAACCAATCTGAGAATATCCGAATCCAGGTGCTTTTTTCTTGATAACATGTTCGTGGGTCAAAGCCGTATCTGTGCCACATGGGAGGAAACAATCGGAATTGGGTCATTTGAAGCATGTAGTGTAATTGCGGCCACATCAATAGATACTGTGCTGAATTTCCTGCTTCTAAGGCCCTGTTTCCACCTGGTATGAAGATGTTTTGGTCGATTGGATCACAAGTGGACGACTCTAAATACAGGAGTAAACGGGGTCTGAAACGTTTTGAGCTCGTCCACTTTCGACCACTTCCAGAGGTAGAGGAAAACACATTAGACCGGATTGCTTTCGTAGTGTAAACGCTCATGTGGTCGAAGGTGTTCAAACAGCCACTAAAGACCGTCTTCTCTCCGTCTACTGACCGAATGAGTGAACATTATGGGAAGAGCTCTAGCCAGACGGGATTTAAACTTTATCGGCTGAAGACTCAAGTTTGTTTTAGTAAAGACTAAAAATGTACCAAGCACAACGTTCTCTCACCATTCCTGATTTCTAACACACACTCACAGCGTTCGGCGTGATCTCGCGGCTCAGAGCAGAAACTAAAGCTGATTCTCTCCGTATGTTTTTCCGTCGTCTCCGGGCGTGTTCATATGTAAATTGCGTGAGTTTATTTTGTCCATTAGATCGAAAGATCTGAAAAAGCCCATTTACCCTCCCCTTGAAGAAATCAGGACAGAAGTGGTTTAAAGTGGACAGAAGAGACGGATTAAAACACCAGGAATAACGGGAATGTGTTTCCCTCGTCTACTTGTGATCCGATCGAACAAAACATCTCAATACCAGGTGTAAACAGGGCCTAAGATCTCATTTTAGAGTGTTTTTCCAACAGGATTCTGTGAAATAGTAAAACATGCTTTTTGCGAACTATCACATGTCAACGTTCAGCGTGTTTCATTGTATTTTCCCAAAGTCCCAATGCAAAGACAGACAGCACTTCAGACCAGCAGAACAAGCCCAGTGCACCATGGGAGGAAGACGCCCCACAGAGGTACAGTCCTGGGGCCTCATGTATCAATCTTGCGTACGCACAAAAACTTTGCTTACGCCAGCTTTCACGCTCACGGTCGTATGTACTAACAGTGAAATTAACGCGAGAATGTGCGTTCCTCCACGCCAATTTCATGTCTGGCGTACGTACATTTCTCATTGTTTTTGTCCGTTGGCGACTATACAGGCAATGAAGTGAAGTTGCAAACATTACACAACGAATTGTTCTACAAGTCTATCGCACCACCACCTGTGGGAAGCATTGCTATAAATTTATAAAATAATTGACATATATTGTCACACGAGCCTTATGGGAATATTCTATCAATTATGCAATTAAGTAAGAACATATAAAAGCATGCAAATTGATACAACCCTTAGTTTATGGCAATGACAGCTTTATATCAGACCATTTCTTTTTAAGGTCATTTAGGGTAGACTGTGTACAGTTGATAGATGTGTACAGTTGAGACACCTTAAATAACTTGCGTTCGCAGCAAGCACAAGTTGTGTTTTTTTTTTTTTTTTTGCTGTGCACGTGCGTATTAGTGTCCTCTTAGATCGTGGGAAATATGAACAACGGACGCATCTCCGATCCGAAGATATTGGGAAAAGTTTTTTTTTCTAAGATATGACGTTCACTTCACCATGCACTCTCCACAATGAATAGCTTATTATCCTTATGTGACTGTTAAACGTAACTGGTATCACCACAAACGTTATTCTGTATTTCATGGTATTGTGTCATGCAAGGTAATTGCAAAATCTAGAGAAATGTGCGAGGTGTCCAGCGGGGGATAGTTGAGACACATATCTACTGTACCCCCGATAGAGTTCTATTAGGAAACACACTGTTTAGTTGTTCAGTGTTATGATAACAGGTTAAACGTCGTAATTAGCCAGCATAGGACGCAAATGAAAATAAAATTTGATATTTGTGATATTTAAACTGTGTATTATTAATAAATATTGTTACATATCTTGTTCCTGCTTTATACATTTTAACCAGTGCTAATTTAAATAAAATGAATGAATATAAATGGATGAATAAACAAAAATGTTGCCCAATTGTTATTTTCTTTATTTGTCTTTATTTTTTATATTTACAATGAATGGTTAGTTACCTTCACATCATTAAAAATGGGTGTCTCAACTGTACCATGCACTGTCTCAACTGTACCACATATGGGCACCTTATTTTTATGAGCTAATTGTAGAAAATATAAACTACTTGTGGGTATTATTGATTGATAATATCTTAGTCTACAAGCTAATGAAATGTCATGTGGCGTGTCATGTGGAAATTCACTTCTTTTCAGTGTCTATTTTTGTGTGAAAAATCAAAACGCAAAAAGTGTCTCAACTGTACTCAGTCTACAGTGCGACTTTCAGATCCCACCGCATTGACGGCATCAGCCAAACTCTCCCACTCATATTTTTTCCTTTTGTTATTTATTCCGGAGGACAAAGTTCCAAATAAAATATATTTTTTTTTGTTTCTACCTCCGATAGTAGCACCTCCAATTCACTCTCTGTAAAGTTTCGTTTCTTGCTGCCATTTTCTTACTGCTTTCTTTTGCCATATTTGCCACTCATTACCATATTTAAATTAATTTAATTAAGGGAGGAGACTGGGTGGGGCGCTGTGCTCGTGCATGTGCGCTCAATTTTACGTTAATTGGGATGTACAAAGAGAATATGCGTGGGATCCTTCGTACGCAGAGATTCATACATATGGGTTTTTTTTTGCGTACGCACATTTACAGCTTTGTCCGTACGCAATGTTTTAGTATGAATTCAACGCAAGTCTTTGTACATGAGGCCCCAGATCATGATTATGTGTTCAAAAGTTAACTATATATCAGGTTTATTTACCATGGTACTCTTATATTCATATTAGACTTTCATTTTTTTTTTAAAGGTTTATTTGTATGCTATTATAGTAGTTATTCATATTTTGAGTGAGGATATTTTACATTTTTATTCTACTTTAAGTTTAAGTTTTAGTAATTTTATGTGCTTTTGTTATTTTTATAAAATTAAAATGTATCCTATTTAGCTTTAATTTATTTAATACAATTTTTAGTCTTAGTCATTTTAGTTTCAATTTAAACATATTTCAGTTATTTGCCAAGGCAACATTTCTAAGTTTTTAATGTAATATTTATATTTTATTTTATTCCAGTCCAATTTTTTTTTCAGTTACAGAATAAAAAATAAAAAAGTTTTAGTTAAAAGTAACACCTGTGTTATTTTTGTTTCATTATAGTTGTATTAATATTGCCTTTTATTTTTTATAATTTAATTTTTCATGTTAATTTTGTTGTTTTTGTTTGTTAATAATCCATTATGTGCTTGTCATTTTATTATAATATATATATATATGTTTTTTTTTTTATATTGCTATTTAGGTTCATTTAGTTTTATTTCAGTTTTAGTTTTAGTTTCCAGTTAATATTTCCAAGGCCTTTTACAAGGCAACATTTCTAATTTTCAAGTTTTTCAACTAATATTTATATTTTATTTTATTTCAGCTATATTGTAATGAACAGAAATGTGTTTAATAGTTTTAGTAAACGATGATAACCCTGAATAACACTGATTCATATTCATGAACTGTGATATATTGATGGTATTCCATGCACACATAAACAAACTAATGCCACTGTAGTGTTTGCTTCTGTTTTCTGTGCATTCTTGTCCTCTCTAATCTGTCCTGTCTTTGTTTTTCCTCAGCGGACTGTACAACTCGGCCAGTGAGCGGAACAAATCTCCCAAATTCCCAAAAGCTCACAGACGTTCACCCTCAGGGGGCAGCGAGAACGAGACGTCCCACTCGGCCCGCCGCAGGTGTGCGCTCATGTGCTCGAGGGTGCACCATTGTGTTCACATGCATTTCCTTTCTGCATTAAGACTCATTTATGACCTTAGCTGTGTCCGAAATCACCCCCGATACCCTCATTCACTAATCCCTACATTACTCCACTAATATAGTCCACTTGAAGGAGTGAATGAAAACGAGTGAGTGAATTCGGACACTGAGTCGCCGGAAGGGCTTCTGCTTTTGCGTAGTTTGTGCTTGTTGTTTAATAATCATTTGAAACTTAGCAAACTGACAACTCCAGTAGTAATGAAAAGATTTATCTTCAACTCTGGCATGGAAACTAGCATGTATAAACCTTAATTGTGACCCTGGACCACGAAACCAGTCACATGGGTAAATTTTTTGAAATTTAGATTTATAAATCATACACGTATGATAGGTTTGTTAGGATAGGACAATATTTTGCAGAGATATTTGAAAATCTGAGGTTGCAAAAAGATTGAAACATTGAGAAAATCTCCTTTAAAGGTGTTTATTTATGTTCATGATTGTGCCTCATTCACTCACAAAAATAAATGTTTTATATATTTACCGTAGGAAATTTACAAAATATCTTCATGGAACATGATCTTTACTTTATATCCTAATGATTTTTGGCATAAAAGACAAATCGATCATTTTGACCCATACAATGTATTGTTGGCTATTGCCACAGATATACCCGTGCGACTCGTGACTGGTTTTGTGATCCAGGGTCACAATTAATAAGCAATAAAAAAGTAAGTTATACCTGTGTGATATTACACTGTACCCACATTGGACCAGCGGTTTGGAAAATGTATCTTCTGGGTAGACGCGGGAATTCATTCGACACGCGACACTCACAGTGCATTATGGGTATTCTTTAGCTGTTAAATGTTCACTTGTTATTGTGGTGCATTATGGGATTTAATGAGTGCACTCGATATCATCCACTATGGTTTCATACACCACTACAAATGGTTGTCCTCTCAAATAGTGCCCTATTTACAGGTATGGGGCGATTTCAGACACAGCCATTGAGTCTTAATGTAGTTTGAGGAAGCACCTAAGAGTCTTTTGAACATCATCACTGAGGCTGTGTCTGATGCCTTATCACACAATAACTTCGCAGGCAGCGTTTTCACACGAAGGTTCCTCACGAAACTGATTTCGGACAGATTTCAGAACGGTTTAATGATCTGCAGCACAATAGAACACAACATTTGTTGAAAACTAAGCAAATAATTTAATTTCTACAATAGTATTTTCTCGCTAGAGATGACATCAGAAGTGGAAAATGTACATTTACACACAACTTTCAGATGCCATCTTTACTTTTTAGCTCAACTGTCACAGAATAGAAAGCAGAGGATTGTGGGATATCAGTCAGATGAAGGTCTCTCAGGAGACAGAAAGTTAAGCTATTGGATCCGTCCTCTCTGAATCCAGATGCATTTGCTCCCTCTAGTGGAAATACAATGGAGCAAATGTCCTTTGTACTACGAAGCCAAACACAAAGAGTTGCATCTGAATAATTCCTTTAGTCCGTTTAATAATTGATAACACACTGAATATGTTACAAATGGCATCATGTAAACATGATTTGATATTTCTAGAATGATTATTTTTCAGCTTAAGTCTCATTGTCTGGAAGTAAAGGAGCTGAAAGTTACTCTACACTCATTTTTTAAAGGTTCTTTAGATTTTTTCAATTCTTTTCTTCACACAAAGAAAAGTTCTTTTGGGAACCAAAAAAGGTTCTTCAATTCTAAAACGCCCTTTCGGAACCTTTATTTTTAAGAGTGTAGTTCTGAGTTCTGGCCTCTGGGCATCAATAAGACGCGAGTCCTGCCGCGAGGAACTGATGAAACAATGGCTGAGGATAACTAAATACTGATAAATCCTCCAAGCATCGCAGGCGTTTGTGTCAGTCTGTCTGTCTGTCTGTCTGTCGTTCTTTAAACGCTCTTCCTTGTGTTGTTTCTCCAGGAGAGGTCAAACCACTGACGACCCACAGGCCAACAAGCAGCACAGGAGGAGGTTCTCTTCTATTCACTCGCTCCTTTAGATTTCAGCTGATTCACAACTAATATAATATTGCAAATAGGAAACAATCAGTGTTTGGTGTATGGCAAGCCGTTTTAGCTTAAATTGTACCCAGCGTTACTCGTCGTTATTGCATTTTTACTAGTAACAATTCCAATTAGAGAGCTCTACAAATGAATTTTCACTAGTCATATGTCTCCATTGACTCCCATTCATTTTTAATTACGGAGCTCTACAATTGAATTGTTACTAGTAAGAATGCAATTGCAGAGCTCTTTAATTCAATTACAGAGCTCTGCAATTATACATATCTTTAATTCGGTTTTTTACTAGTAAAAATTCAATTAGAGAGCTCTGTAATTGTAATTGTTACTAATAATAATTGAATTGTAGAGCTCTCTAATTGTAATTCTTACTAGTAAAAATGCAATTACGACGAGTAACGCTGGGTACAATTTAAGCTAAAACGGCTTGCCATATTGGTGTCTCACGGCTCGTTGTTTTTCTGATATATTTCTTTTCAAGTCAAGTTTGTCACTGGCTGTTTTATTTTATGTATTTATTTAATGCATTTTGAGGCAAAATCTGCAGAATGAATCGTGTTAAACAGCTGAGTGTGAATCACAGTTTTTGGGAGATGAAAGCACACTCAGATTCACCAAAATGACCATGCATGTAGATTGAGATGTGTAATTTTTTTTTTTTTTTTTTTATAAAGAAGGGGTTCATACTCAATTATTTTTAAGAACATCTAATTTGGAGTTCAGATGCCATTTTTAATCTTGTATTACAATTTTTTGTTTCATTTTGTTTTTGCAAAACTGATGTTGATAACCATTCTAGAACGATCCAGGAATGTGTGTCCCTCTTTCGTTCTGTCCTGTTACCTTTTGACCCCTCTGATTTGCCCCTTTAGATCCCGTTCCCGTGGCAACACCAGCAGCGGCAGCGAATCCGAGAATTCCAACAGGGAACATCGCAAAAAAAGAAACCGGTGGGTGAATCCACTGAGCTTTCGGGACAGTGAGGGCTGCTGTCCTGGTGCTCTCGTGAAATATATGCACAGTATAAATTATGCAATTTATGGTTTTAATGGAAATTGGGAAAGTCTTTGGGAAAAGCAGGGCATCTTTTCTGTCTGAGACTGAAAGAAAGCATGAATTTGATTGACAGTCTCAGTGCATTCACTAGTAAATCTCTGTAATGAATGTGTGTGTGCGCTGCAGGTCCCGTCAGGAGAACGAGATGGTGGATTCTGGTCCGCAGTGGGAGGTTGTGCTGCGCAGACAGAAAGAAAAAACACCAAACGATCCCAACCATCGCCGCTCACGGCACCGCTCACGATCGTAAGCGTGAAATTATTAACCCTGTTAACCCCTGATCATTTAGTTTCAATGGAAAGGCTATTGAACTTTTAGACAAAAAAAAATAAATAAAAATTGCATGTTTTATTCGTCGACTATCATATTTGATACATCAGCCTTTAATATTGGATGATATAGTGAGAATATGGAGGAAAAAATCCTCTATTTTTATTCAGAGTAAGAATATGCATTTGCTGATATTTATATGGCTAAAGAAGATGAGATTCTGATAGCTTGTAATGTAAATCAATGCGATCTTCATAACAGTATAGCTGATTACTTAAAATGTATATACATATCTACGTATATTTTCACTCTCAATCATATGTCTCAATCAGATATTTTCACTTTCAATTGTATGTCTTGGTAAGATGATATTTAAATATTTAGTTTTATGATCAAGGCTCTGTATTTTCAAAACATATAATGTAATGCAGTGCAACTGTTATATAGTCAATGGAACTTATGGATCATATTTTATGCTCGCATGATTTTTCTATAAAATGATGAATGGATAATCAAGTCAAGTTCAGTTGCTTCAATCCAGTAGGTGTCCATATTGAAATATTACTAGCAATATAAAAGTTATTCTTACATCTACTTTTTAAAATCAGTAAAGATTTCACAGCAAAAAGACCTGAAGATGGACATTTTTACAAGGCTTTTAGTTGCTAAAAAAAGTATAAACTTTATAAAGGCATGTGTAGTAGATTGTGTGCAACAGTTTTTTCAGCAAAGTATTGATCATGTTGATTATTCAGAGGCCTTCGATTTGTACATATCAAATATGATACAGTAGATTTATAGGGTTGAATAATTACAAATCTATGATATGACCTACATCTTATGCTAGTCTTTTATGCTAACTCATCTTATGCTAACTCTTTCTCTTGACGTAGACGAAGCCCTGACGTTCAAGCTAAAGAGCAGCTCTGGAAACACATCCAGTGAGTTTAACGTCACTCTCGACACTATATTAGTGTTATTAATAAATCAATCTTCGGTGATGATCATTTTATGTTTGTGAACAGGAAGGACCTGATCGATCCTTCCGGTCTCTCTGAGGAGCAACTGAAGGAAATTCCATACAAGAAAGTGGAGTGAGTCAAATCAAACTGTCCTATGACGTGCTAACCTACAATTGTCAAAAAAAATGTTTTACTTGCATGAAACAAGTTAATTTACAGGGTGGGCCATTTATATGGATACACCGTGGTGGCATGGGAGTGGTTGGTGATATTGAGGTCCTGTTTGTGGCACATTAGTATATGTCATGGTCACCACCCATCTTGAGGAGTTTGCCCCCTCACATATACTGGTGTGCCACAAACGGGACTTTGGTGTCACCAGCCGTTCCCATGTTGTTGCGGTGTATCCATATAAATGGCCCAGCCTGTAGATGTTACCACATAAACTATTTAGCATATTTGCAAGTTATGGATTTCAAAAATGTACATATACAAATCACACATTAGGCTAATAATGTATTAATTTAAACAATGTATTAATTTAAGGCAGAAACAATGAGCTCATTGAAGTAATGAATACATGTTTGTTAACCAAGGATTAGGATATACAGAACATTTTTCCTGCAAATGTAATTCCTGTGTAAATACATTTATACCGCATCACATTAATATATTACTTCATTAAACGGCTGTGAAACGTGTCTTTTGACTTCAGATGCTCCATTCCTCTTTGCGATGAAAAGTTCATATATTTTCTTTAATTGTGATTTAATTAAGATGAAAGAATGACTTTTCTAGAAATCAATGTTAAATCGAATAATATAAAAATATATATAATAGTATATGTGTGAAACCATTCAAGAGCGAATGGGAAACTATCATTATATATGGACTGATTATATATGGACTTTATGTCTATTTCGAAATAAAAATTAAAAAAACATCATAAAACATCAAATATTTCCACAAATAAAACCCCAGATTGTTATATTTGATAACACGGTTGCAAACATGTATGCAAAGAATGTTTGTTGGAGCGTTAAAGTGGGCATCTTCGGATGGTTCAGATCTCATGTGAGTGACAGGCTGTCCCGCCCTCGCTAGTGAACACGCCATCAGAGAAGAGAAGAGATGTCGCTGCAAGAGAGAGGGGAAGATATCCTGATTAAAGATTACGAGGCACATGAATAATAATAAATAGATAAAAAGATGATGTCTGTCAGTGTGTAAAAATCCCCAGTGCAGTAACCCGGACAGTACCCTTTTAAAGATTAGGGCCCATGGTAGAAAAATGCAAACCACTGCATGTATCTCGTTTCAGGACACAAGGTGACCCAATCAAGATCCGCCATTCACATTCTCCCAGGAGCTTCCGGCAGTTTCGACGCTCCCACTGTTCGGATGGCGAGAGGTCTGTGCTCTCCGAGGTCAAGTAAGTCCTGAGGGCTCAAAAGGATTTTTCACACTCACTCACTGTCACTGTTCTTCATTTTAAAGTATTATGTTCTTGATTTTGTTTTTGGGCTCTACTAGAACAGGTTTTCATGCTTAAATGTTCAAAAAAACACATTATTTTCCCTCATATTCTCCATTGTTGCAGCTCCTCTCTTCCCAGTCTGTCAGTAACGCTCTGTTTAGTTCCTGTCTCTATGAAGCCCCTCCTTCTGAAAAGCACACTGTGCTCTGATTGGTCGGCTGGACCAGTGTGTTGTGATTGGTCAATCGCTTTGAGTGTGTTTTGGAAATGTCATTTGTGAATGACAATGAAGTGACGTAACTGACACTAGGTCACATGATAATGACAACATGGCGAATGTAGAACGGGAATGTCCGGATAGCATTAATACTACACACACTAATACTATATAGAACAAACTTTTTTAGCAGTCGCACAGTAAGTACTTATTAAAAATACGATTTTGGATGCAACATGGCAACAATACACTACTAACTAACTAACCAGGCCACGCCCCTTTATTCTGCGTATTAATTATTAAAATGAGGAATATTGTGACGTGTTCGTTCCCGGAAGAAAACTCAAGACTACAATGGAGGCATTTCAGGGAGTTCAGAAACACTGACACTGATATACAGAATAACTCTGTAACTTTGCAGAGCTTTTTCATGCTCAAACAGCAACATTACACACTAAAGAAAGATGAACATATAAAATAGCATAATAGGTCCTTTTTAATGCTCTTTCCACTTCTTGATCTCTGCAGCTCTCGGACGGATCTGGTTCCTCCTCTCCCTGTGACCCGCACCGCAGACGTGCCCGGCTCCAGCGCGACCCCTGCGCAGGTCAGACGCCCTCCTTTCTTCATCACTGCAGACGCTGCCTCAATTCTTTAACTCGTGAAAGGTTTCATTGCTAGTTTAAATATGAACCTTTAGACTATATAATATTCTGTCATTTCTGATGAGTTTCTTTGGGTTTTAAAAGACAATTTCGGTTCCTTGCCACTGTTGCCTTTGGCTTGCTCAGTTGGGGATATTTTGGGGATATTTAATTTAATTATATCAATCAATAAATTCCTCTTGAAACAAACTTTGTTGTATTATTTTAATTTAATACTGTGAAGCTGCTTTGATACAATCTGTATTGTGAAAAGCGCTATACAAATAAACTTGACTTGACTTGACTTGACTTGACAATTGCACTGACACTACAGTTCAACTAACCTTAAACTGAATTGAGCTGAATAATTTCTGAAGGGTCATGTGACACTGAAGACTGGAGTAATGATGCTGAAAATTCAGCTTTGATCACAGGAATACATTACATTTTAAAATACATTACAACAGAAAACTATGAATAATTTCCACCACAGAATAATAACATGCAATTGCAATTGCGAGTTTATATCTCACAATTCTGAGAAAATATGCCAGAATTGTGAGATATAAACTCGCAATTGCATGTTATGAAGTCAGAATTGTGAGATATAAAGTCAGAATTGTGAGATATAAAGTCAGAATTGTGAGATATAAAGTCAGAAATGTGAGATATAAAGTCAGAAATGTGAGATATAAAGTCAGAAATGTGAGATATAAAGTCAGAATTGTGAGATTTAAAGTCAGAATTGTGAGATTTAAAGTCAGAATTGTGAGATTTAAAGTCAGAATTGTGAGATATAAAGTCAGAATTGTGAGATATAAAGTCAGAATTGTGAGATTTAAAGTCAGAATTGTGAGATTTAAAGTCAGAATTGTGAGATTTAAAGTCAGAATTGTGAGATATAAAGTCAGAAATGTGAGATATAAAGTCAGAAATGTGAGATATAAAGTCAGAATTGTGAGATTTAAAGTCAGAATTGTGAGATATAAAGTCAGAATTGTGAGATATAAAGTCAGAATTGTGAGATTTAAAGTCACAATTGTGAGATTTAAAGTCAGAATTGTGAGATTTAAAGCCAGAATTGTGAGATATAAAGTCAGAAATGTGAGATTTAAAGTCAGAATTGTGAGATTTAAAGTCAGAATTGTGAGATATAAAGTCAGAATTGTGAGATTTAAAGTCAGAATTGTGAGATTTAAAGTCAGAATTGTGAGATTTAAAGTCAGAATTGTGAGATTTAAAGTCAGAATTGCGAGTTGATTTTGTTGCAATTGTGACTTTATATCACGCATTTCTGACTTTATATCTCGCAATTAAATAAAGTCGTAAAATTGTAATAGTATTTCACAATACAACTATTTTTACTGTATTTTTGATCAAATAAATGATTATTTGGTGAGCAGAAGAGACTTGATCTTTCAAAAACTGATGTTTCTCACTGTAACGTGTGCCTGTTTTTGCTCTGTTCCTTTCAGAAGAAGAAAGGCTCCAAAGACACTCTCTCGGAGAGCTCTGAACAGGACACTAAAAGCACCGCCAAGGTGGTGAAGACCGTACACACATCTCGAGTCAAAGCAGAAACGTGAGCGCTTCTCACAGTCGACGCGTCAGGGACGAGCGGAAGCACGAGACACTGAAGTGATCCAGATTCACGGACACCTTCAATGAAACATCTTTCATCATAGTTCATAAATCAGCTTAATTCTACAGTAAAACATATTTCTTCACATGGTCTAGAGAGTCTCCTGTGAAACTAGATTCATTTCCTACTGACAATCAAATGAAGGATGGTGGACCGTTGTATAGTTCACACGACTTGTCGCGAACAATATCTTTTGAACACATTTTCGTACAGTATTAAACGTCTGTGAGCTAAATCAGCATGTGGGAATGGTGGTAAACAGTGCTTTGTATTATTATTATTATTATTATTATTAATGTTGTTCGTTGTGTCCTCAGATTTTAGAGTCAGCTCTGCTGTAGGAAATGTTGCTGCTGTATTTCTATTTTTGTTTTTGCACAATAATGTAGACTCTCGTTTCTGTTTAAAAAAAAATCACTGTAACTAAACTGGAAGCTCAAATTCTTGTCAATAAAGACATTCCATTACATTCAAACTGGGGTTATTTGACCTGCATGCAGTAACACACTGCAGCCAGTAGTGGGAGCCAAACAGCTTGGTAAAGATATTAAGATACAGGTAATACAGGTAATCATTTTATTGGGGAAATACAATATATGCACAAGACAAATGGGCTCTGCAGTGCAGGGACAGGGTAGTGACTGATTACATGTAATCTGGGTTACATAATCAGATTCCAAGAAAAGTACTTGTAATTAGATTATATTGCGCTTTAAAATACTTGTAATCGGACTAGTTAGTCTTTTTTTTTATTGATTACGTGATTACATGTTCTCACATTGGCAGTAAATGATTCATAATTCATTGATTACTGTCCCTACTACTTTTAAATTGTTCTTTTAAAAAAAATTAATTAAAAAACATACAGCTTCTAGACTTCTTCTTGTTCAGGTTTGTGATATTCCTCACACAGACCAGCCACTGAATAGCATTTGATCACTGGATTTACAGAAATCATTTCACTTTTAAGAAGAGTTTTGTCAACATTGTAACACTGCATATCTAATCAACTTCTGACAAACACATTAATTATTATGTGAATTACTGTATCACTCAGAGTCATTTAACCATGTATTACTGTCTTTGGAAGGCTTTTGTCTTTCAAACACTATAAAATGTACAAGTTCATGTCATTTCTTATTTACATGCAATGCAGGGATTCCCCAAATTTTGTCAGCTGAACTTCTTTGATTCAATATATTTACTTAAAGATGACCCTGAAATTTCAAGTTAATAGGTCAAAAATAATAATAATAAATAATAATAAAATTAAGTTCACTGTTCTCTGATAATGGTCACGTGACATGCAGGTAAACAAATAAAAATATTTAAAAATATTTTTTTGTGTTTTATTTTGATTGTTTTTATTTAACATGTTTATCATTTAATTACTTAATAGCTTTTCATTAAACTCACGAACCCCAGTCTGGGAAACCCTGACTGACATAATGTGATATTTAACACACTTCATGTTGCTGATAACAAAGAATGGAATATATTTTCTTTCTCTTTGTATTTTTATATCAATATGGTACAAGATAATCCTATTCAAATCAATGTGATAAACGAATTAGGTCATAAGTAATCTAAAAGAAGTGGTCAGATTATATTACTTAAATGTAATGGATTACATTAATAACTACAATTTGTAAGTAATCTACCCAGCACTGGCTCTTTGAGCTACTATAATTTTATGACCATGCACTGTTAATAATTATTCAATTTATTTTGGTCCACAATCTGAAAACTAAAGCCATATTTAAAAAAAAAAAAAAGAAGAAAAAAAAAGGTTTTAAAATTAACATTTCAACAAAACATTTCCACGTACAGTGATCAAAAAGGAGTAGATAGAAGCCGTTGCTCATGACATCACACTTGGCCGTTCATACGTGTTATCAACCTAACAAATTATTAATTCAACATAATTCAAAGAATACATAACCTTCCTTTAAGTAACATAATTTTATATATATATTCAATTGTGTTTGATTCACTGACCCATATGTAATTATTCATTGGAGAAAAAGCTTGAAAAACATGTAAGTGTATTATCTTTTGCGACGTTATTAAGGTTATTATTATGTGACTATATGTACAAACACCTGTTTTATGTTCTTATGGGACTGAAAAATAAAATGGTCTTTATAATGATTCTCAATGGTAAAACACTTAACGTTCAATTTAGCGTGATGCCTTCATATTCTGGGTATATTAACATTAACTAAGATTAATGGTAGTAAATATGCGTAGTTAGCCGACTGAATCCATATGTTTATTTTATCGATTATTGTTAAGTACACAAAGGTAGTTTACTTATGGTTTAGAAGTGATGTAAAACAATCATTTAAACAATCACTCATTCTCGAACTGTTTTAGTTCCCATAATACAGACTCTTTCAGAGCTCTTTGCTGCCATCATGTGTAATATGATTTATTAAGGTACAGTACATCCTTAAGAATTTAATTATTTAAATTAATTGTCTAAAATAACTTGGAAAAGTAGAAGCAATTCAGGTAGGAGTGTTTGAACATTGTATGTCAAGATAATTAAATAATCAAAGCTAATGAGGAAGAATGTTCGTTTTTTATTTATTTATATGTTAACCCTTTGGTTAACAAATTTGACGCATTTTTTTTATTTGTTATTATTATTTTTAATTTTAGCACTTGCTGTGTGAAAAAAAAGAAAAGAAAATAATAATGGACATGATTCGAAAAGGTTAAATTGTCCTGAAATGGAGACAAATTTCATCTATTGGAAAATCTTACTGAAAGCAAATTTTTTGAGAAATCAACACAGCTTATTTGGATTTATGGCTTTGATTTTCTCACAGTTTTAGAGTAAAATGTGTTTTGAAAAATATCTATTTCATATATATATTCATTCATTCATATAATAAATAGATTATACCAACTGCATAAATTAAGTAGCTACTATAAAATCCCCTAAAAATACGAAATATTAAATAAAATACATTATCGAACTAAAATATAGTAGCATTTTATTGAAATAAAAAACAAATCGGTTATTTTTGCTTAAGAAAAAAGAAAAAGCAACAACATAAAAAAAAAACACAACAACTGCTGGACAGATTGTGTCTGCAACTAAACAAAAGAGGTTGATGTGACATTCTCTGATGGGTGTGTGTGCGCTCTGCGCATGCGCGCTCATCCGTCTCTCTCTCTCTCTCTCTCTCTCTCTGCTGACCTCCTCCCGGTTTTTGCAGCTGAACAACTTCTCCATTGAAACCCGCTCAAATATAGCCATACAGATCCTGGCACACACATGAGGCATGGCAGCTCTCTTCGGGAAGATCCAGATCGGCATTTATGTGGAGATCAAGCGCAGTGATGGTGAGTCACACCCAGCAGCCGCTCGTTTATCAGGCTGAGGTGCAGTTTGTCGGCGCATCATCTTTGTTTAACCCGGTAAACCCGTTTAACACAAGACAGCTTGTGCAAACGACGGGAGAGGATCGATATAGGCCTATGAATTCATATCCAATACATTTCCGTCCTTGGCACGCCGTTGTATTGCATGTTTTTGGGGTGCATGCTCCTGCTAACCCGTTAGCGAATTTACTAATTCTACTATGGCGGAGGCTTGACTCATGATTATTAATGAAGTCCTCCTGACGTTGCTTGGTAACCGTTTTGGAGCGTGTAGACGCAGAATCTACTTAAGCCACAACGTCAACATAACGATTCGCTGGCTGACAGGCGCTTACTTGCTAATGTGTGCCGTTCAGCCAATCAGATAAGCGCACTGGGTAAACGTCACGTTACGTAATTAATATTCATAAGCCAAGCCTTCGCCATAGTACGTTCGTAAATTCGCAGTCTCTTAGCATCCTCCCTGAGGAAGACGCCCAGAGACATCGCCTGCAAAACTCGTTTTTGTACTGCTGTTTTAGTTTATTATTATTATTATTATTTAGTTTATTGTCATTCCTGCAGTGTACAAGTGCAGCCAATTTGTCCTCTTTAATGTACATGAAATAAAGCATTAACCTTTGGCCTAAACGTTATGGCTTGTTAGTAGTCCATCCATAGTAAAGTTGTGTGGAAAGCAAGTGTGAACCCTACAATTTGGTTGTTAGTTAAGGTTATTCTACAACTTTTATCTTCCTGAAGTCTATTTATTCAGTAGTTTTTCAAGTAATCATGTATAATGTGCAATCAGTTGGTCATTATCACAAAGCAAACTGACTATACTTTTATTCCTTTCATAACTTGTGCCAATCTCTCTCTCTCTCTCTCTCTCTCTCTCTCTCTCTCTCTCTCTCTCTCTCTATATATATATATATATATATATATAAATATATAGTGTGTGTGTGTCATATATTTACAAACTTTTATGTAATGCAATTAATCATGAATAATTGGTTTGACCACTAGTTTGTAGTGTTATCACCAGGCTGCAGATCTTTGCAGTAAACCATTGTTTTGTTATCTATTTCAGGCAGAATACACCAGGCCATGGTTACGTCACTGAATGAAGACAATGAGAGTGTGACGGTGGAGTGGATTGAAAACGGAGACACAAAAGGCAAAGAGGTGAATTTCTGATATTCATATTTAATATGTCCATCATGTTGGCATAATGCACTAAAGACAAACGCTTGTATGATTCCAGCAGAGTCACCTTCATGAGCCTTATGTTTTTAAAATGTCTGTAGTTATTATAGGCACACAGATATAATTTTGATGTGTCAGGATCAATTAAAGCAGCTTTTGTATCTCTGCCTTAAATAGCTTTCAGGTTTATCATGTGCATTCATTTGTGCATAAAATACAAAGACCGAGCTTTCATCCTTCACATGTTGCTCTTTCATAACTCAGGAGAATTAATAGAGGTTAAAGCCTGGTTTCACAGACAGGGCTTAGTTTAAACCAGGATTAGGCCTTAGTTCAATTAGGACATTTAAGTTGCTTTTATAAACATGCCTTAGAAAAAAACATTAGTGTGCATCTTTAGACAAAACAATGGCACTGACATATTTTAAGATATATCAGTGCAAGTTGCTTTCAGTTAAAACAGCTCAAACATGCATTTTAGTCTGGGACTAGACTTCATCTGAAACTGAAACAAAATGATCTCTCTTTAAAATCGGGAGAAATTTGTGTTTCTAACTCATTTTTAGCATGTCTGGATGAGGTTAAGAGCTGGATGGCTCGCGATTTGGTTCAGTTAAACCACGGAAAAATTATTATGGAAGATTATGATCTTCGTGCCGGTCAGAAGATGCTTAGGTATTGTTACTTGTTTAGGTCTATGGTCAGTCTATTGTCATGACCAAATAAGAAAAATAGGAATTGTGTTTGAATTAGAACTGAAATTCGACAAGCAGATCAACGCTGTGGTTAAGAGTTGTTTTTTCCCAGATCAGGTCTACTGCTAAAAAAAAACCCATTCTGTCGATAAAAGATTTAGAGAAGGTCATCAATGCCATTTATTTGGTCTTGTTTGGATTTCTGTTAAGTTCTGTATGTGGGGTCCTATCTAAAGGTCGACCAATAGTGGATTTTAACGATAACGGTAACTAGGTAGGACCAGGCTGGCTGATAACTGATTAATCAACCATGATTCGTTTTTTAAAATAGATACTGAACTTTGTTATAAAAATATAAAAACAGTACTGAACCATGAAACTTTATTTGCTTCTATTTTAGAACACTTGGTTATCTAATCAAAATAACAACATTTGTATTACAGTGACGATAAAAAAAGAACTGAAATCGAATGCATTTCTGATTTGTTTATTTTTCTGTCGGCCACATGAAGATACAGTTTGCTTTCTCATATCTCTAGCTTTGGTTTAAATATGCAACTTCGCTGCATAACGAACGCATAAAGGGGACCAGCTGGATATAAACTAATGCAAATGGATGGTAACAAT
This sequence comes from Leuciscus leuciscus, assembly GCF_965113295.1. Taxonomy (NCBI): domain Eukaryota; kingdom Metazoa; phylum Chordata; class Actinopteri; order Cypriniformes; family Leuciscidae; genus Leuciscus; species Leuciscus leuciscus. Next base: position 28,174,940 of record NC_138723.1, on the reverse strand, counting down.
TGTGACATTAAACATTTGGGACGGACTTTTTAACCGCTTGAGGTACTACTAATGTTAGCGTCCTCTCAGCCTGGACGGCAAACATCATGCTCTTATTCACTAATGCAGTATCTAGTCACCAAACTCACTACTTTTTTAATGAAATGAAAATATGTAGGATAGTGTACTGTCCTCTGTTACATACCGCTTCATTGTCTGTTTATGCGCATCTGAAATGTCCCGCACTGTGCAGTGCGTAGCCTCACGTGTCAAAACAAACTCCACAAGGCGTCAGTGATATTTTTTATTTCGCCTCTAGAGTCCGCTCTCGTACTGTACAGCAGCTCCAGCAACCCAGAAAAAATATCTGTATGGATTTTTGATGATTGCTGGACCAATTTCTGTTATCTGCAAAAATCCATACCGATATTTTTCTGATAAATACCGATAAATCAGTCGACATCTAGTCCTGGTAGACCATTATTTCATGCTTCCAGTTAGTTCAAAACATGGTGGCCAGGCTTGCTTGTGATTGCTACAAAGAGTGATCATATCTCTCCTATTTTGTCCTCGCTCAGGTCACTGCCAATCGACAGCAGGATCAAATATAAGGTCCTGCTATATGTTTTTAAAGCAGTGCATGGAATGGCTCCTGCTTATGTGTCTGAGCTTATTACTTTTCGCCAAACATCTAGGTCTTTAGATCAACTAACAAGTTGCTTCTTACTATCCCTCAAACTCATCTAAAACTTAAAGGAGATCAGGCCTTTGCTGTTGCGGGTTCGAAGCTTTGGAATGGTCTGCCGTATAGAGCGGTCACATCCATAAACACATTTAAAGCTGGTGTTGAAAACTACTTCTTGTCATTAGCATTTAAGGAGTTTGGCTAGTATGGGAATGTTTTTGTTGATCCCCTTTTTAGGTTATCTTGTTTTATGGTAATGTATGTACAGTATTTGAATGTTGATTGTAGGCTACAGCACTTTGGTCTGCATGTTAGGGATGGCTCGATACCACAATTTTGGTTTCGGTACAGTACCACAATCTAATTTTGGCGCGGGTATAGACCTTATTCAGAGCAGCGCCATGACAGATATGAAAGTGAGGCTGTGAGGGATAGACTTGCCGTGTTTCCAATGGCATCCGCTGTAAAAAGCTGTATAAAGCTCCTAGATTACTTACAATTTTCCACAGCTTATATTGACGGGAGTTTTTTCAGTCAACTGAAATTTCTTGGAAAGATATTTTTCCAGTGTTTCATGTGCAGAACAATCCCAAAACACATTAAATAGCAGTACAGCCCATTGAAGAGATGCATGTCTGTCCCTCACAGACTCTCTTTCATTCCCATTAAAAATCAAAGATGGCGCTGCTGTGAATAAGGTAAATTAGGCTAAACATAATTTTACTAATTCTCGCAGGTTTTGCGTTTATAAAGCGGGAAATTTCCGCAAATGTTTATTAGCAAATTAATCAACACAAATTATCACATCAAAATCAGTAATTTGACAACTTTCTTGTGAGAAGTAATGTCAGCAATAGTCTACTTCGTCTCCCTCATAAGTCCTCGCGCCTGCACTATAAACGAGCCGCGCGCTGCGATTTAACACTTTGGCTTGTTTCGGGATAGCTGACGGGAATCACTTGCCCACGTCTTTTTAAACCTTGCCAATTTGAACATCCAAAAGGTTTTATATCATTCAGGTAGCCTACGTTGGAGCTCTTTTAGAGACGGGTTTCTTTCATACCAACAGTGTGTGCGCCAAGCCGCCAGAAAAGAGCTCGCGCATCCCAAATTGAGTTGTTTTTCCTCAAACAGTCAAATAACGTTACACACAACATTGTCATTATGTCATTGGTGAGTATTCACATAAACACAGTCGGTGATGTCTTACGTGAATGTAAATAGTGTAATACCATCGCATGTATCGGTTCTGTGACCGTGTCTGTGTCGCTGCTGTCTGTCTCTAAATAACTTTTGTAACTTTATTTATAAGGATTTAACCGTGTAATGTATTAACAGTGTTACTATCCAGTGTTGTTTTACATTTGATTACATTATTCTGTTAGACCTAACGTTACCTAAACTTAAGTGCAAATACTGGTTTTGATGTGTCAAACGCGCGCTGTAACATTGTGTTATTTAAAACGATATGATCTTATGTATGTGCGTTGATCAGTGTTAAAAGAAAAAAAATGTCTAAATTAGATCGTTGGAATGATTCACTCACCTGTCGATCTCTTAATGTATTGTAGTCAGGATGGGCAAGTGACAGATGCTTGGCAAGATTTGATGGTTCTTCATCAATTTTATAATAGCAAAGTAATTCCAAATTTCACTTCTACTGCCCTCTTTATTATTTAGTTCAGGGTGTGTTGAGTGAGATTCAACTGCTTTATCCATTTTGTTCCTCTAGTATGTTGTCACATTTGCCGGTTTCACGTCTGTTTGGGTACAGCAGCAGTAGTAACGTTAGGCTACAGATATTAGCAAAATCATGATATCGTACCATCTGAAATAAAATACATACTGGTATTTTCCCAGTACTGGTATACTGAGCAACCCTACTGCATGTGCTGCTGTAAAGTGCTTTATAAATAAAATGAATGAATCAAAATGTTTCATGTAACTCAACTTGATCTCAGATGTTTCTCCAATCAATCCTCATGAGAAATAGAGCTATAAAAATGAATCTAGATAGCGGCTCAGATCATTTGGTCCTAAAGTAATTGAATGAAAAATATTTGAGTTCATGTTGAGATCTCTGACTCTTGATTGCAGGTAAATCTGAGCGCACTTCTCTTCTGAAGCTCGTCTCTGTTAAACTCTTGTGCTGAGTTGAAAATCCTAATTTGGTGTAAAACGCACCTCAGTTTTTGAGTGAACATCAAAAAACTCAAGCTTATTCACCTTAAAATAAAAACTGAGGGGATTTTGATCTTTCAGTTCCAAAAAGAATGTCAAAAACCTGTGCTAATTGAAAGAAAACAAGTTGATGAAAAGATTGAATCCAATATTTGGCAATAACATTGCTTGTTTTGTTGTTTTTTTGCCTGGGAACACCAGTAACGAGGTTGAACACCCCACCAAAAGTAAAAAAATTATCTTTCTTTTTTTTATGTTATATTCTGTGTGAGCAAATTTAGTTAGTTTTAGTCCTATGCAATTACAGAAAATCCTCTCCGGTTCAAAATGACCGGTTCATCTAATTGCTGTCCAGGAGAAACTGTTGTGAAACTGAAATGACAAAATCTCATTTGTAATTCTTCTGTCCTGTGGGATGATTATATTTAGCAGCTTTTACAACTGTGGAAAGTCCTACAGTATGTGCTCATGTGCTGTGAGTAAAGTGCTTTTAAAACTGGCTGTCTCATGCTCTCGTTCCCTGTGAACAGATCGATCTGGAAAGCATATTTGCACTAAATCCAGATATTGCACCTGAAGAGGAAATCCTACAAAGTCCTGAAACCCCTCCGCCACCCGTGTCGAGTGCCGTCAAAATCAACAAGATCCCCCAAAACAAGGTTGGTGTCCATTTCGCTGCACCATAATAGTCGTAACCAAGAAGAGAAATGAGTACAGCGGTGGACAGACGACTGTAGCGCACTCAGTCTGGCTTTTATAACATCTCAAATGGATTTCCAGACAGGAGTCATGGTCATAAAACACTGTTTTCAGTTTTTACGTTCAAATCAATGCAGGCTGGGTAAATTCCCGTCGTTAAACATAAAAAAAATCACTAAAATAACTTGCATTGTGTCATCCTACATTGGGAGGTCACCCATAAGCTCTTGTGCATGAATCATTTAATGATATATGCATGAATAATTATAGGAAGATGTAACCAGTTGTAATTTGTAATTGTTAGTAAAGTACTTTTTTCCATTTAATAGACTGTGACGGTAGTCTAGAAAACTGTCGACTCAAAGCTATAATGTGGCATAAATTCACTGTGAATGATTTTATTGTCTATGATCTTTCCTAGATTGCAGACTGGACTTTTCAAAACATGATTATTTTCTTGATTCATCTTTTGTAGAATCGCCGAACTGCAGCGCCACCAAAAAATGAAACTCCTGCGAGGGATAATCGAGGTATGATGTACAAGTTATTAAAAATGTTTTTTTACCATAAACTAGCACTGTTACAATTTTAGTCTCAAATTCTATTCATTTTAGCAGATATTGATTTCAACAGTGTGTGTTTTAACATTTTGAAATTGTTGCATGTGATTATAAAACACTTTGATGCTTTAAATCATTGTTACTTTAGTATTATTTATACCAGGGGTTTTCAAACTTTTTGTGTGTGTGGACCACTATTTGTAATCAAGAATTTTTGCGGACCACCTCATAATACACATAATAAAATATGTCTACACACAGTCCTACCTGAATTAATCCGCACCTCTAAATAGGCTTACTAGCACTAAAACTATAACTGGTCATCACATCAGTACAACAGGCTTGTTAAAAGAAAGTTTACTGCACACAACGGCTGCCACATATTTAATTTATTTATTTACTCAAGCGCCTGAGGGCATAATCAGGTTAATTTGAACAAAAGGCTTATTTCCATAGCAATGGAGTATGAAATCTATAATTTACAGTAATAAGAACACTTGGATATAGTCAACATTTCAAAACCTTTGGTGATTTTAGGGGATTATTAATCTTGAGAGTTTTACAAGTCCTCAAAAAGTAGGCTTGAGTTTGTCCACTTAACAGCACATCCGCAAAACATTTCAGAAACGCGAGATCAAGAAACTAACTGGAAATTAAAATACTAACAGGCCTTATTCATTCCATTTATAAACATTTCGTTTCATATAAACTGCCTATAAAAGGCTATGTGTGTGATGTGATAATGAGAACATATTTGCCTCTGCCCTTTTCTCTTCTGAGAACCTGTTGCTATCCACCGATCCATGTTGTGGTTCTAACGGCACTGAACTGGAACGTCACGGCCGAGCGCCACTAGCCTATTTTAGTAACCACACAATAACTTGACAATTTAATAACATTTTTATATCATTATAGACCTACATATTCTTTTTACTTCTTATTTTTTTATGGGAATTTCCTGGTAAAATTAAGGTAAAAAAAGATTATTTTATATTTTATTTTGCCTTTCCACGGACCACCTGCAGTACCCTCACGGACCACAGTTTGGGAATGGCCGATTTATACAATGTAGCATCTGATACAATTTTGAATTAGCTTTTATTTATAATATATATTTGTTTTCTTTTTAATTTTAGATAAAATTGTGCTTTATTAGTATCTATTAATTTTTTTTATATTTCTGTTTAGCTTTAATTTATCTTCATTTTAATTAAATTTTTTGTGTAATTTTAGTATTTTATTTCAGTTAGCTGCCAATCCAACATTTCAAATTTTCATTTGAAGTTTAAGTTTTTCATCTAATATTTAGAAAAGTATTTTTAATAACAGACAAATATATATAATTGTGCTTACAAGTTTTTCTCTTAATGGATGAGTTAAAGTGTATAATAAAGGTAAAGCATTCAAATCCTTGACATCTTTGATGTCAAAAAAGAGTTTTCATTTGTACCACTTCTTTATCACAACATCATTCCCAAATTTCTATTTGTGTTATTTCAGAGTTTTGAATGTGTAACGTGTAAATCAGTGCTAAAGAAGAGTCATAATGTGTGCATGTGAGTCTAAACGGTCTGGTCTTTTCGTGGTCTTTGATGATGTGATCTCCATTATTCAGTCTCTGTAGGTACGACTCGAGCACGGCCGAGTCAACAGACCGAACCTCCTCCACCAGCTCCCGCTCCGCCTCCACCGATACAACACCAAACCCTCCAGCAGCAGCAGAACGGTACCACACAACCACATCACACAGAAATGAAGACTTTTACTCAGCAAGGATGCATTTAATTGATCAAAAGTGACAGTAAAGACATTTATAATGTTACAAAAGATTTCGGTTTTTCGATAAATGCTGTTCTTTTGAAGTTTATATTCATTAAAGAATCCTTAATGTATCAGTTTTCACAAACATATTAAGCAGCACAACATGGATGATAATCAGAAATTTTTCTTGAGCAGAAAATCCATCATATTAGAATGATTTCCAAAGGATCATGTGACACTGAAGACTGGAGTAATGATGCTGAAAATTCAGCTTTGATCACAGGAATAAATATCTAGTTCGGTCATGAAACTCACTGATTGGCCGCCGATGATCCTGCAGCCAATGAGATTGCTTGCTTAGCATTTAAATAGTCTGGTTCATTGTTTGTTGTAGTAAGCTGGTCCTCTGAAACCCTCCACCTCCCCAGCTCCACCTGCCCAGATCTGCTGTGGGATTTATATATCTATTTATGCAGAAGCATCATATCTCACATGCTCACGTGTATCTGTTAGCAGTAGTAAGTCCATACTTGCTCTGTAGCGGCAATAATCAACAGCAGTGTAGCAGATCTAGTCCACCAAGACCAAATACATTGCCATATTCAATAACATGCTAAAACTATTCCGAGAGTTGTCATGATTGAAATGACATTAATATTATTTAATATTATATTATTTTAAATTGCAATAATATTTCTATTTTTACTGTTTTTGATCAAATGCAGCCTTGGTGAGCAGAAGAGACTTCTTTCAAAAGCACCGACCCCAACCCTTTGAACAGTAGTGTTATTATTGTTGAGATGTTTTATGAATACCTGGGTGTGTAATCTCTGATCTGTGAGTGTATGAAGAGACTCCAGCAGTGATGGAGGAGCTGAAGGGCTCTCAGCCACCGTCACAAACGACTGTTGTCTGCCGTCACACTAAAACAAAAGCAGCATTTAGAGTTGTTGTCTCAGAGATGACCCCTCATGATGCCATTGTTGAGGGATTCACTCAAACACATTTAACACAAGCGAATGCACACTGACTTATTATGTCAAATAAAATGCTTATTAAAATGAGCGAATCAGGTTTAGCTGACTAATATTGTAACTGTTTGTTAAACTTTGATGTCTGTTTGCATTGAGTTTTTTCTGTGTGTGTTCAGCTCGCAGGAAGTCCAATTGTGTGAAGGAAGTAGAGAAACTTCAGGAGAAGCGGGAGAGGAGACGATTGCAGCAGCAGGAGCTGAGAGAGAAAAGAGCGCAGGTGACAAACACACTGGCGTACCGTTTCTGTGTACTCACAAGGTTTGATAAGCTTAATGTGGAACATTATATTTATTTTAATATGTTGTGATATGTTTTATTGCCTTATGCATATTATGATAACATTGTATTATTATATGTTTAGAAACAAGTGTTATGTTGCTTATTGCATATTATAATATTATTTATTATTTACTATGAATTTTGTTGGCTTGACAAATTGCTTATGTTACTTTTTTATATTGCTTTATTATAGTTAATTAAGACTAAAACCATTATATATATATATATATACTATATATATACACTACCGGTCAAAAGTTTTAGATCGGTAAGATTTTTTATGTTTTTAAAAGAAGTATCTTCTGCTCACCAAGGCTGCATTTATTGGATTAAAAATACAAACAAAAACAGTCATATTGTGAAATATTATTACAATTTAAAACAGCTGTTTTCTATGTGAATATACAGTAAAGTGTAATTTATTCCTGTGATCAAAGCTGAATTTTCAGCATCATTACTCCAGTCTTCAGTGTCACATGATCCTTCAGAAATCATTCTAATATGAAGATTTGATGCTCAAGAAACATTTATGATTATTATCATGTTGAAAACAGTTTTTTAAATGTTTATTTCATGATGCTCTGATGAATAGAAAGTTCAAAAGAACAGCATTTATCTGAAATCTAAAGCTTTTGTAACATTAAACACTACCGTTCAAAAGTTTGGGGTCAGTAAGAATTTTAATTTAATTTTTTGGGGAAATAAATAAAATAAATCAATACTTTTATTCATCAAGGATGAGTTCAAGAGTTACAGTAAAGACATTTATAATGTTAGAAAATATTCTATTTGAAATAAATGCTGTTCTTTTGAACTTTCTATTCATCAAAGAATTTAGAAAAAAAAAATTACACAACTGTTTACAACATTGAAAATAATAATAAATGTTTTTTTTAGCATAAAATCAGCATATTAAAATTATTTCTGAAGGATCATGTGACACTGAAGACTGGAGTAATGATGCTGAACATTCAGCTTTGATCACAGGAATATATTACATTTTAAAATATATTAAATATTTAAAAAAAAAATATTTTAAAAAAAGTATATATTTTTTTACTTGTACTAAAATAACTAAAACTGAAATAGAATAAAAATGATATATATACAAACAGAAAAAAAAAATGTCTCGACTGTTGACATGACTTAACATCTCAAGAAAGTGAATATGTTCTAACTCTTACAATATTAACTGAGAGTCTTTTATTACACAGGATGTCGAGGCAATAACCCCTAATTATGAAATAATGTGCATGATCCGAGACTTCAGAGCGAGTTTGGACTACAGGCCGCTGACCACTGAAGATCTGGTGAATAACTACATCATTACCAGTTACCACTCATCTCAGTTATTATGTCATTTAATTTCCACATGATTTATCAACAGTATTACATGGTATTATATAGTATGTATGTATTAATAATATGTATATTTTCTCAGATTGAGGACCACAGGATATGCGTGTGTGTGCGGACACGTCCACTGAACAAGAAAGGTGATGATGAACTCTTTTTTTATTCCACCACACATTCATGCTGTGAGTGTCTAGTGCTGTTTACGATACGCCGCATCATCTGTTCACTTTCAGAGCTGACCATGAAGGATCTAGACGTCATCACCATTCCCAGTAAAGACGTGGTCATGGTCCACGAGCCCAAGCAGAAAGTGGATTTAACCAGATACCTGGAGAACCAGACGTTTCGATTCGATTACGCTTTCGACGACACTTCGACAAACGAAATGGTTTACAGGTCAGATATTTATTAGTTTACAGAGAAAGAGTGAAACTAAAAATCAAAGACAGAGAGAGAAGAATTTGTTTTATTCAGTCTCACGCTGTACAAAATAACAAATGAAGAGTTCAGATGCAAAAGCTTCTAAGTGCCATCTGACATTTTCTTCTAGAATGATCATTTTGATCAAGCTCGTATATTTAAGTTCAGTAATTTCACTTAAATGACAATTAATAGGTAATTTTTATTGCCATTTAAGTGAAATTACTGAACTTAACCTTGTGCATCAATTAAAAAAAGTTACACATAGCTACATAGAGGACAGAAATGTCCGTCATAAAAAATTGAAGCTTGGGAGCACAGACTTAAGTTTGGTATCATTTTAAAGAAGACCCTTGGCAGATTATTGCCGAAGTAAAATAAATAAATAAGTAAATCCAAAAAAAAGTTATATAGGTTTAAGGTAATGAAAAAAATGTATGAACATTATTTTATATAAAATATATATTTTATGAAACAAGTTGAACTCTAAAACGGCTAGAAAATCAAAGCCATAAATCTAAATAAGTTGTGTTCCAAATTTGAGTTTGATATCTCAAAAAATGAGCTTTCGTAAGATTTTGTTTGGGTGCAGTACCAGACTTTCCCCATTGGATGCCAGCAAAACTCCACTGGTGCACACAGTGATTGGATTTGGTATTTGCAGTTGAGTTTTTCTCTCTCAATATTACAAACACACACATGCACACAAACACACTTTTTTTTTTATAACACACATACCAACCACACTCAGACATCCATACCAACACACCCACACAATTATCGTTGCATAATTTATCCAATTGGCTCTATAATATGCCAAAGCAGAAAACAGGAATAATGCGAGTATTTGCTTTATAGGCCAAACCTGAAAAAATGGCACCATCTGATTAAAAAATAGTAAAAATTTACATTTTGAAGCCATGCCAACAGAATGAAAGCCTCTTAAAAAAGATTGCTTCATTTTATAGTTAAACGGCCTTGGGATTAAAAAATGCAGTTTTAATGGGTTTCAATGGGGACATTTTTGTCCAAAAGGTGCTGAGAGGAACTATTTTGTGTACCTAGTGCAAAATATATTTTTTTAAAGGAAATGGCAGTGAAATAGTAAAATTCCAATAAAAATACAATTTTATGCAGTGAGCATTAACACAGGCAAAGTGATAAAAAAAAACAACAACCTGCAAATGACAAAAATGTCCATAAGGATGCACAAGGGTTAAATATACAAGCTTGATAAAAATTATCATTCTAGAAGAAAATTTCAGATGGCACTTAGAATGAACTCTATATCTGAACTCTTAAAATATTAAAGTATATATAAATATATAAAAATATTATTTGTTCAGTCTAGCACTGTACAATGTAACAATAGAAATATCTAGTAAAATGTATACATAAAATAAAATATTAAAGCGTATGTAAGTGTTCAAGTATATATATTAAAATATATGTGTATAAGTATACAGTATATATATAAAAAAAATATATATATAAAAAATATAATTTCAGTTTTGCACTGTACAAAGTTACATCATAACAAAAAATCAGGCAGTGACTGACAGCGCTCTGAACCAATGGCCAAAAGCGCTCTGATCCAAACGTCACAAACCACATTCGACAACCTATAAAATCTAAATAATCTTTAAAGTCATTTTATGGATAAAGGTGTAAAATTATAAACATGTTGAAAAACAAAACTCTATTTGAAGTTTTGTCATCTTAAATTCCAATGCAGTGAAACTGTGAAATAAAATCTGAGCCATTTAAGTAAAATTTCATAATAATTTCATATTCTATCATGTTCTAATATTGAATGAGATCTCTGGTTTATGTGCTTCAGATTTACCGCCCGGCCGCTGGTGGAGACCATATTTGAGAGGGGAATGGCGACCTGTTTTGCCTACGGTCAGACGGGCAGTGGGAAAACTCACGTAAGTTTCTGACCGTGAACAAAACCAGATGACATCATATTACAGGAAAAGATCCTCCCAGGGGATCGTTCCATTTGCCATTTGTCATAATCGATTTTCCCTTCATTCCAGACCATGGGAGGAGATTTTTCCGGGAAGAACCAGGACTGCTCTAAGGGGATCTACGCACTCGCTGGTATGTGTCAGACCTGATGTGATTCCATGTCAATATTGAGTTATCAATATTTTCTGTTCTTTCAGCACGGGATGTTTTTCTAATGTTAAAAAAACCAAATTACAAGAAGTTGGATCTTCAGGTGTTCGCGACGTTCTTTGAAATCTACAGCGGGAAGGCAAGTTCTCTATAGCTCATGAATAATGAATGAGCTCATTTAATATTCATAAAGTGCATCAAGTCTTACATTTTAAACGGCCGTGCAGGTGTTTGACCTTCTGAACAGGAAGGCGAAGCTGCGTGTTCTTGAAGACGGTAAGCAGCAGGTTCAGGTGGTCGGACTGCAGGAGCGAGATGTCAAATGCACCGAGGACGTGCTAAAACTGATTGAGATGGGCAACAGCTGCAGGTGCGACCAATCAGAAAACTTCTTTCCACCAGATGTTGTTTTTAACACTTGTAGTAATTTTTGTATGTGTTTTTCCTCAGGACGTCTGGACAGACCTCGGCTAACGCTCATTCGTCCCGCAGTCACGCCGTGTTTCAGATTATTCTCCGCAGGAGGGGCAAAATGCACGGAAAATTCTCTCTTATCGACCTGGCGGGAAACGAGCGAGGGGCGGACACGTCGAGCGCCGACCGACAGACCCGTCTCGAGGGCGCGGAGATCAACAAGAGTCTCCTGGCGCTGAAGGTTTGTGCTTCAAATCGTCACACACCGGCTCCAGAACTACTTAATCTGACCTTGTTTTGTCCCTAAAAAGATATTTATAAAAGCAAAGACGAGAGAGAGAAACAAATATAAAAATATTTTATGAAATATTTAAAAACATATAAAAAATATGAGAAATTCAAAAAAAATTATTTGTATAGTCTAGCACTGTACTAAGTAACAAATATAGACATATTTTGATGAAAATATAAAAAATAGATAAAAAATATAATTTGTTCAGTCTTGCACTGTACAAACTAACAATTTTAAAAAATGTTTTATGAAAATATATATTAGAAATATTAGAAAAATTGTTCCACACTGTACAGAGTAACAAATGTAGAAATGTTTTTATAAAAAAAAAAAAAATTAAAATGTATATAAATATATATAAAATATCCACAATATACAAAAAATATATAATTTGTTCAGTCTTGCACTGTACAAAGTAACAATTATAAAAAATATTTTATGAAAATATATATTAGAAATATTAGAAAAATCAACTTTATTCCACACTGTACAGAGTAACAAATATAGAAATATTTTGATGAAAATATAAAAAATAGATAAAAATAAAATTTGTTCAGTCTTGCACTGTACAAAGTAACAATTCTAAAAAATGTTTAATGAAAATATATATTAGAAATATTAGAAAAATTGTTCCACACTGTACAGAGTAACAAATGTAGAAATGTTTTTATAAAAAAAAAAAAATTTTAATGTATTATGTATATAAATGTATATAAATATATATAAAATATCCACAATATATAAAAAATATATAATTTGTTCAGTCTTGCACTGTACAAAGTAACAATTATAAAAAATATTTTATGAAAATATATATTAGAAATATTAGAAAAATCAACTTTATTCCACACTGTACAAAGTAACAAATGTAGAAATGTTTTTATAAAAATAAAAATATTAAAATGTATATAAATATATATAAAATATCCACAATATATAAAAAATATATAATTTGTTCAGTGGCATACTGTCCAAAAAGTAACCAATATAGAAATATTTGTATGAAAATATAAAATATTAAAAAAGAAATATGATGAATGCAATCATATACTGTACAAAGTAGCATCTATAGAAATATATTTTTTATAAATATTTAAAGTATATAAAAATATAATTTGTTAAGTCTCACACTTCACAAAGTAGCAAATAAAAAAATATTAAATATATAATTTATAAAAAATATCAACTGTAATTCACAACTTCTGTAATGCGACCATTCTAAATAAAACTTCAGCAGGAAATAATGATATGCATGTGGATTTGATTTGTTCTTGAAAGTAGACTGTGTTATTTTTTGGTTCATATTTATTTATGATGAGTTATAAGTTCATTAGTGTGATGGTGGTGTCCTGGTCCACTTGTGTTTGTGTGCGACAGGAATGCATCAGAGCTTTAGGGCGAAACAAACCACACACTCCGTTTAGAGCCAGTAAACTCACACAGGTGTTAAGAGATTCCTTCATCGGAGAGAACTCCAGAACATGTATGGTAAGAACACTGTGCGGATGTTTCTAGATCAATCATATAATCATTTTTAACATGTAGTATAATTTGTGTATTAATGATTTTAAAAATGTTTGTGGTTGCAATAGATCGCTACAATCTCTCCTGGAATGGCATCATGTGAAAACACATTAAACACTCTGAGATACGCCAACAGGTACGTGAGAGAAGCTTCCACTGACACAGAACCCTTCACTCTGTCCAGGGAATGTTGCTTAACCCGGTTTATTCCAAGGTCTCTAATGCAAATAACCTGACAGTCAAATCTGGGGCTGTTAATGGATACACAAATCACAGAGAATTCCAAGATTATGGACATATTTGACCCTTTATGTCTTTATATACAAGAATTTCAATATTAATATAATGTTTATGAATACATGTATATTAAAAACAGTATCATAAAAACACTGTACAAAGTAGCAAATATAGAAATATATTTTTATAAATATTTAAAGTATATAAAAATATAAATTGTTAAGTCTCACACTGACTTCACAAAGTAGCAAATATAGAAATATATAATATTATTTATATTCAATATTGTATTTATTATACATGTATTAATACACATTATATTAATATTCAATTTCTTTATTTTATTTATATATATAAAAAATCTAAAATAATATATAGAATTCATTATATTGTATTTAAGCATTTATATACTACTTTTATTTATTTAATTTATATTGTTTATATGCATATATTTAACAAGAATATAAAAATGGAATTCAAGGGTTTAAAGAAATGTAGTATGTAGAAATATTTAACATTAAATTATATTCATATAATACATTCTATAAAATGTTTATGTACATATTCATACATTTATATTATGTTCATATTATTCAAATTCTTTATATAAAACAAAACCATTTATAAAAAAAATATTCGATTTGATTTATAATCAAATATATGAATTATTTATCTTTTTACATGGCATATTTATGTTTTTAATGTTTGGTAGACAACTATTAACCAATGGCATTTTATGTATATACATATTTTTTCATAAGAATTCATAAATATAATTTTATTTAATTGTAATGTTGTAAAAACAATAGAATACTTATATTATATAATGATTTAAAGAAACATTGTTTTTATTATATTAAATATGTATTAATAAACAATATTAATATTCAAATTATTTTTATTTTATTTGTTAATGTTTGTAAAATTCGATGTATTTTTATCATAATATTGTATTTATGTATACAGTATGTGTATATATATATATATATTAATTAATTCTAAACATTCTATAAATAATAAATATTTATGTTTTTACATTATATTCATGTTATTACAATTATTTATATAAAACAAATCATTTGTAATTTTTTTTAAATGATTTAGAATAATTTTTTGAATCATTATCTATTTACATAGTAAACTATTAAGCCGTGGCATTCACTGCGAGAGTGCATTTGACGGCGAACTGTTTTCCACTGGTTATGAATCAGGAATGTTTGTGTTGGAAGGGTTCGTGACTGTAATTCCCGTCTCTCTCTGTCTCACTGCCGTCTGTCATCCCGTCTTCAGAGTGAAGGAGTTTGGGATCAGCCCTTCCGACATTCCCTTCTCCCAGGGGGGGGGCGGTCGCTCCGAACTCTCTCCTACCTATGAGTACGATGACTTTGCTTCCTCACCCAGCAGGTCTCACCCTTTTCCAGTTTCAAGCCTGTCTCTTTTCAGACAGAGCCTCCATCAGAGTCCTGTGTTTCTAACGCTTCACTTTCAGTTCAGAGAATGCGTCTACATGTGCGTCTTTTTTTTTGGTCGGCTGTTATTTTGTACCTTGTTTTTTGAGTTCGTCTGTCGCACATTTCAGGCATGTTTCTGTATGTTCTGTTGCGTTTTACAGCCGCACTAACATTGGTTTGTGTTTGCTTGTGCCTTATAGAGCGGATGGAGTCCATCATTATCATTCTGCATGATCACATGTCTGTAACATAAACCATTTCCATTGGTTTATTGCGTCATGATGTGAATACCTCATGCTTTTTATATCGTCGTTGTCGGGCGGAAACCTCATATTACCAAAACCACTACTTTTCCATATATGATCAGACACGTGCATGTGTCATTATATTTTTAACTTTTTGCCGAAATCAAGCTCAATGGCCAGAGAATGTCAGATGTGTGTTTGTAATGCATTGCATTACGTTTTCATCAGCTTACAGGTTATAAAGTTTGCTGTAGCTGTGTGGACGCTTGGTTTCTTTTTCTTTCTGTAATTTGGCCAAAATCTCATGTTATTAATAGGGCTGGGAATCGCAAAAAAAAATTTAACAAATTAATTGCACAATTTGCTGTAATTAATTGCAATTAATTGCATTTCCCCCAAGCTTGTAATTTAAACTTAGAATCACCTAATTAAATGAAACAACACAGGAAAAAAAAGGAACAGACAATAGCCCTATATTAAAATAATATTAAACATCAATATATCAATGTATTATTCTTTTTCAATAATCAATCAACATAATTTTTTTTTTTTTACTAATTATCAAAATAAAATATAGTCCTACAAAGCTATTATTACCAGAGCATGTGATCAGAGCAGGTCATTTTACCATTGTTGCCCATCATGACTATACCAGCTCAGCAAACAGAAGTATACTACTGAGAAATTTCACGTTATTTGAGCGGACTTTGCTTTTCCAGTGCGTGATCGGTACATGATTGGAGCGTTTGGGCCGTTAACGACAGAGCAGAACATTGAGCAGAGAGCGCAGCGCGCCGACACACACACACACACACACACGGAACGGAGAGTGCGGCGGCGCACACACAGAGAGGGAAAGACCCGCTCATGAAAGCTGCGCGAGAATGAAGCCTGATCGCCGAACACGGAGGGGCGGGACGGCATATTTTCGGGCTTTTCAATAGCAGCCGCAACAGGAAATCATTAAAATGAGGCAAAAAAAAAAAAGTGCTGCGTTAATTGTGTTTTTTTTTTTTTACGCGTTAAACATCTTAAATTAATCGCAAAGATTAACGCGTTAATTCCCCCAGCCCTAGTTATTAATGATGAAGTGCTACACAGATTATTGAAGATAGTACTGGCTACGACTCTATGACAAATGCTAGACTAAAGGCCCTTTCACACCGGACGCATAACGAAAAAGCGAAACGAAAAAGCGAATAGTTCGCGTCAAAACCATTCACAACAGCCGCGATGCGAATTTGCGACGTCTGTGACGTTCAGAGCTTTAACATTCCAAAACTTTCGCGCCGACGGCTGAGAAAACATGGACACTTCATCATCATCATCCAGTGAAGACGAGCTTTTCATTTTCTTTAAAAGACAGAAAAGAAGGTTTTGGGTGCACCCAATCTTACAGAACAGAGAGTCTGAAGGGGAGTATGCTAATGTCCACTTTAAGCAGCCCTGAATAGTCTCACTACATTTTGTTACATGTTCAAAGTAAACACGGCCTCTGTCTCTATCTTTGACGATAATGGGCCAGTTGTTCAAAAAGTTTAATCTGGATCAGAATGATCTGGATTTGGAAATCCCATGTTTTGCTCTCCAGGATCAAGTAATCCATCATACTTTTGTGCCGATTTTTCAAAGCAAAATTGGATTGGATGATCTGGATGTAAATTTTTTCCGATTACCAAATCTGGATTACTGGTGATCTACGGAACCCCCAAAGGGACATGGTCATGTAAAAAATATGAGATAGGGAAAAAAAAATATTTCAATGCTTTTGCGTTCTCATTTTTTTCTTTTTCTCAAAAGTTTCGTATAGCGTTCAACAAAAAAACTTTGTGTTCGCTTGCAAAGATCTTTTGACTGGTTCATCTCTTATGATTGTGCCAATGTAGTTTAGAAACAGTGATAAAACACTTTGAATTAAATATAATATTTTTGTTTGATTTTTACAGCTGTTTGGGGATTATTTAATGGCGCCTCAAAATCTCTTTTTTACAGTAGGCTACCGAAAGGCTTAGTATGTAGCCTAATGTCTACTTCTAATGTATTACTTTAACAGTTAAGCTAATCAAAAGCAAAATAAAAATATGAGTGTGTGTGTATGTTACATGATACAAATGTTGTATTTTTGACCAATTTTAAAGTTTTACTACATTTTCTTCCTGGAATCCACCTTGAAATCCTATATTGGGATCAGGATAATCCTGTTTTTTTGGATCAAAGTTATCCAAATCCTACTGACAAGTTTTGAACAACACAAACTGAAGGTTTGATCCAGATTAAAACTAGGATTGGATTCCATGATCTAATCTGATTTCAGATTCCTTCTTTCCCTTTTGAACAACCCATTTTCAAGATTTGATCCAATCCGATAACCAAAATCCGATCATCTTACCTTTGAACAACTGGCCCAAAAGTGTTAGCTTTCTATCCCAAATGTAGTTTAGCCTGCTAGCCTACACAGCACAGGACTATACAACGACTAAAACTATCACACAACACACTCACAGTCGTGATAACCGAGTTGGTTGGCAATGCTACGCCACACATTGTCTTTCAAATCGTTGTCCTTGTAGTATGTGATTGGCTGAAGCCTTTTCTGTCGCCGCAAAAGTAAAAAAAAAAAATCGTCATTGAAGTGAAAAAAAAAGTAGTTTTTTCGCCGCAGCACATTCGCGTTCGGTGTGGAAGCACTCATTACACACACAGCTGATCACAAAATAAAACCATTGCGCGAATTATTTGTGCGTCAAAATCACGTCCAGTGTGAAAGGACACTCTTCTCCACTCCTTAAATACATAAAACATTAGCCTATTTTTATTCATATAGTGTTTCTTGAGTAAAGAAAACACAGCACTTACTCAAATAACCAGTTCTTTATTTACTATTGCATTGCAAACAAGCAGAGACGCGCCAAACTGTGTGCGGCTCTCGATAGAGCCAGGTGGAGTTACGGGGTTTAATCACAAGCTCTTTTTAATATTTTCATTGGTTATATGTATTTACAAAACCCACAGACTGATGTAAAGGTTGACTAATAGTAATGATTCATGAGAAAAATTCAAAACGATAAAATCTGGAGATATGAGGTTTCTGGCCGACACGCGGATGCGCTGATTGCCTTGAGTTGAGACGTGTGTGTGTGACGGCAGGGTGAAGGAGCTGAGCATCGACCCGAGCGCAGTGCTGGAGGGACGCTCCGTCAACCAGCTGGACGTGTTGGAGGCGCAGTGGGGAGTGGGCAGCTCTCCTCAGAGAGACGATCTCAAGCTGCTCTGTGAACAGAACGTAAGAGCGCTTCGACACACTCTTCAGTAGGGCTGCACAATATAGCGAAATATCGCAAATGTATATATCGCGATATCAATATCGCAACGGCTTGCAATAACTGGGTCATGAACAAAAGACGAAGAGAAAATCACTCGCTGCTCTTGGCTGAACAACTTTTAATAAGAATCAGGATATATTTAATTCATACAGTGAAAACGAATCAGTGTTTTATTTTTACATTTGATTATTCAGTTTCTGTTGTTAAATAAACCTAATGTAGGATAACCTGAAACCCTGAACCCCGTGGTTTACACTGATGTTAAAATAACTCTTCTTATACTACAGTAAAACACTGATGTTCACTTCCAGAAGCTGTTGGGATGTTTTCTTGTCACAAAAAGAATGTGAAACACGTACGTAGGTTATATAATTTTTAGGGCTGTCAATCGATTCAAAATTTTAATCACGATTAATCGCATGATTGTCATGAGTTAACTCGCGATTAATCGCACATTTTTTTTATTTGTTCTAAATGTACCTTAAATTAATACTTTTCAAGTTTGTAATACTCTAATCAACGTGGGCATGGATAAATATAGATGCTTTATGCAAATGTATGTTTATTATTGAAACCATAGTCAATATAGAGCATAAGGACGAGACATGTTTCAAAGGTCGTAGATGTTTTTCAAAGAACTTGTTCATGTCTATTAGACACAAAAAAAAAAAAAAAAAAAAAGCCAGGTTACCATTACTTCTCTTTCTTTGCACTGAGCAATTTACTAACACAAACATGTTTAGATTTTGCATGACAGGGCAGCTCTTCTGAAAATGCTAAATGTACATTTATTATTTATTATTACATTGTAGTTTGTCTCTCTCTGTGTACATTTATTATTTATTATTACATTGTAGTTTGTCTCTCTCTGTGCCCATTTTGATGAAGCTAAATTCTCAATAAAACTGTTTTCATTGGTATATTTTACTGTTTCTGTTGTCAAACAACGGAATGAATTTGAAATGGTGACGCGACCCATTAAGACATAACCAGCTCTCCCTTCCAAGGTGTTAAGTTAATCTGCACAACAATCCTGATAATCGAGCCGTCGTCTGGTGAAATCAAATTAACATAAGATAAAGACAATATCTGTGCTCTGATTTCGGCTATACTTGTAAAATTAGAGAAGCAACATAATATCTGTGCTTAACTGAATTAAAGCGCTGCTCCTCCGAGAGAGAGAGAGAGAGAGAGAGAGAGAGATTCTCAGAAACGAAATAAGGTTTGGTCTGCAATGTCGCTAAGTTGGCAACACTGTGTATCTCCATTTCTCCAACTAGAGTTGGGCCACGGGTCAAACAGAAAATACGCACTGCGTTAATCGCGCATTAAAAAAATTAGTGCCGTTAATATGATTTTGCGTTAACGCGCTAACTTTGACAACCCTAATAATTTTAAATATATTTTAAAGATAATTTAAGTGTATTTTACACACTTTAAGCATTATCGTATCGCATATCGAATATCACATTATTTAATGAGTTATCGCATATCGCACTTTTCTTCAGTATCGTGCAGCCCTAGTTTTCAGCCTGTATGAGAGTGTGACGTGTACTGATGTGATGCGTGCTGTGCACAGGAAGAGGAAGTGTCCCCTCAGCTCTTCACCTTCCATGAGGTGGTGTCTCAGCTGGTGGAGATGGAGGAGCAGGTTCTGGAGGACCACCGCGCCGTGTTTCAGGTGCGCACACACTACACATCTCATCAAACTCCCTTCAAATGTTGAAATATCCTTCAGTTAAGGTACATTTACCTTTGAGAAAAGCACTCAATGCTTGTTTTCAGAGGAAATATCTCTGATTATACAGTACCGTTCAGATCTTTAAGATCTCTTCTGCTCACCAAAGTTGTATTTATTTCAGTTAAAATACAGTCAAAACAGGAATATTGTGAAATATTGGTGTAGTTTAAAATAACAGGTAGGTAAAACAACATTTCTATCTGAATATATTTTAAAATGAAATTTATTCCTGTGATGCAATGCTGAATGTCTTCAGTGTCTTCACTTCAGTAGTGTATATAAATATACATTCAAACCTACATGTATTCAGACACCTGCAACATTTCTCACATTATCACAGTTTATTCGCTATAGTTTAGAAAATGGTAATAAAATATGACAAGAACTCAGTTGATATTTCACTGGTTTTGTCCATCCTTCTGTTAGACTGTCTCACAAATGAATTATGTTGAATATCTGTCAGCTGTTAAATTTAAAGGTGCAATGCGCAACATTTCATGTTAAAAATACCCGTTTTTCTAACCCATACATTCTTAAACAATTGCCTGATGGGCTGAATGAGCCCTTCTCTGATCACTGCGATTGCCTCTATAATCCTGTACAGTAAAATAAATAAGAGGGATTCGGGACGGAATTTGAGACTGGGTGTGACGTCATGCGCGTTCACGCTCACCTGGCTATGTCTGGTTGCAGTTTCGCTTGTCGCCAGAGGGGGCATAGTTCTGCAAAAACTCAGAGACTTGCGCATTGCACCTTTAACTACACAATTAGATAATACCAGTTTAGCTCAACCAATTACAAAGTAATGCTTCATTTTGTTCAGTCTGTGTGTAAAAAGGTTGAATTAGCAATTAAAGAAAAAAACATTAAGCAAAACATAGTCAGGTCAAAGTGTCTGAATCATTTTTGGTCCCATATTTTTATAAATTATACTGGAAGTAAATGAAGAATTTTTGGGTGTAATGTTATAGTTTACTTTATTTTTCTATCCTCATCTACATAAATGAACTATAGTGTCCTGCACCCACTAGTAAAATTTAAAGTATAAAATTAAAATAGTAACATTATATCTGGTGTCTGAATAATGTTTGGTGTGACTGTACATTGATATTTTTCTTAAAGGACTTGTATTATGTATTTGTGATGGATTGTTGTGTGTTGTAGGAGTCCATACGCTGGCTCGAGGATGAGAAGGTTCTTCTGGAGATGACGGAGGAAGTCGATTATGATGTGGAATCCTTCGCCACTCAGCTCGAACAAATTCTGGATCAGAAGATCGACGTGTTAACAGAGCTCAGAGGTCAGTGGTCACAGAGGGCGTCCTCCCTAATCCAGCATTAGAAGACTGGAATAGGAGTCTTTTAAATGGGATCATATTAATAAGATAAGACACAAATTAAAGTACACTAAATCAAAATAATAAATTAAATTATTTTTGGAGCATACATTTATTTTGCATTGGGATTTTGTATGAAAATTAATTAACATTTTCTCCTTAAAGGGACATTGTGTAGGAATTTCTCCCATCTAGTGGTGAAATTGTATTTTGCATTCAAACGAATAATGCTCTCCAGCGCCTCACTTTTTCAAATGCGCGTTGCATCTACGGTAGCCGTTATGTACCTAAAAGCTATGACAGAATGTCTTATAATAGCACTTCGAGTTTTTCTTTGGGTGAACATGTTTGTTATTTAAAACAAACTGAAACTTGAAACAACGAAAAAAAGAATGTTACAGTATGAACTACTGACTGTCAAAAACATTAACTATGGTAATTAGTAGTAATGCCTTCTTTACTCGTTATATTTTTTGAAGTATGTGCATTGTTAGATATCATCATCATCAGAGCCTTCTCTAACGTTACTTTACTCAATAGCTGCTATTCATCAAAGAGCCTGTTTAACTTTTAACTATAAATGTTCGACTGTCTATATAATAAAGTACACAACCAAGCAATGAAAAAAAAGCTTGTAATTAAGACTGTAACATTGACTTACCTGTCGAGAAGAAAGCAGGCAACTTCAGGGTCTCTTTTGAAAGCTTTCTCCTGCATTAGCTATCCTGACAGTAACCCTTGTTTTTGTAATCTCCGGTCACGTTTCCTTTTACGATCTATTTTGGACTTTTTCGACGACGAGGACTCCTTATCCTGTGACTCATATGTATGTATGAATGAACGGTGAATAAATAACCGTGCAGTGCAGCCTTTTAAACTTGCCGCGGCAGTGACAAGCGCCTCTCACTTCTCTGCTCCTCCGCTTCTGCTGGCTTCAGTCACGTGACGCTGGCTCTGAACGAAACGCGGTGTGGAAACGCGTTGGCCTTCTATTGTTAATTAAAATTGTTTTAAATATATGAAGTAATGTCAAAATGCAAAAAAACATTAAATAAAAAAATTATATATATATATATATGATACATTATATTAACATTTAAATTCTTTAATTTATATTAATTCATCAAACCATATCAATATAACCATATCAATTTATATTGTATATGTATATACTCTTTTACATTTTTTAATTAAAAAAATGATATTGTTTATATGCATATTTTTGCACTAATGTAAAAGGTTTAATAATAAATATTAATATGAATATTTTAAATATCGTATAGTACAGTTTCTGGTGACTTTGGGCTGAAATTGAGCTGCACATTTTCTTGAGGTCACTTTCCCTTTTTTTTTGGGCTGTTTTGTCAGCGATTGACTCCCAGCTTACACAGCAGTGACAACATATTACTCCAGTGTCCTTCACAAATCTGCTGTCCTTCATGTCGGATGAAATGCTTTGTCAACTTAAATCACAAACAGTAAAACTATGTTTCCTTTGGTCTCAGATAAAGTGAAGTCTTTCCGCTCTGCTCTTCAAGAGGAGGAACAGGCCAGTAAGCAGATCAACCCCAAACGTCCTCGAGCGCTGTAGCCCCTCACCTCCGCAGTCTCGAACATCTGTGACCTGTACGTGACGTGACCGCGCTTTCATCCCAGAAAAGCACATTTTAACTCTAGAAATCATTTCAGTTCTTACTAAAATGAATGATGGTAGAGTTTAAGGCCATGAGAGGGTGTATGTGAGATTCTCTGAGCTAATGCATGAACAAACCAGCTCTGCGTCTGTGTCAAAGCCTGTAAATATTTCACGGAGTCATTCATGCTTTTCAGATGTACTGTATATACTATCCGCTACTTGCATATCAGTTTGCCAGTTAAAGAAATACAAGTATGCCGTCCCAATGGAAAAGAGAATATGGTCTTGAGATTAGGGATGCACTGATATAGAACATTTGACTGATGATTTTTACGGCTGCGAACCAATATGTCATGTTTTATAAATGAAAGCTGTCAGTTATGAAACACAAACATGAACATTTATTGAAATTAGGCATATACATGTGGGAAAGATTGAATACTGTGTAGTAAAATTGCTTAAAAATACAGATAATTGTACAATAACATATCGGCCGGTAATTGATATGGTCTCTGATATATTGTGCATCCCTAGTCACAGTAGAAGTTGCATGACTGCAATATGGATGATCTCTATTGAGACCTACAGGAACTGATTCATTTAATAAAACTTTTTTTTTTGATGGCCAGTAAGAACCTTTACTGTAACAAAAAAACAAATGCAGGCCTTATTGCACCAAACCTTTTCAGTGAAACATTTCTAGATGAGCAACTATACATGTATTAGCTAATTCAGCTCAGATAAACAGTCCAGAGAAGTTCGACTTTTCTGATAATATGAAGGGATTTTGTTACCAGTGTTTTGTTTACATTTTAAGAAATATGTGGAAGTAGTCATACAGTTCAGGCTACTGTCTCATTTTTTAATAATGCTATTAAGCATCAGTGTTCTTCCCCATCAATGCTTTTGTTCCCGTCTCATTTTTAACTGTTGTTTGTGTTCAGGGGAATCTGGATCTGATTCTGGACTCAGTGTTTCGATGTATCGCATTGCTAAAATAAAAGATCCATCAGATGACGACAGATTTCTGGCATATCATTGTTCACTACACATTCTGTTTTCCTTGCATTAATCTGCAAAGCACTCAAATTATAACACATGTTAGGGAAATTAAAGTGAAATGATCAGGCTGATGGGATTGTGGAAAGTTTGAAATATCTGGGAACATGTTTGGATACGAGGTTGAGTTTCGGTGAGTATTCAAGCATTCTGTGCGACTACAAATTTAACAATATCTTTAATTCTTTCCCTGCCAGCGTTTTTTTTTTTTTAGTTAGGAATTGATTTAGTAGGAATTGTAATCAGATTGCCTATTAAAAAAGTAATTTGTTAGGGGACCCCAAGTGATCCCATCTGATCAGTGACCCGATGATGTCCCCACACCTGTCCAGATGTGCAGATGATCCTTTGTCCTGACAAAACATCACATAGAAAACTAAGGTGAGCTATATTGTATCAGGCATTCGAGGGGAACATGATGGCATCGGTTTAAGGTTTCCATGTCTCTGGTTCTGGTGACCAGGTGTTGCTTCAACCGTTTGGAGGAACTATTACCTTTAGCGCTCACAGTCAGGGGTAATTTCCTGTATTATCTTCAGATACTTTGGCTAGTAGCTGTGTGTAAGGTCAACACTGAATGCCTGTCAAATACAATGTATGACTGCCTTCTTCAGACTCAACGACTGCAGAGACCAAACAGCACATTTGCAATCAAGACTCCTGAAGATAAACCAGAGGCTCCTGGTCTATGCTTCTGTTTCATACAAATATACAGTACATCCTTACACACAAACATACCTATACATCCACATCTACATACCCTACCCTACCCTACCCACATACATCTATACATACCTACATCAATCCATCCATACCTACCTTTCTACATCTATGCATACCTAGCACATCCATCCATATTTCCATAACTACCTACCTTCATACATCCATCCATACCTACATACAGTACATCCAGCCATCCCTACCTTCCTACATCTATACATACATCCATACCTACATACAGTACATCTATCCCTTCACTACATCAATCCATCCATCCATCCATCCATCCCTACCTTTCTACCTACATCTATACATACAGTACATCCATCCCTTCACTACATCAATCCATCCATCCATCCATCCCTACCTTTCTACCTACATCTATACATACAGTACATCCATCCCTTCACTACATCAATCCATCCATACATCCCTACCTTTCTACCTACATCTATACATACAGTACATCTATCCCTTCACTACATCAATCCATCCATACATCCCTACCTTTCTACCTACATCTATACATACAGTATATCTATCCCTTCACTACATCAATCCATCCATACATCCCTACCTTTCTACCTACATCTATACATACAGTACATCTATCCCTTCACTACATCAATCCATCCATACATCCCTACCTTTCTACCTACATCTATACATACAGTACATCTATCCCTTCACTACATCAATCCATCCATACATCCCTACCTTTCTACCTACATCTATACATACAGTACATCTATCCCTTCACTACATCAATCCATCCATCCATCCCTACCTTTCTACCTACATCTATACATACAGTACATCTATCCCTTCACTACATCAATCCATCCATACATCCCTACCTTTCTACCTACATCTATACATACAGTACATCTATCCCTTCACTACATCAATCCATCCATCCATCCCTACCTTTCTACCTACATCTATACATACAGTACATCTATCCCTTCACTACATCAATCCATCCATCCATCCCTACCTTTCTACCTACATCTATACATACAGTATATCTATCCCTTCACTACATCAATCCATCCATACATCCCTACCTTTCTACCTACATCTATACATACAGTATATCTATCCCTTCACTACATCAATCCATCCATACATCCCTACCTTTCTACCTACATCTATACATACAGTATATCTATCCCTTCCAACCTAAATACATCAATCCATCCATACATCCCTACCTTCATCCATCCCTACCATTCTATCAAACTACATAGAACTATACACACAGTACATCTCTACCTTTCTATCTATCTATATACACATACATACCTTTCTACCTACCTACATACATGCTTCTATTCCTACATACATCCATATCTACCATACACACACACACACACACACACACACATTATTGTACATCTATCTTTATGAGGACATTCATTGACAATGCAATCTCTAGCCGCTTACCCTAACCTCACCCATCACAACTAAGTGCCTAACCCGACCCCTGACCCTAAACCTCATTATAACCTTATCCCTAAAACCAAGTCTTGACCCTCAAACAGGCCTTTAAAGGCTCTCAGAAAGAGAGGACCATCCAAAATGTCCTCACTTTACTCTCTTTGTCCTCACTCCAATGGTCTAAAACTTAAACTGGTCCTCACAAAGATAGTTGTACAAGTACACACACACACACACACACACACACACACACACACACACACACTTTAATTTCACCTAAATTAACTCAGACCACACTACCATCTCTCACACTCCAAAATGAATACAATAAATGAATATAGAAAAATACGAAATTGTGACTAAAGGCATTCTTTACAAAGGAAAGTACATTAAAAAAAAATATTCTTGCAGAGTGGTTCATGTCACACATTCATAAAGCATTATAAATCACAGAAGACTTGCAGTTGTCCAACTGTATTTAATCCACAGTACATACAGTTATACACATGAGAGCACTGAACCACCGACCTGGTAAGAAAACTGTAAAGGAGCGAGTCAGTCCAGATCAGTACGTCAACAGGAGTGTAAAATGAACCTGCAGTACGTCTCCATTCATCATTGAAAAGTTGTTGGGAAAGTGATTCATTAGCAATGATTATCTGAAAGTTTTGGCAACAAATAAAATGGGCACAAAACATGTTTGTTTCGGGAGTTTTCACCATATTTATTTCATCCAATGAGCTTGTGTTTTGAAACACCTGCACACTAATTAGACAGCATTTACATGTCAAAAATACTGTAACGTCAATTTATTTCTATGCATTTAACGTCGTTTAATCTAGTGCCGTTACTCAGATTTCAGTATTTTTAAAAAATATGGTTGGATTTAGGATTAACGGTAACATCATTTAAATATTTGGTATTAACAACTGATATGCTGTTCTATATAGACAACAGCATATTTGTAATAACTATAAACTGGAGGTTTGTAGTGTGGCCCATTATTGAAGAATACAGGAAAGTGTACGAAAGCTTCTCTGTGACATGCAAAGTACAAAAGTGGCTATAATCTGGTTTATCTGAAGATATAATACTTGGCCTACAAGCAAGGCCGCGGATGTTTAAACTAACGTGTTGCCGTGTAAAAACTGTGGCACAATTGTCGATCACAATGTCGTATGATTCCCTGCGATGCGTCTGAATCTTAATCTCAACAATTCGGAAATGACACTCATCAACTTTCTTCACGTTGGTGAAAAACAGCTCGATTTGAAAACAGGAGGAAGTGTAAGAAGTAAGAAGCAAGCCAGTTCAGATGGTGAGAGTGTGTGGAGTAATAATAACGGAGAATTTGTTCAGTGGTTAACATTCAAATCATAAACCAACAACCAAGATGACCTAGATATCAGTGGTAGAAGTTCACAAACCTTTCAGCATATTTATTTCCACTGAGAACCCCTGATGTCTGGTACTGAACTAGATGCATTAAAAGACTAGTGATACCAGTCCAAATGCCATCTCAGAGCAAAAACTTTGATTCAAAAACCCCGTTCAGCACCAATTTAAACTCGGTTGTTTGCAGCAAATTTATCACAGAACCACATTCAACAATTCCAATTCACATTACGTGGAGATTTCAATGCGCTAAACCGTCCGCAGCGTTTGTACATGTGTAGGTGTGCGTGCTCCTTGCCCGTCGCGCTCGCCTCGAGGAGGCCGTCGGTTTGCTGAACTGATTGTCCGTGGGGGTGGCGGTGGTTGCGTCATCTAGAGTTTTGCTACGGAAACACTGTCAACGATTAATGCACAAGGAGACACGTCATTGGTCCGTTAAAAGAAGCATTTCAGAAGTGTTGGACTAAAAGAATAAAAGCAACACATGAAATACAGTCAAACCTGAAATATCCATCATCTTATGAAGCTACAGAAATAAATAAATTCTGACCGTAACATATCCTATTATAGTGAAATTTACATCTTTACAGTATCTACACTGTTTGAAGTCCCGTTCAGACCTCGGTTCAGAACATCCAATCCAGACAAAGGCCACGTTCCAAGCCTCCCAGTTTCCATTAGAAGAATACGTCCGCAACATGCAGCATGGCTATTCCAGTGTGTTCATGATATATAGAAACAAACCCCGTGTATGGTTCACGACTCCACCCGACTTTGTCATGCTGTCCGATTTAAAATAGCAAGAAAATTAAAAGCACAATTTCTATATACCTCAATCACTTACATATGAACATATGGACAATATCATAGATAACTGAAGTTGATCTAAAATGATCTAAAATCTTAAAAACATTATACATGTGCCATGGAAACGCTTGGGAAACGTTGCTACAATCCATCGGTAACGTTGGACGTGTTTGGGTTCCTATGATCTTGCCTGCTTTTGGCACATTTCTTGCGTGCTCTTGTTTTTCGGAGAACTATATAATCGTGCATATGCGCACAAATACCCTGCCATAAATAATAAGGGACATGTAACTTCCATGAGATGGAAACAAGGGCCTCGACTATTCCACTAGTGCAAAATAACAATGAGGTTATGCAGTTGCAGAACTACAGCTTTCGAAATGAACTCGTTTTGGCCGTCGGCAGTATCGAAGCGAGCGAGTCGAATCGCTCCCTGATCAGCTGGAAATGAGTGCAAAGGATTGAGAGGAAATGATTGGGCGAAATCTTTTAAAAGTTGTCATTGAACATGCAAATCCAGCGAGCTGCGTGGCGCGTCCTCGATGGGAAGTTCTCTCCACGACGACAGCAGCGGGAAAGTTTTTACTTCAGGGGATGTGGCGTGTGCTTGCGACCGATGTTTGGTGGCTCAGAAGATAACAAAACAGCAGTCGAGAAAGAAAGAGAGAAACATGGAAGGTGTCCCAGCAGCCCAGGTCGAGGTGGCGTCTTGGAGGTATTGCAAGCAGATGGCCTTGTAAAGGGATTGTTCTTCCTTTGAGAGTTCGTTCTTTGCTCTGAATAAGAAGTTAAGGCCTCTGATGACCTGCAGACGGAGTTTGGTGTGATGGGCTTTGATCCTTATTGCCAAATGCTGCTGCGATTCGACTCGGAGAGAGGCTGCCGGGATGGGGCGACCCAACGGAAACAAATGAGTAAAATGGCCTCTGGGTCTCATCAGCTCCTCAAGTTCATGGCTGCCCTGAGCAGGTAAAGAGGAGGCACGTATTTACATGTGTGGGAATCTCTGCAGACACCGGAAGGGAAGTCTGGGGAATGATAGAGGAAGCGGGAAGAGTCCATACCCACCCAACGATCCATGTTTTCATTCCCAACAGTACATTCAATCAAGTCAGAGGCGACAGGCGAGGGCCATTACCCAGAGCGATGCTTAAGGCGCTAGATTTCTGGAAAATGTTTGGCTGCCGGTCTAAAAATAAAATTAAAAAAACGAAACGAAACGGAAAATATTCTCATGCAACAATAGTAATGCCGTGAGATTTAATCACAGAGTCTGTTGTAATACTGTGAGATTACGTCGTGTCCGTCTCCTACCGTTCCTGCAGCCCATGTGCCCAATGAAGTGCCTCCAGAATTTGGACCCGGTGGGAGGAGCCTATTTCGGGCTCAGGGCTCCGCCCTCAAGTTTGCTGGTTCGGCCCCAGCAGCCGGCAGCGATGCTCATGCTTCTCTGTGCACGTTCGGCCCGATCGCGGTCACATTCTGATTGGCTCTGCGCACGTTCGGGACGGCCTACCGTCACGGGCGGTGTGGAGGACGTGGGTTGCGAGGAGATGGTGCGCAGCAGGTGATTGCGCTTCCGCAAGAACTCGCCACTGCCGCCCAGTCCGAAACTGCCCTTCCGGAGGACCATGCGAGCGCTGCCGGTCTTGGCGGGTCTCGATCTCTGATTGTACTCCAGCTGGGAAAGATGAGTCGCGTAGCCATCGGCGATGAACTGTGGAGAGAGAGTGACGGCTCAGTGAGAGTGCAGAAAAACTTGTGTGAGGAAAAAGTAGAGAGGAAAAACTGTGCGTAAAGATACCTGACACTGGTATTGCAATTTCTTTGTTGGTCTCCCCACAATGTAGATTTGTGATGGCGGCAGACCAAGTGACGTGTACACCGAGATGTCCTTAGTGGAGCCATAGGCAGCGAAGATCTTCATATGTGCCTACAAAAGAGCAGCTTTTCAATTATACTTTTCACATAATTTAAGCAAAGGCTAACACAGGGTCTCTGCAGAGTTTTACAAATAAAATCCATAAGCTATAGAACAAACCCATAAAATCTTATAAATAATGGATCTTGGATTCTTTTACTTTATTAAACAGGCTGGTGCGCACACTCAAATGTTGCAAAATTACAATATATAGTGTTTTTTTTTTTTTTACTTATATTTTTATTTAGGATCACAGCATTACATATAATACAGTATGGCATCGGGTTTTAACATGTTAGTCCATTATGTTTCCATAATATTGAAAATTCTTCAAAACTTAATTATATCGTACACATTATACAGAGTATGAAAACACATACAGTACAGGGGGAGGAAAAAATAAATAATAATTAAATAAATAAATGGAGAAAGGCAGAGATGAACACAGGGTGGATATGACGGTATAACTCTTGATCACTGGAGTATTAAAGGCATTACAGGGGCCCACCTCTTTAAGAAAACCGTTTTCTGAAGTCGTAATGCAAATGTAATTTGTTCCATTTCTTACAACTCCCATACTTTTTGAATCCAAGCATTGTATGATGGAGGGTCAGGTTTTAACCATCTGCATGTAATACACATTTCCTTGCCAAATAAATGTGGAAATTATTTTATTAAGCAAATCAAAGACAGATTTTGGCACTTCTATGGGTAACATCTGAAACAGATAGAGTAATCTCGGCAGGACATTCATACGAATAGATTCAACACGGCCAATCAGAGAGAGAGGGAGAGCTGTCCAACGATTTAAATCTTCACTAATATTTGTAATCACTTTTTTATAGTTTGTATCGTATAACTGGTCCAAAGAGGAGGGAATAAAGATGCCCAAGTATTTAAACCCATTCTTGGGCCATTTGAACCCGCTGTTAATTTGGATTTGTTTTGAAATTTGACCATTAACATCTATGGCCTCGGTTTTATCCATATTCACTTTATATTCAGAGTAGTACCCATACTTGAGAATTAGCTTTTTTAAATATGGAATTGTTGTCTCAGGTTCTGTTAGGAAAAGTAGGACATCATCGGCGTATAACGACAACTTATGTTCCTCTCCTCCAATTACAATCCCCTTAATTGCACTGTCGTCCCTAATGAGTTGAGCAAGGGGTTCGATGCTGATAGCAAACAGCAAGGGTGACAATGGACATCCTTGTCTGCATCCACGTTCTAGAGTAAAGCGCCCGGATCTACAACCGTTAACTCTCACTGAAGCGAGTGGATTTGTGTAGAGTGTTTGAACCCACTTTATGAAATTGGGGCCAAATTTGAACCGTTAAGAGTTTAAGAGTTTGGATCAGGTACTGCCAAGATACACGATCAAATGCCTTATGAGCATCAAGTGATAAGAATACTGCCAATACACTCAAATGTTGCAATATTACAATATATAGTGTTTAAAGGGATACTTCACCGATTAGCATTAAGCTTTGTATCAGTAGAAACCCAGTAGTATTTTGGAATGGCCGTGCTTCCCTCCCTCATGTCCCCCTGAGACGAGAGATTTCTGTATTGTGTGTCTGGAAATAAACCTCTGATGACGCAAAATCATCATTTATCGTCATCAGAGGCTTTTTTGTCCAGAGGCGAGAGACTCCAGCCAGTAGGAGGAGCTCGTTCCGCATGTCTTCAACCCGCCCATAGGGGGATCTCACGATAAAACGCCGTCTTTTCAGTTTCGAGTCGACTAGTAGCCTAGCTGTATCATTTCTCCCGATACTGCCCTCTGTAACCGGTAGGCGTGGCTTGGGAGTGGCCTCGTAGGGCAGCGAAGCAAGTGCATTCTGGGAGTTGTTGTCTTTCATCCACATGAGCCAAAAATAAATTTTCTGGCTTTTCTCAGTCTAGAAGGCACCAACTTCTAAAATAATTTCACATTTCTACTGCATAAATGACCCAATTTAAATACACATTCATCTTTCTAGCGGTGAAATATCCCTTTAAAGAAAGGCAATGAAAATATTGTGGATTTTTTTTCTTCTGATAAATATCAATATTGATTCAGGATTAATGCATTGCAAATGACAGTACTATATTACCCACAAGGCCCTGCGCTACAGAAAAGAAGGCGTTTGTGGTGTTTGTTCTCACCTCTGTGATGAGACCCTTGAGGAAGTTGGCTTTGTGTCGGAGGGGGTCGTGTACGAGTCCATCACAGAAGGACACGATCCCGTGAGGGAAGTTGTGCTGTGAAAGCCAAGCCACCACACGCTGCTTCTGCATGTCTGGCCGCCCCGTCACGTACACTATCATGTAGCCTAAGTCCTGCCAGTGCCTGCAACAGGACCAACCACCGTCAAGAACAGCAAACCATACAAATTACTGACATACGAGTTTCATTAACCCTGAAAAGCTTAAAGTATGAAATAATCTAATTATTAAATGGAACAAATTAAAAAAAAAAAACTTTACCTCTGCTAAAATGTTCCTACATTCAATGATATTTTCACATATAGATTACTGCATCACAACCTGCTCACTCACTGGAAATACAATTTTAAAACCCATAGAAATGTCATTCATAAAATCTATAAAAATACTCATTCTGTCATCATTTTGGAAAAACACAATAAGCTAAATTTTGAAAATTTCATTCATTTTAAAAATAGCTGTTTAATTTATAAAGTTTTTCACGGACTAGCCCCACCTTCACTTTCTACACACATTAAACCAAGGTCTGACAGAGGTTTTTGCACCAGAGCCTCATTTAGAGGAGACATAGAGATCCCGCACCGTAAAACTACCGTTGGACAAACTGGTCTATCAGGAGGAGGTCATTTTTGGAACAGCCTCCCAATAAACATTAGAGAATGTCCCACTTACTGCACATTTAAAAAGCACCTTAAATAGCTTTTCTTAAAAGTTCCCAGTTATGTCCTCATTTTGACTCATTTTATTGATGTAATGTAATCTGTCTGAATGCGTGCTAATGTGTTTCTTGCTTGATACTGTATATTGTCATATCCTTTTGTGTTGCATTATCTTTTGTGTTGTTGTCTTCCGGCCTCGGGACTACAGGTGAAAATGAGCATTTATGCTATAACCTGGCTCATTTACAGTCTGTACAGAAATGTTAGATTGTTCATTAATGTGCACTGTCCCGAATAAAAAAAATATATATATTTAAAAAAACTTAAACATTTGCATATATGTTTATTGAGTATCACATTTGATATATCAGGCTTTTATGGCTAATATAGTATGATATAGTGAGAATATAGAGCTCATACACAAGGAGGAAAAAAACACTTTTTTTTGGCCATTTACATGGCCAGAGAGTGAGCTGAAATTCTGATATACTGTTAGTAATATTTCAAGATGAACACTCATTGCAATACAATCTAAGTTATTGCTGCGTTTACCTAATAAAATCAGTAAAGATTTCACAGCAAAGCGCGTGAACCACGACCCAAAGGTCGACGTATTTACAATTATGCTAACAATCAGATGACAGAAGGCATGCAGTAGATTGTGTGCAACAGGCTTTTCAGCAGTTCTGATCATGTTGATCATTTACAGGCCTTATAAATGTGCGCATCACAGTAGGCTTTATAGGGTGAAATGAATGAAGACATGCGCTCACCTGACTACGTCTACTGCTCCTGCTCGCACTTTAGGGTCGCTGCCCATGATGGACACGCTGGCGGCAAAAGAGCCGTCGATGCTGAACACGACAAACTCAGTGCCGCGCGGCAGCACGGTCAGGTAACTGTCAGCAGATGTGTGGTCGCCCCTATGGACAGAGAGAGGACGTTGTTCACTTGTTGAAAATACATCCTTTTATGTGCAGGATAAATGTATATTTATGACTTACCTGACCACCATTTTGACCGGATACACTCCGATGCTCAGCCGTTTGTTGTCCGGAATCACGTAGGAAATCCGGCCGCTGCTATTGGTTAGATCTGTGCTGAAGTACACCCACTCACCGGATGGAGGCTGGGTCATGATGTGGATGTCCACCTTGAAAAGAGCACACAAAAAAATGAATGAAATGAATATGAAGAAGTGAAATTGAATAAGATGAGAGTAAGTGAAGTCACTTGATTTTTCGGGTCTCCAGGATCTACACAAACCAAAGTTTACAGGGCACTAACCTTCTCTCCTGTCAGAGTGACCATGTCCAGCGGCCCGTACATGAAGCGACCCATGACTACCTGAGGGCCGTCCTCATTAAACACGGCATCATTCACGCGGTGATTTGCTGTAACATTCTTCAACACAAACACATCTTTACGTCAGCAACAATCCTGTGATGCACTCAACGGCAACATGAGGTTTTAGAGATGCCCGTCTCACCCTGATCTTCACATGAGTCCTCTTCCTTATCCACTTCTCCCGCGGTTTGGACGGAGTGAATTCGGACACCTCCTTCCCATCCAGTTCCAAAATACTCGAGTTCTCATGCCTCATTACCTAAGAGCAAAAACAATAAATATATAAAATGGTATTTAAAAAATTATAATTTGCTATGACTAATAATTGAAATAAAATGTATGCAATAAAAACAATTAATGCACTTCCACAAAATTGACAATTCACACCACGATCTGAACGTTAATTTCATAATCAGTCATTTGCTTTCATACAGTAGCATGAAGTATCACCAAAATACAAATTTTTTTTGGAATTAAAATACACTTATGAAATATAATTAATATAAAATAGGCAATCCTTTATTTTAAAATGTTACCAAAAACAGCTACATTTAATATAATATGGAACATTTTTAACAGTTTTATTTAAATAAATCAATACAAATATTTAAAAATGATATATTAATAAAAAACAAAAAAAATACATAATTTTTATTTTTATATATTTTTTTTATATATTATCTTATACAATTATGATATAAATAAATATCTAAATTAATAAAGATATTTTATAACATCTTTATTTAAATAAATAAATAAAATAGTTTAGCATATATATATATAATTATGTTTCTTGGTGCAAATAACCCTGAATATTCCTTTAGGAAGAAAAAATATTTTATATTATAAAATGATGATATAAATAAAGATCTAAATGAATAAAGACATTTTATAACATCTTTATTTAAAAAAATTTAATAAAATATTTTAAAATATATTAATAAAAGGCAGAATTTTTTTTTTATATAATTATGTTTCTTGGTGCAAATAAACCTGAATATTCCTTTAGGAAGAAAAAATATTTTATATTATAAAATGATGATATAAATAAAGATCTAAATTAATCAAGAAATTTTATAACTATTATAACTGCAATATTTTATAAATATTGTATAATCCTCACCTGTCTGAGCAGGAAAGACACAACATCCGTAGATTCCCAGTAGGAGGCATGAAACAGGTGAGGTAGAGCCACGGTGGGGAACGCAGTCAGAGCGTCGGGACAATACAGAGCGAAATCGATGCGCTTGGTTCCCCACCAGCGTGCAGCGACTGCAGGAGAAACCAGAGACTCAGTCAAGCCTGTCCACACCATTACCGCTACAACGGCAGGTTCACATACCATTAAAGATTTCAGTTTCATCTGTGCATTATTTATGAATGTTTCAGATGCTGGATCTAGGACAGGACGAGGACACATGATGCAGGTTTGCTTCAGGGGCTCAAGAGGAAGGAAAGAAATGGAAAGTTGTTGTTTTGTAATGTGCACTTCTTCCTCCCATGACCCATTGCAAAAGACATTTAAGAACACAACCCTATTTTTGGATTGAAATTCTTTTCATTGGGGTTTAATGTTCTTGTTCTCTACAAGTAGGATTGTGAATAGAAAACCAGTTTTTATTCAAAACTGGTTCCATTTTGACTGGGAAGACTGAGGCCGGTGAATAAAGACAGTGTACAGACTGGTTGCACGTAACTAAACATACAGCGTGAGCCGTGCAGTCTGATTCATAAACAAAAGAGTCGGTTGTTTCAAAAGAATCAGTAAAAAAAAAAAAAAAAAGATTCACTCATTTCTAAATGTAATTAAAGACTAATTTGGAACAGACATGAAATAAATGGTACTTAAAGTAATATTCATTTGGTATCACAAATTTTAAAGAAAAATGATGTGATAAAAAATGATTTATGCATAACCGCAAATTTAACAATTCCTGATCCATACGCAAATTTGATATTTAGTAATTTTCCTTCCTAGCTTGAAATATTGTCCAAGTAATACTGTATATTATATTATTTGAATAATAATGTAAAAAAATATTTTTGTAATTACATTTTCTAAATAATAATATAAAATTCCTGCCCATGATCTAAACGCAAATTTCATAATTAATAATTTAGTAAAGCACCCAAATACATTATTTGCTTAAATAATATTTTTTTTTGTGCAATTTGTTTTATATTATATAAATAACATTATTGTTTGCAGAATACGCAAAAAATAATTTTTCATAGTTAAAAAATATATATTACATTAAAATATTTGACAAAAAAGTAGGTTTTAACATAATAAAGATAACTATTTTGTATTTTATATTAATCTTAATATATATATATATATTTTTTTTAAATGCTTATTACATAGTGGAGACCACTTCCTCAAAAGTACTAAAAAAATAATCGGAATCACTACATTCCTTCTGATTCCCATCCTTATCTATAAGCGACCGCTAACAGAAGATGCACAGGTCGTAAGCATGATAATGGGAGCAAGACCAGTCAGCGCCATTTCAAAGCATCTTCAGAAGGTCTTCATCATTCAGGGCAAACCCAGAGCGGCTCAGGGTTCCAGAGATGAAGAACCAGAGCACCAGCGCTGAGCTTTTAAAGGATGGGGGTGTGAATTCAGAAAACAAAGGCATCAGCGCTGGGGAGGTCAGCAAGGAAACAGGCTGAAGATTCGGAGGGCTAAAACAGGCAGTAGGAGGGATTGCAGGGAATGCAGCAATGGTAAAAACTAACGCAGGCAAACAGGAGAGCGGGTGCATCTGGAGGGTCGAGGAGACCCTCTGACCGGACGTCTACCCACGCTCCAAGTACCTTGCTCGATGTCCAGCGGGACACACGGTGATGGCGGGTCTGAGGCGAGCGAGGGTGAGGGCTCAAAGCCTAGAGAGATGCTCTGCTCTGTATCATCCAGACAGCTGGAATCCTGCCTTACTAGCGGACGCTTATTTTGTGCTTTGCAGGATTTGGGGGACGGGCTTCGGGAGCTCATTTTATTATAGGGGAGGGCAAATTGGGACAAAAGACTGAGCTTTTTGGAGAGTCTAAGTTGGCATGCTTGTGTTACTAGAGAAAAAAACAACAACATCAAAACAACAGTAGTCAAATGGTGAACATGACATGTGATAGTTCCTAGCTATATTTGCAGCATTGCGGCTTCTTTTTTTTTTTTTTACTGTTCAAAAGTTTAGATAAAATAAGACTTTTATTTAAAAGAAATTAGACTTTTATTCAGCAAGGACCCAGAAAATTGATCAAATGTTACAGTAAAGACTTCTATAATGTTAGGAAAGATTTCTATTAATCAAAGAATCCTGAAAAAAACATTTATCATGGTTTCCAAAAAAATATGAAGCAGCACAACTGTCAACATTGATCATAATAATTCAGCAAATCAGCATATTAAATGATTTCTGAAGGATCATGTGACACTGAATACTGGAGTAATGATCCTGAAAATTCAGCTTTGCATCAAAGGAATAAATTAAATTTTTAAAAACATTAAAATATAAAACAGTTATTACAATTTGCAATAATATTTCACAATATTAGTGTTTTTACTGTAATTTTGATCAAATTAAGGTAAAGATTTCTTGATATGGATTTGTCTTGTTCTTCTATTCAACCTAACCCGAGTGTGTACATGCGTTAACTCACTGTTGGCGATGTTGGAGGCGGTGTAACTGTCCGCTAACCCTGACACCTGGCTGGCGATGCTGGTCTCGCTGCCCCTGCGAGCCCCACGGAAGGCTGGAATGGATCCCGGAGACGAAGGATTGGAGTGATCCCCGAACATTATGCTGTGAGACTGCATCACGTCCGCTGTGAGGACCAAAACCAGTAATTACTCGCAGGGGCCAGGAACTGACAGAGCAAATCAGGGCCCAGAAATCTGACAATTTTCAGTACTGACTAAACCTCAGGTCCAAAACCTAGTGAGCTGCCTATCTAGAAAGCATCATAGGCTTTTTGCGATCTCACTCGATTTTGGATCTGAGCTTGATTGATGCATCATTATACATTTGTAAAAGGGCCATTTGATTCAAAATGTAAAAAAGGAAGTGAAAGAAGACGCAAACACAATACCAAAGAGATATAAAAGTAGTAAATACTGCCCCAGAGTCCATTTTAATCGGTTCCTTCCATTCTTGAGGAACATAGGAGAGCATTGACTGTTTTTACATGAAGTCCTCATGGGGCATTATCTACCAAATACACATGCAAGCCCGGCATCAGAATCAGGATTTGTCATTAGTCAAGCTGCTTGAATTTATATGTTTTCTTATTGTTCTTGCTGTATTGTCGTTTTAAAGGTGGAGTGTGTAATTTCTGCAGTACTAGTGGCATTGAATGAAATGGCAAAATAGTGCTGGTTTCCTAACAGGTTTCCCCATTGGTCGGTCCGCTTATGGGCAAACCTCATGAAATCTTTCAAGAACATGCCTAGGTTATATTTCACACCAGAATCAAAAGGGCTATTTTATTCATATAGGGACTATTATCTTCATAACAATATAAAGTTTGGAAACATTACTATTTCTATTTTTAATGTCTGCTTTATTTGATCAAAAGTACAGAAAAAACTGTAATATTGTGAAATATTATTACAATTTAAAAGAATGATTTTCTATTTTATACTTTATTATATATCTATTATATACTTTAGAATATAATTTATTTCTGTGATGCAAAGCTGAATTTTCAGCTTCATTTCTCCAGTCTTCAGTGTCACATGATCCTTCAGAAATCATTGTGTATAAATATATATAAATAAGTTCTAAATTATTTATACATTATGGTAGTATTTGTTGTACTGCCTTAAATTTATGCTGATTTAAAAACACGCATTGTCTACAGTAATTTTTACTATAATACTAGAATATTCATAATTACAAAAAACAAAGCGAAAGTAAAGCATCTATTGTATTGGGGGTGAAAATATGCTTAATTATAATGTAAAGTATGATTTTTCTTTTGATTTTGTGGTGAAATGACGCTCTTTTTAAATCTACCAATGAATGGCTAATACTTGTGTACACTAAATTAGGATGGGAGAAAGCATTTTAACGTTGAAAAAATACACACTTCACCTCTAAATTCAATACCATCAGTTCCAGCATCCAGTGTCAGGAAGTCACAGTAAAACTCAAAACCCGACAAGCCCCAATGAGAGAATCAATGTCAAAGCAGACGCACAAAACACAGATCATGTGAAATGAGGGCACACGCCACACAGGGGTGACACACATAACAGGGAGGTTACGCTAAAGGGGTGCAAGAAACCAGGAATGGCTACACACACTCGGCGGGGGCCGGCATGGCTTGCCAGTTGAGCACAGGGACGGGAATGGAAGTCTCGCTGATGCCATCCTGAAAGCGCTGGGCGGCACAGCTCACACTCTCCAACAGGAGGTGAGGGTTACTCTGGATGGTTTCCACTGCCACATGTCAAACCCAGCGGCATGAGGGACGTGGAGACATGAGAGCGACGTGAGGGGAGAGAGACAAAGAAACAGAAAATAAAGACAAATAACAGACAGAAATGACACAAACCGAGGCACGAGAACACCAGCCAGAACTGCAATGATGGACAATGCTCTTTTACAAGTGCTGCTTTAAACTAAAACATTACTATTTTTAATGTTTTTGAAAGAAGTTTATTCTGCTCATCAAGCCTGCATTCATTTGATCAAAAATACAGATTTTTTTTTTAATATTGTGATATATTATTACAATTTAAAATAATTGGTTTTCAATTTATTATACTTTAAATTATCATTTATTTCTGTGATGCAAAGCTGAATTTTCAGGATCATTACTCCAGTCTTCAGTGTCACATGTGACATCCAGTCTATCACATGATCCTTTAGAAATCATTCTAATATTCTGATTTATTATGAGTGTTGGAAACAGTTCTGCTGCCTAATATATTTGATGAATAAAAGGTTACAAAGAACTGCATTTATTCAACATAAAAAAATATTTTCTAATAATATAAATCTTCTTTACTATCACTTTTTATCAATTTAACACATCCTTGCTGAATAAAAGTATTGATTTATTTCAAAAAAAGAAAGAAAAAAATTTACTGACCCCAAATGACTGACCAGTCGTGTATATTGTTGTTACAAAAGATTTCTATTTTTAAAACATTTGCTTCTTTTTTTTAATTTAATTAAATTTTTTAACTTTTTATTTATCAAAGTATCCTAAAAAAGTATCACAGGTTATGAAAAAATATTAAGCAGCAGAACTGTTTCCAACTTTGATAATGAATCATCATATT
The DNA here is from genome assembly GCF_965113295.1 of Leuciscus leuciscus. Lineage (NCBI taxonomy): Eukaryota > Metazoa > Chordata > Actinopteri > Cypriniformes > Leuciscidae > Leuciscus > Leuciscus leuciscus. The sequence goes on along the minus strand of NC_138723.1, from coordinate 28,133,812 downwards.
AGAATGATTTCTAAAGGATCATGTGATAGACTGGAGTAATGATGCTGAAAATTCAGCTTTGCATCACAGAAATAAATGATAATTTAAAGTATAATAAATTGAAAACCAATTATTTTAAATTATAATAATATATCACAATTTAAAAAAAAAAAATCTGTATTTTTGATCAAATAAATGCAGGCTTGATGAGCAGAAGAAACTTCCTTCAAAAACATTAAAAATAGTAATGTTTCCAAACTTTTGGCCTGTACTGTAAACCATAAAAATATCTGCTTTAATACACATGCGGACACACGTAGGCCCCGTTTACAATCATGATTTCTCAAATGTAAACGAGTACCTTGAGCTGATATGCATGTGACCACATTGCATTTGTTAGTGTAAACGCTGCTGTAATTATGTCCAGATGCGTCCTGGACAAAAGACTCACCTGTCAATCCTCCATCGCAATAAAACATGTAAATTATCCAGTTATGTGCGGCTCTCTGGGCGCTTGGCACATTTTGCATTGTTATCAGCATGCAGTGAGATATTACATATGAGTGATGTATGCAGCAGGTCATAATAGTTAACTAAAACTAAAACCATTGAAAAAATCATTACCTGAAATAAAATAAATGTTAAGTGAAATACAATTAAATATAAACAAGCGTATTTCAGCTAGTACATTTCAAGGCAACATTTCTCATTTGCATTTAGTTTAACTTGATGTTCTAAAACTAAAACTGAAAAACAAAAAACTATATAGAAATATAAAAACCAACAAACATGACAAAACCGCATTAAAATTATTAGAACAGAAAATTAAAAAATAAGATTTTTAAATATTAATGAAACCTATAATCATATTTCAATGATTCTGAAATAAATAACACTGGTATGCAGTCACAATATCAAGAGACCGTCCCCTCTAAATCCAGTCACGAGTGGTCAGAGGACACATGACAATAAAAGGTGAAAAACAGCAATCTGTCTCGCCTGACCACTTGTGATCCGATCACCCGAGATAACACCAGGTGTAATCCAGGTCTGAGCAGGTGTACGTGTTTGACTGAGAAATCCCTCCTGTCTTACCCAGCAGGGCTGACTGGCCGTCACCCAGTGGGAAGCGCTGGTATCGGGGGACGCTAAACGGTGGCATCAGGTGGAAACGCTTCTCCAGCAGGGGCTCCAGACGAGAGGCGGAGGGATCCGCGGGGTGGAACAGGTTATAAACCTGCTGGCAAGCCGGACGAAGATGAGCCACTGCAGGAAGAACAAAAGAAAGGACAAATATTTGTTAAACTGATCTCAAATGTTGGTGTTAGAATGTACATTTATTAATATAATAGTATAAGATTAATGAATAAAAAATCTCAGCTGGTTTGTTGAAGAATCACGCATACTGTTCAACAGTTTAAGATCGCTTAATGCTTTTGATGTCTCTTCTGCTCACCAAGGCCACTTTTTTTTTTTAACAAAGTAAATAAATAAATAAATTCAGTAAAAAAAATAAAAAATATTTTGTAATTTGAATATATTGTAAAATGTAATTTATTCCTGTGATCAAAGCTGAACTTTCAGCATCATTACTCCAGTCTTCAGTGTCACATGATCCTTCAGAAATCATTCTAATATGATGATTTGATGCTCAAGAAACATTTCGGATTATTTTCAATGTTGGAAAGAGTACTTCGCCATAAACCAGCTAAAAATAATGCTGTTGTTGGTGGTGCAGGAGGTTATGCCTTCAGTATTTTGTTCAACACATTCATCCTAGTTTTTTTGTTTTGTTTTGTACATGACAGATGTTAGATCGGGATTCTCTCGTCAGTATACCGTTCCCTTCCTCTGTGACACCAGCCCTCTAAAACAATCTCCAGTAATCTGCTGGCTGCCCACAACTACAACTGACTTAACTCCACAACTGATTTAAGTTGCTTTTAGGATTAATATGTTTTAAAAGATTTGGACTTCAGAACAAAAACAGCATGAACAATCGAGATTACACAGTCTGTGTAATCCATCAGATCAAGTCACACTTTAAAACGATCGCTTTGGCATCCAATCCACGCAGGATTTCATTCTCTTTCATCACTCTTTCCTCCACTAGAAACTGTACGGAAGGTTAACATACCATCCAAAGAAGGGACCACAGTTTTCCTCAGAGCGAGGACCAGGCCTAGTGGAGAACCGAAGAGGAAGAAGTCGGACACTTCGAAGTCAAACTTTCCCAGAGCGCCTCCTCCCTCCAGCATGGTGCTGCTGCTGGACCGACGGGAACCCGGATCGTTCCTCAAAACGCTGGAGTGCAGACTATATATATACACACAATTTACATTATTATACACATATTATTGTGCATTATTACAGTCACAAGTAGGGATTCACTGCCATGTCTGGAAAAGTCAGGAAATATCTATAACTAATATACATTAATAAATAAAAAAAAATAAAAAAAATTATATATACACACATATGTGACCCTGGATCACAAAACCAGTCACGAGTCGCACGGGTATATTTGTGGCAATAGCCAACAATACATTGTATGGGTCAAAATTATCGATTTTTCTTTTATGCCAAAAAATCATTAGGCTATTAAAGCTGCCGTCGGCAACATTTTTTTGATCATATTCAGTGTAATCGACACTATAATCCGACAGAACAACATAAATAAGGTGGTTTTAGAAAAAACCCGAGCTTCTAACTCCACCTGGAGCGTGTTATTTGTTTTGCAAAAATCCAGCGCTCCCGCTTCATCAGGTCCAATCAGCGCAGGGGGGTGTGAGATCTGACTGTCAATCACAGGTCGTGCACACGCCACAGATCCCCCCTCACTCGCGCACGTTAATATCACATGCACACGCCACGCCTGAAGTTCGCCTGGAGATTGCATGAAGCGGGATGGCGGAGAGAAAATCTACTAACAAGCTTCCAATTCCTCGGTTATTGCTATCTATGGATAGATTAGCCAGGGCAGCCTATCTCCGAGTCCATGGTGTTGATAGATGCTGAAGAGACGGACGCGTTCACAGAAAATCAGGTACACACGCACAGTGACGCACTGACGAGCACGACCTCGATGGGAGGGTGCTCGCTGGTAGTGGGGAGGGGCATGAGAGTTGTAAACATTCAAAATTTTGGCTAATCGACCCAATCTGCCAGACTTGCCGACGGCAGCTTTAAGTAAAGATCATGTTCCATGAAGATATTTTGTACATTTCCTACCGTAAATATATAAAACATGTATTTTGTGAGTGAATGCTGCACAATTGCCAACATAAATGTAGAACTTTAAAGGCAATTTTCCCAATATTTCGATTTTTTTGCCCCCTCAGATTCCAGATGTTCAAATAGTTGTATCTCGGCTAAATATTGTCATATTCTAACAAACCATACATCAATTGAAAACTTATTTATTCAGCTTTCATATGATGTATACATCTCAATTTCATAAAATGTACCCATGTGACTGGTTTTGTGGTCCAGGGTCACATATATATAATTTTGATTCAGACTAATTCGCTTAAAGAATCAATTATATTTTTTGAACCACTTCAACTGATTGATTTAAAATATTTGACTAAAAAGACTGATTTGATCACAAATCAGAAAGCAAAAAAGTGTTACCCTACACAGGATGAAATTGTAGTCAATTTCAATTTTTTATTACACATTTGTTCATGTCTTTTGCAGGAATGGAAAGCAATTAAAAAATATATTATTATTTCCAGGTTTTCAATGACTGTGGGAACCCTGTTATAAAATATCTGTAATATTTGAAAATCTAGCATTTATTGTTTGAAATAGATATCATCATCTTCTAAACAAACATAACAAATATAACCAACAAATTAATGAAATGCTAATGTCATCCAATACAGTCATCAGCATATGGACCCTTTTCACATTTATGGTGTTATTAGAAGTAGAAGTTGTCAATAGTTGGGTAAACGCCACATTTCTATGACTTTTCAAAAGAGGAAATATATATATATAGAGCTTGATTGCCATCACTCGCTCAGCCGTTGTGTTAGAAACACTCACGAAGCAGCGTAAATTAATGCCAAGGTAATACAAGACAAAGTATAGTGTTATAAGTGAACATTAAAAATGAAAATATAAAAACCTTTGCTAGATTCACTGAGGAAACGCATCATCACAGTCTATGAAAACAGTCCATTGTGCACATAAATATGATAAATATAACAGACATGTTGACTCGAATGATAAACAAACTGGGTGAGGAAGAAAAGAAGGACTGTGGCTCACCTGGTCAGGAAGGCCTGGTGCTGTTTGATGGTGTCCAGCTCGTAGGTCGAGGAGTCGCTGCGTTTCCGGGGCAGCTGTTTTTTGGGGTCGTCTGGACCGCTGGAACGTGGAATGTCTATATTACTACGGCTGAGGTGCCGACTTCCCTCTAGAGACAAACCCGAGCCAGAACCCGAGCAGTGAGTGCTGTTTATAATGATCCCTGGTGACAACAGGTCATTGTCCTGTGGAGGAAGTGCATCAGTAATTAGTTTTACAGGGATCATATGATGGAAAACAGGATATTTATGATCATTTATAATCGTTTATAACATCTGTCCTGCATCGAACTGCATGGTTCAAAAGAAAGAAGTTCGAAAAATGGCTGAGAAACACTGTAAGAATACAGTTTCCTAAGTTTGCTTGCCTTAGGAAGGCCAAAAAAAAGGGGGGATTTGATTTAGGGTGGAAAAACAGAGTCTCTTGGACATGTGATGACAACACACTGCTAATGCAACTCAACCAGGCCTCATCCCTAAACGTGTGCGTTCGCAATTAATCACTGTCTGGATGATCAGGCCTTGTGTGTGTGTGCAAATGTGTGTGTTCACCTGCACACTGACAATGCTGCCACGCCGGCTGCTGTTTTGACTCTCTGACACTGTGATGTTGCTGCTGCAAAGAGCATCAAATCCCAGAATCCCTCCAACACAGTCACCAATCAGACACACCTGCACACAATTACCAGACAGACACACATTACATCACATACAGGAGGTCATGTGCATGGGCAACGAGTGAGATAAATGATGAAACAACATTCACAACACTTTAAACTTACAAAATGTGATTGTGAAATTGAATATTCTGCCGGAATTATTGTTTTGTTTTGATTAATTTAAAAAAAATAGTGAAATGTGACACGTTTGCATGACATTCAGCCTCAATTGTTCACAATAAAACCAGTGACATTTGTAAGGATAAAGCAAACACGGACACATGTGATATTCAGTGAGAAAACCAAATGCTGTGAATAATGCACATTTATCCCAAAAGTACTTCAGCAAACAAACTAAAACTAGATGCATATTTCACTGCCACACAAATGTTCCATTGCTCTAATCTGTAAATAATTACATAGAGGGAAAAAAGCAAAGCACTGACTTGGCCAGTGAAAGTGGCCCCCTCCAGGGACTTGATGAAGTCACCGTAGACCTGATTGGCTCGCACTATGACCGTTGCCACGGCGTCCTGGTACTGTGGTGCAGAGGTGGCCAATAGGGGCAGGGCGGCCAGAGGGATGTGATCCTGACTGTTGGAGAGGCAGCCTTCGTCATAGCTGTAGGGACTCAAACTGTGTCAAGGACATAAGAACAGAGAGCATGCTGGGTTATTACCAGCGAGAAGCCGTTTAATGCACTGAATCAGCACATAGAGTGACGTACTAGTCTTTCCGCATTACGCATGCAATACTCGGTTGACCTATACATTTACCAAAATGTGCAGTTTAGATCCAAAGCACACAGAACAGAACTGTATCCCACAATGCAATGCGTTTCATAAGTGCACTGAATGAATCAATATCAACAGTGATGTAACATCTCTTTATTGACTCCTTATTTGAATAGACTGCAAAAAAATTTGATTCAAAATGCAATATAACTGTCTTTTGATAACTAATAATAACTGGAAGTTAATCACTGCAATAACAGCAGCATTTTCAATTTTTTTTCTTCCAACAAAATAAATAAAAATTACTTATTATTATCATAATTTAATAATACATTTATTATTATTTAATAACAATACAATTGTTAATATTTAATAATATAGCAATAATAAAATAAAATAAATAAATCAAATACATGTATTCTAATCTATTTTTCTATACCAAAAATAAATTAAAAAAAGTATAATAATACAATAATTATTTTAAAAACATTATATTATATTATATTATATTATATTATATTTTAATTTAAATCAATACATTATTAATACATTATTACTATCTTCATTATAACTGTCTTTTGATAACTAATGATAACTGGAAGTTTTATTATTTTTTTCTTCCTACAAAATAAATACAAATTACTTATTATTATCATAATTTAATAATACATGTATTATTATTTAATAAAAATAAAATTGTTATTATTTAATAATATAGCAATAAAAAATATTTTAAAAAATACATCTATTCTAATCTATTTTTCTATACCAAAAATATATTTTGATAATAATACAATAATTATTTTAAAAACATTATATTATATTTTAATTAATTAATTTGTATCAATAAATTATTAATACATTATTACTTTTGAATGAATAAATTAATGAATGAATGCAGGGATTTTCTGGAAACAGTAAGCAACATTTGTCATACTACTAGAAGGTTGAAAAGTTGGAAGTTGCTAGTTTAAGTTCGTTGCCCAGTACCTCATGACTACCAGAGGTCATGTTCGGAGTGAGTGTGTGTGTGTGTGTGTGTGTGTGTGTGTGTGTGTGTGTGTGTGTGTGTGTGTGTGTGTGTGTGTGTGTGTGTGTGTGTGTGTGTGTGTGTTTGGCACTCACTTTGACACCAGAGAGAAGGCCTCCACACACACGGCCGGACAGGGAACCAGGCGGATGGCGATGCGGCCCAATGCAGCTGGGTAATGAACCCGCATCACTGCATCAAACGCGCTGCCGATGGTGTTGACGTCCCCCTGCTTGCTGTTCTGGTCTCCGCTGCCCGTGTCCAGGATGTTCCCGCCATGCAGGACCAGGAGGAGGACGTGGATCTTAGACGGCTGTAAACACTGCTGTGAGGAGCCGTCCTGAGGGACACATGTGGATGGCTGTTTCTGCAGCTGCATTCGGTTCATTTAAAACATCCACACACACTCGTGACAACATGCTATTGTGAAAGAGGACGACTTACTAATGAACAACACGATACAGAGCGCAAGCAACAGCAGTCTTCCGGAAGTAAAGTTCCCTTAATCCCCTACAAATCTTTCAAGACAGACCTACCATGTCAAACGCAGACGTATGCTTCTGTAGAAACCACGTCACAAGTGTGGCTCCTCAGATAACCACAACTAAAATTAATGTATAATTACAACAAAATGTTTTTGGTTGCCGTTAAATCAAATAATTGTGATTAGATTTTTTATTTTTTTTAAATCCCATTCAGGATATTATTTTCGAATTTTCCACAAAAAAAAAATTGAAGAAGAAAAAAACTTTAAAAATTACTAAAGGTCAAAACAAATGGGAAAAACACTTCCAAAAAAAACAACCAAAGTGGACATCACTGTTGTCCGACGAATGGAGATTATTCCACGGTAAAAGAAGAACTATTTGTCTACATCTCTAATGTGTGTCCACTTTACAAAAGACAACATCTGAGATCATAAGGTGCCATTCAGGGTAAAGATCAGCTCAACTCTAATGCAAACACAACACAATCTCTAAGAATAACTGCAACAACACAGGAAAACACCTTTGACTCTACATAACTTATGACAAGTTCTACTCTTCTAATGGATCTAAACAGATGGGTGTCGCAGCGACTCACGGCGGGGCGTCTGCGTGATGTACGCCGGCGCTTACGGACGGTGGAGCGCCGCATGGGCCTGGGTCTCTGCGGACCAGAGTTAAAGAGCACTGAGATCATCCCGAAAAGGCCCTGATCAAATCCTTCACACCATGAGAACTTCACCTTATGACTATATACTGAGCCAACCTTTGTAATGACACTAGTTTCATTTTATGAAAGGTCATGCAAATTGTTCAATGATAGTGTGGAACTGATCCTAACAGAAAAAGCTGTTGCATAATGTACCCTCAGAGAAGCTTTAATGCTCCCCCTCCCCCTCCCCCACCCTTTTTACGTCAGCATAAACACGGCGTGACCATTGCAGAATTTTTGCTCCATTAGCACAAGTCCAGATCAATGCGTCTTTCACTGCTGCGGTTGCTTTAATAATTCGACACCAAGAGCACTGCTGCATAAATATGATTTATGTAATGTTTATGTTGTATTATATTTCCATTAATGTTAATGGAAAAGCATTCAATGAAAATGCACAACTGTAGACATACCTCATTGAGTCGCTCCCCGCCGGCAGTCCCAGGTTCTTGATACAATTCACCTAGAAACATAAAATCAATTAGCTTAATGCAAGAAAAAACATACACATATGCATCATAATTCTTTCTAAAACTAATCTGCATCGCTGAAAAAGGAAAAATAACAAATAATTATTCATATTAATAAACTACTAAATTATTGATACAAAAATTACATTATTAAAATAATACATAGCGATGATAGATAGATAAATAAATAAATATATATATATATATATATATATATATATATATATATATATATATATATATATATATATATATACACATACATACATCCATAAATACATACATTTTTTATCATGAATAATCACACCCTTTTGTGTTAAATTAAGCATACAAAATGTATCTTGTTTAACGTGTTTGTTTTGTCATCATTTGCTATAAATAAACTATCAGATTGGAGGATAATTCTCACAAAACTGTCTTTCTGCAAGCTTTTTGCAAGGTAAATTTAGTCTTTCCAAAAAAGGACACTTGGAGAATGCAAAAGAAGCGTTTAGAGCTTGTTGACGTTTTAGACATGTCAAGTTGAGATACTGAACAGGACCAAAGAAAGAAAGAAAGAAAGAAAGAAAGAAAGAAAGAAAGAAGACCTGACTGCATTATATGCCTCCTACAGTACACAGATCCACACTAAACTAATACTAAATACTACTATTAAATGAATATTAATAAAAAAAAATGAATTAAATTAGCATTTAGTATGAAATATAAGTATTAAATTATATAAATTAATCAATTTATAATTATTATTATCAATACTACTAAATATATTAGTATATGATTAATATAATTATTTTAGAAATCTGTTATTATTATTATTGTTACAATTTAAAGAAAGGATAGACTTAGACTTTCATTTGAACATGGGTTTGATAAGTGTAAAACCCTCCAGTGAGTCCAGCGAGCAGTGAGATCCGTCTCATAAACAGCATGGAATTCTGTGTAATTAGTGTTTCATAATCTCACACTGTTTGACACAGACCCTAACCTCCTCAGAGTCAGTGGGGCTCCTTTACAGCTAATCCTATTAAAGATGTGGAAATCTCTGTGTTTGGCGGATGAATGGAAAAAAACTCCTTCCAGTGGGCTCGGCTTATGCATTACAAAACCAAAGCGTTGGGGAAAAAATGCCTGCAATACCCCCCTGCAATCCTAAAACGTGTCAGATGGGTGAAGATAATCCCTCGCGTACCCTGAGCTTCCTCTGACTCGGCTGTCTCGATTTTATCCATCAGATCGTTGGAGCTCCACTTGGTGATCTCCTTGGCAAAGATCTCCTCGTTGTCAGAGAAGTCCTCTGAGGAACAAGGATTCAGATTTTAGTAAATAACAAGATTGCCAAGAGGACCGTTTAAAGCGAGGATCAAACCTGCATTACCGTGAGCATCAAAGAACTCGTCATCTGTGCTGTCATCCGAGTCTCTGGCGATGCTCTGCATGCGCCATTCAGAAATACTGTGGCGTGAAGGGCTTCCTGCGCACATGATGCATTAAAGACAAATAATAAATCATATTAGTTCTATATTCCAATGCTTAATGACACATCCCCTGAAAAAAAACTAATTATGCAACTACAGTAATTATATATGTATAATTTCAAATGTGCTCTTTTTACTGTATTTTTGATAAAGAAATGCAGCCTTTGTGTGCATAAAGATATATATATATACACACACACACACACCATTAAAAAGTTTAGGGTCGATAAGTTTAAAAAAAAAAATTCAAAAGACATCTTTATGCTCACAAAGGCTGCATTTCTTTATCAAAAATACAGTAAAAAGAGCACATTTGAAATATTATTACAATTTAAAAGCACTGTTTTCTATTTCAATACATATTAAAATTTAATTTATTCCAGTGATGGCAAAGCTGAATTTTTAGCATCATTACTCCAGTCTTTAGTGTCACATCCGTAAACCGTTAAAGCTGCTCTGTTTATATACCTGTACTTTGAAAATGCATGGTGATCACAAGCTATTAAGCATGCATTTTCAAAGTACAGGTATATAAACAGAGCAGCTTTAACGTTTTTATTAATATAATGTTGGGGAAAAAGCAACTGATCATCGGAAAGTGAGACATGAACCAATAATTCCCCTCAAAGTATAGTTGTTCCAGGCCAATAAAGGATGTTTATCCAGGAACAGGTCCTTCTCGAGTAATTCTTTCTGGGGCCGGTTTCACAAAGATAGATTTTGACTATGGCTTAGATATAGTAGATAGTCAGACTTCAGATAGACATCTAAATCAGACCGTTGCACAAAGCACTTAAGACTCTGATTATCTTAAGTAGGACTACACTGCAATGCAATCTGGGTAAAATAAGACACTTTTCAAAACAAAAAACATGGCGGATCGAGTAAGCGTATTCAACCGCTCAGTGCAGTTTACCCCAGCGGAAAATATGTGTTTGTTGGAGGAGTATAACAGTTACAAGGACATTTTACAAGGAGAATGTAGTAACAAGAAGAAATGTTTAAGTTATGAGCCATTTTCCCTTTTCTTTTGGCTGTTTGTAATGTAACTAATTGTTACTGCTGGTTGCCAAGGTAACAGAGTCTTAGACCTAAGTTAGCCTGGGGATAAGGTGTCTAATTTTTTTGGTCTAAATTAAGTCAGTCTTTATTTTTGTGAAACTGTCTAACTTGCATTAGACTAGTCTATGAGCAACCTTTAGACTTGACTAACACTATAGACCGGTCTAAAATAGCTTTGTGAAACCGGCCCCAGGTCAATTTCACATGACAGTTGATGTGAACTTACCGCCCCTCTTTGAGGACCGTGAGGACCTGGAAGAGGTGGACCACTGCTTGGTCAGCTCTCCCCGCGCCTGCAGTGTGTCCCCCATGGTCCTCGTCGTCCCCTCCGCTTCGGTGGAGCTGTTGGCCTCCTTGGCTTCGAGCTCTTTCTCTGAGCTGGTGACGGGGCCGTTGTTCTCGCCGCCCTCCTCGTTGCAGCTGTACTGTGCCATCTTCTGTTGCAGGGCCAGCTGGGTCTCCAGCTCCAGTTGTCGGATGTCCTCCATGGTCAGACCGTACCACTCATCCTGCCAACACCAGGCCTGTCGATGAGCGCGGACCATCACCTTCCTCAGTCCTGATTGGAAGAATTTGTGAGATTGATTCCTAAAGTTAGCGTAGGCAAATTGTTTCCATAGTCACTGCATGCAAACTAGTTTTGGGGGGAAAAAAAGTAGAATTTGATATCTTCTAAAGATAATGAGAGTATTGTTTCCCATGCAAAATTCAGGATACCAATGCTATGCGGTTGATAAGGTGTTGTGAAATGTTTTAAATGTGCACAGCACTTCTGTGCTGGTGTGAAAATGTAACACCTTACTTTACATAAAAGGCAACAAAGTAACATAATTAGGAATATTTATATAAGCAATGTGTTACTTTAACAATCAACTAAAGTTTTAGTAATTTTGTGTTAGTGTTTTTTGCTTTTTTTTTTTTTTTTTGGTATTCTCTCTCAATGTGTCAATATTCAGTTAAAAATGTTAGTTTTAGTTACTTTAGTTACTTAAACTTAACTAAATTTGATATCAGGAAAAGTTTATTTTATTTCAACAGATAAAATTTTTTGCTTTAGTTTTAGTTAACTATAATAAACCTAGTCGACTGATGAGTTTGCATATGAGATCGCTCAACATTCGGGGTCAAGGTGTGGTTTGGCTCATTTCCTTGTGCGATTTCCTCGATTGATTAAGATGTGTCATAGATGCAGTTAACCAGTCGTTCAGATAATTGAACTAAGTAATGAAGAGACGTGCAAACAAAATTGTTTTCACAGCGGCCAGGAAACAGGGAGAGGAAAAATTGATAAAAATAAAAGCGAATCAGCCAAAGAAGTTAAAGACTTTCGCAAATGAGGAACAACAACAGTCCGCTTGCAAATGATCAGAGAAAGGAGCCAATAAACAAGCCGAAATCGAAGTAATAAAAAAGATTAAGCGGCAAGCGAACGGCACATGGAAAGGAAATTAATTCTGCTCTGATGTAGTCAGGAGGAGGTGGCTCTCCAATCGTTGATTTTTCACTGGATCCGCACTGCATCAATCTCGTTTTCATTAAGTGCAGGTTAATGATTAAGGGCTTTTTTCCTGACAAAACGCTTGACACCTGCTGCCCACCCACGCACAACGATAACAGGATGTTACCAAGCATCAACTCACGCACATATGCAACAGATGGATCAGCTGACTCATATAGAATTATTGAAGAGACAAATGTCCTCTCAGTGCTAATAACAGTGGTGGACATATGGTAGAGGACACCACCGACTGGTACTGGTACCAAGTTGATCAATTCACTGGATATATACACATATATATATATAAATATTTTGAAAATCCCAAGGAGGTGTCTGAATATTTCCAAACACTTACCCACATCATGAATGAAGCGCTCAATCTTGGACTGCATGCCCCAGTATCGAAACTCCACTTTACACAACTTGTAAGCGCACATGACGGGCATTTTGCCTGGGTTGTTGTTGATTTCCGTGATCCAGTCATCAGACAGGGGGCCCCGCTGGGTTTTATTCGACTTGTAGAGTTTAGGGTCCTCTTCAACTAGGTACTCATGAGGGGCAATGAAATCTTTCACAATATCGATAGGATCTGTGAAAGACAATTGCTTCCATTAGCGACTGCAACAAATGGCAACAAGGATCGTGAACAAGGCACGAATGGTGAACCGGGGTTCACATTTAATCCATTAATGCAAACCAAATCAGTTCATCACAGAGATTTTATTGAGGGTAATAACATGGACCTTGAGTTATCTGAGGCCGTAAAACCTAGTTTAATCTGTTTGTCGTATGAGTCATAAAGTCTTTCTCATTTAGCATTAGGAATCGGGTTGTTCCATTAAAAAAGGAACTTTTGTCGTGTCCATAAATGGAACTTTGTTTAGAAAAACGAATATGTATTACTAAAATATATACTTTTTGGTATTTTTATGCAGTATATACATGTATACACAAACACACCTACATTAGGATCAGTTTTTGACAGTGGAAGACAAGTAACATCTTAAACAAATACTAGTGAAATGGTTAAGGAACCAGAATCATTTGAGTGGGATCGTAATTTTGACTCTTCTTTGCTTATTCACTTGCCTTTTCTCAAAGAACAAACTCTTAATTCAGATCTCTAATCTGTCACATCTTAATCTAACGTTGTATGTCTTCAATTATTCACGGTTGCTGATCTTGGGTTGTTTGTTCCTGTTCGCAGACTGCCGTGTTGGCAGACGGCCTCTAGGTGTCTCCACAGCACACTGACAAAGGTGCATGTTTTCAGTCAGGAATGGAGTTATGTAACAGCATTCACAGGGCGCTTCCCCCTGCAGTGCCTGCGTCTGTCTGTGTTCATCTCAGAAAGCCTCCAGTACCTGTCCCAGAGTGCAATGGGGCTCTCGTGCAGCGGCACGTTACCCAGCAGCAGCATGATACTATGTCAATGAAGCGACACGCTGTCTGCATCTTAAACACTGAGGCATGACTCGAGAGCTTGAGATTGGTTACAGAAGAAGGCAGTGCTCATGTGGTAAAAAGCATGCTAATGTGGAAACTCAATTGTTCGAGATGCTCAGTTGTGGTTTTGCTGATTTGAATATTTTGAAACGTTCAAAAGCATAAATTAAATGAATGCATCAAGCATGCCTGATGGATGAAAATAAAGAAAGTGAGAAAGTGCAACAATACCTATATCCCGTTGTCTCCTTTCGGCCGAGGACATGTTGAAGACGTCATTATGGCAACCCGTGTCCGGCTTGTAGTACGTCTCGATATCGATGGAAAACTTTTCGACAAAAGGACACGTGTAGCTGCAGGACAGGCGAGGAGAGATTAACTCAGATGTCATTTCATCATATCAGTGTCATGCATTACCACAGAGGTTCATGCGAGCTTATCCTCTCTTCACACAGGCGTTGTCTATACCTACCATGACCCCTTCATTAGGTAACAGATACATGTTTATTGCAGTGGAAGTTTATCCCAGAGCTGCACTCAACGTGAAACTCTGCTCATGGAATAACGTGCATCGTTGCAACATTCACTATAAGACCAGAAAGATGCTTTAAAGGGGTCCTATTACGCTTTTTTATACATGTTCATCTTTCTTTAGTGTGTAATGTTGCTGTTTGAGCATGAAAAAGCTCTGCAAAGTTACGAAGCACAAAGTCCCTCAAGCGGGAGTTATTCTGTATATCAGTGTCACTGTTTCTGAACTCTCCGAAACGCCTCCATTGTAGTCTTGAGTTTTCTTCCAGGAACGAACACGTCACAATATTCCTCATTTAAATAATTAAGACGCAGAATAAAGGGGCGGGGCCTGGTTGAGTTAGTAAGTAGTGTGTTGAAACTTACAGTTATGGTAAGGGACATGACATTTTGAAAATTTCAAACGTGCTCAAACTTGCACTTTTCAGAAGGAGGGACTTCATAAAGAAAGGAACTACACAGAGTGTTACTGAGAGCCTGGAAAGAAGTGCTGCAATAATGTCAAATATGGGAAAAAATAATGTGTTTTTTAAACATTCAAGAATGAAAACCTATTCTAGTAGAGCTCAAAAAGAAAATCAAGACTTTGAAAATGGGGATAATATGGCCTCTTTAAGTAAACAGATCTATTATTTAAAGGTGCTCTAAGCGATGTTGGGTGACGTCACTTCTTGTTGACGTTCAAAGTATTGTCAATCAAAACGGAGGCTAGCTCGACCCTCCCTCCTCCTCATCCCGTCCCCTCCCCCTCCCTTCCGTGCTTCCTGAAACAGTCATGAACCATTTAGAAAAGCCAAACTGGATTTACTCGCCTGTCCAGCAAAAACAGAGCCACCTGAATGTCGGATTGGAAGCCCTTCTGCCGGCGGAGTTCTCGCCACCTTTTGAACGCTTTTCCAATGTAAATTCGGGATTTCGAACGTTCCTTCTCCTTTTCCCTCTTCTTTGTTATTTGTTCATTGGAACGTCGTCTCTTTGGTCGTGTGTCGGCCATATCAAAATTCTCAAGAATATGCATTTTTAACGTTAGTCGTTGTCGTTATCTAGGACATCTCTCCTCTAGCTAACTTCCCTCTTCATGCTTCTCTCTCCTCCACTCCCCACACCCCCCTTTATGTGCACGCACACTAACCCCCCCACCCCCACCCCCAAATCATTCTTGTCGATTATTGGCTGGAGCACTGTTTGTTGTTATGTTTCGTGGTCCAGGTTGGGCCAGTTTGTTTTTCTTGCCGTTTGTGTAGCCTGGGCTGTCTACAGAGATCGTGTTTTTTACAGTGTGTTCAGGGGACAGGCAGCTAGCGGATAGTGAGGAGATGTTTGCTGTATGTGACAAAAAAATTTTTTGGCCTAAAAAACGTGTGACAACGCTTAGAACACCTTTATTTAAGACCAGAACAACAAGGCCTGACTTGAATATTTAAAGCTGTTTTGGATATTCATCTGTGGTACTCTTGAAAAAGAGCCAGAGGGTTTTATTATTAGGCACTATGGCACTCACCGTGTACGAGTGTATGGGTAGGCGTTCCAGGATTCCTCTTCCACACGAAGAGCGGCTTTTGGCAAGATAGAGCGGAACCAGCTAGGGATGTGTTGGCCTATGTGGTAAACCTTATGGGTGTATTGACCAGAGCCGCCTGGGCCGTCTATGTAGGGTCGGTTCTCCAGGATCTCCACGCCGCTGCCCTCGCCTTCGCTCTCTTCACGACTCTTTTTCTGCAGGGAGGAAAAGGTCAGAGATTAGGGTTCACAGACTTCCAATTGGACTGGAATTAAAGTCAAGTCACATTTATTTATATTGAACTATACAATAGGGATTGTTTCAAAGCAGCGTCACATAAATAAACAGGAAAATAACAGTGTTAATATTGTAAACCTCATCAATTATGGAACAGGATCAATTCAGCTATATACAGAAGACAATAGTGTCATCATTCTGCTCATGTTAGTTCAATGTTGACTCAATATACTTCAATAACAGTGTCGATGTTGCACAGTTAGTGGCATTATGAAGCTCAATTCAGTTCAAATCTGTTGTTTCAATTTATTTAACTGTCAGTTGCATTTATGAAACAATTTCAATAAAGCTCTATGCAGCTCTACAGAAGACAATAGTGTTATTGTTTTGCTCAAGTCAGTTCAATAAAAGTGTCAATGTTGCAAAGTTAGTGTTAGAGATGCACCGGTTTACCAGCCATAAATCAGAACTGGTTTTTGCGCCAAACAAAGTTTTTAGTTTTATTTTGGTCGATTTTGATTTCGGAACTGTGCAGAAACTGCATTGCAATAATTTCCCAAAATGTAATTTGTGTGGAAATATTATGAAGTCTATAAACAGGATGTTAACACAGGCCAGAGACAGGACACGCTGAAGACGGATGCTAAGAAGAGGACACATATGCGCCTGCAGAGCAAATACTGTACCAGCACAGCAACGTTCACGATGCTCGAAATATAGGAAGAAAAAGATAAACATTGAATTGGGGTTTGAAGTTTATATGAATGCATTTCTGAAAGGAACTGAAAGACATTTTCTTTTACTCTGAATTTACATTTTCATTCAGTCCGTCTGCTGTTTTTTGTGTATGTGAGGGAGTGAGTGTGTGTGTGTGTGTGTGTGTGTGTGTGTGTGCAGGTGTCTTATGCAGCATAATTTCACAAAGCTTAAGTTAGATAATTCTGTTTTTGCTTTAAACCTTGAAATTATACAATCTAATTCAAATCAAAAACAACTGCTCAAGCTACAAGCCATCTTTGTTTGGATCGTGATTTAAATGCAGTGGTTGTCTGTAATTTCTAATGGCTACAGATATTTTTGGTTTAAGGCCAGTTTGCCTGTTATAAAGCAAATAAACAACAAATAAATTTGCTTAAACAAAGAAGAAAAAAATTCAGCAACTGACAGCTGTTATTGGCCAATTTGTTTGTAAAAAACAACAACTGAATTGTAAATGAAAAATCATGAATGGTGCATCACTAGTTAGTGTAATTATCCAGCTCAATTTCATTCTCATCTAATAGTGCCAATGCAGTTAAATCGATAATATTAAGCTAAGCTTGAATCTTAAAACCTCTTGGGACACTCGAAACTCAACGTTAATGTAAAGGTAATAGTCTATGCCAAAACAGAATTGACTCCAACCCAACAGAAGTCAATTACATGCTCAGCGCTACTGGAGTTGGCCAATCAAGGACGCCACACCTTCAGCTTTGTGTCAGTAAGATAAGCCAAGTCTCACTGTGAATTCCAGCAGACAGAACCATAAAAATAGGGTACAGTCTTGGCAAGGCGCCGGAGCTGTGAATTTTGGGAGAAGGCCCACTGTGCCAGTCAGGGTGGCACATGCCTCATATCTGCCTCGCTTGAGAAGGTCATACGAAGGTAGTTGGAAGCATCTGGAGGCTAATGGCATATCAACTTACTTGTGAAGCCATCAAGGAGAAGTTTGGCCCACTTAAATCTACTATAGAAAAGCCTAAATAACAGGGAGTGTCTCTCCTTAAAACTGTGTCCCGGGCCCCTGAAAGTGAACATAAAAGTTGGATCACAGTGTCAGAAATCTGTTTTAATTCTGTACAGCAATTTTTTTTTTACATTTCTATTTGAACTAATTGACATGAATGTAGGTGTAATTATGTCATTATTAATGCGTCCTCTATGTTTAAATAAAAGATGGATGATGACAGGCCAGTGGAGCTGGCACACTCGCAGGGCAGATGGCCACACAGATCCCATCAGTCGTGACTCTGCATTATCAAGATGATAGTGGGATTAAAAGGTGACAATGCTTATTTAAAGGGGTGGTTGATTATGATTTCACTTTTCTAACTTTAGTTAGTGTGTAATGTTGCTGTTTGAGCATAAACAACATCTGCAAAGTTACAAAGCAAAGGAAGATATTTGCTTTTTGCACATTTGTGAGTCCGCTCAAGCTGTCACATCTGTCTTTTCACATGCAATACAGTACGTAACACAAATGCAATAGCATGTCACTCTGTGGGCATCTTACAACAGTTCCCACACGAGCAATTTTATAGATTATCATGACAGAATATGCTGATCAAAGACTTGAACTCCACATCAGCTACATAAATTCATCAACTAACCATTCAGAAACGTCCTATTGCATTCTACATGTTGTCACTTCTTCTTGAGTCTCTCCATCATTGTCTGACTCCAGTTTAAATATAAAAAGCAGAACAGTTTGCGTGTCTGCGTGAGGTAATCAGAGCTGCTAACACACACACACACACACACACACACACACACACACACACACACACACACACAGACACAAGCTCTTGAAGCTCCGCCCGCTGTGCCGGGAGCAGCAGCTCATTTGCATTTAAAGGGACACACAAAAACGACGCGTTTTTGCTCACCCTCAAAAAGGGACAACTTTAACATGCTGTAAAAAATTATCTGTGTGGTATTTTGAGCTAAAACTTCACATACACACTCTGGGGACAACAGAGACTTATTTTACATATTGTAAAAAGGGGTATTATACCACCCCTTTAAAGACCTTCATTAAGGTGAAGTTTGTTCCAGAGACGAAGAAAGTTTTAATACTCTTCGATCCTGACTTTCAAACAATCCTGACTGGCACACGACACGAGGAAACACAAGCAGCAGAAAGCTCTGGAAACTGCTTACAGGAGCAACATCAGCCCGTGCTCAGCAAGTGCCAAACTGTCTCGCAGCCGAGACGCCTGAGAAACGATCGCTCTTGGTCTCTCAGTTTCAGGCGTTTTTAATTCGTCCTCAATCGCCGGATACGTGGTGAGCAATACATTTCCATTTTAAAAGCACAGGCCCGTGCCATCAAGGGAATAGCGGCCGTGCATTTCTCAATGTCAGACAGCTGCTTCTCTCTCTTTCTGTCAAACTTGCAGACTGCACTGTCAGGACTAGGGATGGGTACTGAAATCCAGTAATAAATGAGCCCCAGTGGTAAACTATGAAAAATTGCAGTATCAATAGACGTTACTGGTTCTGCTGTCGTGGAGCTACAGAGTCTAGTTACACTTTAGGGCTTTTTGATTTCGATTTTGGCTTCCAAGGATTATAAAAAGAAGATATTTGAGGTCAAACTAATAAGCTTCATTCGCTTCACAGCGGTGGGCATTCATTCCTCCCTAAAAACCCATACGTCAGAATCAGCACGATCGGTGATCGTTGTAAAATGCAGTCTCTTCAGTTGCTAAATTGCGGGATGTGTTTGATAATAATAAGAGCTATTAAAAGCACAATAATCCATGCAAAAGACGCTGTTTCCAACTTCAAGGCTTTATGTGTGTGCGCTCCCGAAAACGCACCGCAACTAAACAAATTATTCCTTAGACAATCACGTTATACTTTATACTTTACAGTGAAAACTATGCAGATATTGTACATTTGATTACTTTATTAGATTTCTTTTGTAGGCCATATTACTTACCTGAACAGTAATGTTAGTAGACATTCCTGAAATTAAAGCACTGTATTTCTATACTGTAAAGCACATTGGACAATGTAAATTGTATTAATTGTGCTATATAAATAAATTGCCATTGCCATTGCCATTTCATTTGTATCCTGTTTCTTAGTTATTTTTCTTATTGTATCTTATGCATATAAAACACAAATGCCTGCAAACTGGTCCATTTACAAGTGGATGTTTTATATTTGTTTTGTTCAAACATTGACATTTCTTTTGCTATAGATATTTTACATTTCAGATTATAAAGCAATCTTAATTATATTCTTAATTTGTTTTTATATATATATATGGAGAGTTCAGATGCAAAAGCCTCTAAGTGCCATCTGAAATAACCAGTAAGAGTACTGTTAAAGTACCAGATCGATAAGCAGTATCGGTAAGAGTAAAAACCTTAATGATACCCATCCCTAGTCAGGACTGACACCAGACCAACATTCCACATAATGCTTGTGAAGCTGGAGCTCATTCGAGGTATCCGCAGGTCTGTAGCTCACATGTGCAGAGCAGGAAGAAACGGACCAATCACGTCTTCTAGTTAGAGAGGTGAGCTGTCAGCAGCTGGAGGTGTGGACAGACAGACAAATGGCAGGCGGGAGAGGGAACGGGCTGGGGTATCTGTTTTTGCTCATCCTCCCAGCATGGAGTCGCCAGCACTTCATTATGGTGCTGACAGATGGCATCAGGCCCCGCACTCGCTACAATTAATCCCGCGTACACACATGCATGCATGCACGCACGCACACACACACACCTTAGAGAAGTGTGGTCTTGACACCATAAGGCTGTGCAGTACAATTATATTGCAATGTTTTTCCCTCACGATTTTGTATCAATACAGAGTGTTGCTTGTCAAGTGATTTTGATTCAGCACCAAAACTGTCACCAACACTGTACAAAAAGTAACAAAATTGTCCTTAAAAACAAACATGAGAATTATTAATAGGGCTGCACGATTTGGGGGGGGGGGGGGGGGGGGGGGGAATTGCGAATTGCCATTTTTCTGATAAGAATTGGGATTAAAAATTAAATTACATTTTTTTTTAATGTTTGCTGTGCTTGTTTGTAGGACTGCACAATTTGTTTTGTGATTTTATATTAATATGTCTATAAAATAATAATAGTAGTAATAAATAATTGCAAGCATTAATTATCAGGGCTAAGCACAAAAAGGCAAAATAAGTCATGCAAGCATTGCTGGGAGCATCAGCCCAACAATAATTAAATTAATTAAAAACATTTGTAGATTATTTTATGCAAAATGGCTTAAAAAACATTAATACAATTACTAGTAATACGCTTTCATTACTTATCAGTTTTGACCAATAGGTGGCTGTAATCAAATTATTATGGTGTGGTCAGTGTGCTTTTAGTAACTTTTTGCCTTCATGGTCTGAAGATGATCTGAGCCAAATTTGGTGAAAATCTGACAAACAGTATAGCAGGAATTTGAAAAAGTAGGTTTTCAAAGAAATTCAAAATGGCGGATAGCAAGTTCGATCGAATATGGCATAATTGGTATCATTGTTCTCTGTATGACTCAAGGAATCTATCAAGACCAGATTGATTAAAATAGGCAAAATTAATCAAAAGTTATTAGTATGTTTTGAAATTTCATTATAAATTTTGACCAGAGGGTGGCGCTGTTGCGAAACTTTTGCCATGGTCCCGATGACACATGCCAAGTTTTGTAAGGATACACTAATGCGTGCGTAAATTACAGTGCATGTAGCCTCAGGTCATGCTTGTGATGACATGTACCAAGATTCGTCTCAAAAATGCTAAAGCGTTGCAGAGATACAGCCTCGTATTCATTTGGTGTGCTCTTTGTCGAATTTGTTCACACATTATTTTAATAACTTTTTGCCAGCATGGTCTGAAGATGATCTGAGTAAATTTTGGTGAATATTGGACAAATCGTCTAGGAGTGGCGAAAACATTTTCACGACGGAAAATGACAACTGAAAAATTATGAATTTTGTTTCTAGCTCTTACGGTTCAGAAGTTATTAGCATAAACGTAATTTCAAATTTGGACAGTTGGTGGCGCTAGAGGGATTGAGTTAGATACACCAAAATTGCTGTGGTTAATGTTCGGACTGTTCTCTATCTGTGTGCCAAATTTCATAATGAATTCAAATTTTAAAGGTGCAGTATGTAAGAATGACAACTAGTGGTCGAAATAGGTATTGCAGTTCAATTCAAAATATCGGCGATCGCCCGCCCGTTTCTCCCGCCACCTGCTCCTCAGACTGGACGGCACTCACACGGGTTGCCAGTTTGAGCACACGCAACAGGAATGAGCGCAATGGACAATTAAAATTGGCAACGTGCAGTATCACAGACCAAACCGATAACAAACATTCCAAACTCACATTTAAAAGTTAAATAACTGGCTGTAGAAGTGTTTTTCAGAGAAACAAGTATGTGAACAGCATGTTTCCTCAATATATGCAAACATATTATGGTATTTTTATGCTTTAGTAGACTGAAAAAGTTACATACAGTGCCTTTAAACCATCAAACTTATTTTTAACAGAAAACCGCAAGGAGAGCGCTACAAGTTTGTGAAGAAGGTTGCCGCCTGTTGCTTCCCAAATGCATGTTAAATTGACCCAAACTCAGAGGACATGCATTGTCCTGCTCAGGTGTGGCGCAGCATTTACTCTGAACTAAACCGCCGGAAACACCAGCGAATAATGAGAAGCTCACGCGTAAGGACACAACGCTTTACCACGATATATGCAACGCATATATTTAATCAAATTGCAGTCTTTGCAATTAGATAATCGCACTAATCCATATCAGGATTTTGTTTTATTTTGATTAATCGTGCAGCCCTACTTGTTAATAAATAATAATGAACTGCTTATGTTCAACAAGCTCAGTTGAATTTAGCATTGTTTTTCCCCCTCTAATCACGACCCTATCAGGACAGACTTGTGACCTGATTTTTGGTCACGACTCACCAGTTGAGAACCAGTTTTTCAGTGCAATGGTTTTAACCTCGCTGCGGTTTCCTTCACTTTTGTCGAGCTTGCACTCTATCAGATGTATGAGATGAACTCAATAGTGAAGCAAACCACACAAGAAGAGACGATGATCTTGCGTGTACAATTCAATTACGATATTCATCATTTGACGAATCAGTGATGTCTGTACAAGGATGAGTAACACAACTAAAGTTTAATACTTAAAATTCCTTGATGCTGAAACTTGTGCATCTAGGCCGGATAAACTACATTAATACTCTGGTACTGAAACACACTAAGCCTCTCAATATTCAGATTCTGAACATGATTGATCACTTGATGATCACATTATGTCTCTGGTTAGACACCGACAGCTGATAGAAGCTCTAATAATCCCTTTTAAATGACCTAGTTTGAAAGAATTAGTCTCTCAAATGCTTGTAATATTATGATAACAACAATTTAGTGGGGATTAATTTCTTTTACAAAGGTAGTACTGATGGTAACAAAAGGTACTTTTATGCTGAGAAAGCAGTTCACTCATAGTTTATGGCTAAAATAATGCAAACTGAATACATTAGAAAGGCCAATAACTGCTGAGAGGTCATAATGAAGACGATAAAATGGACGGTTGGCACCAAGAGCCGTGTTGCAACTACCGTAACTGATAGAAAGCATAAAACTGGAGTTCAGTTTTCCCTGGCAGGATTCCTGTGCACTCTAGCTAATTACATATTTCACATGGATGACTTTAATTCAAATGAAAAAATGACTAGGCCCTAAAAGGAGCATCCACAGAGACTTCCAGCTCTCCAGTTGAAATTTACCACCTGGGATTTGCCCCTCAAAACATCCCGATTTCTTTCCGAAGCCGCGCTTCAGCTCTACCCTTAATTTAGCATCTCCGTGGACGAGCGAGAAGCAAACGCTGCCCTATATGGACACGGACGGCCAACATCATGTGAGAGGTTTAACCTCGTCGCGATGCACCTTCGCTGCCCATCTGCGGAGAGCAGAAATCACGGGAGTGAAGTTGCCCTGGCAACAGGCCTGCATCATCGTGACCTCTCCCTCTCGCACCGCAAACAAATGACTGCAGTGAGCGCCACGCTCCGGCTGATGTCACAGGTCTCCATGGCAACCGCAGCTCAGCTGTGACGCTGCAGAGGAGGGAGTCTGACCGGAGGGGAGAGAAAGAGAAAACAGGAGAGCGAGAGATACAGCGGGAAGAGTGATGCCGCTGTGACGGAAGCTTCGGAAAGACAAATTCCTGCTGGTGTGTGGAACAAAACTGACAATATTCTTGACAATCTCAATATAATTATGAGCTTGCATTGAAATGGCTTAAAAGGGTGATTTTAAACATTTCAACCAAAACCAAGCCACCATTGCCAAAAGGATGGTTACACTTTAGTTTATGGTCCAATTCTCACTCTTAACTAGTTGCTTTTTCACATGCATATTACTAGGATACTGTTTATTAGTACTTATTAAGCACATATTAATGCATTATTCTGCTTGATCACCCAATACATAAACATAACATCTACCTTACTAACTATTAATAAGCAGTAAATAGAAGTTTATTGAAGTAAATAGTTCGTTAACAGTGAGAATTGGACCCTAATCCAAAGTGTGATCAAAATTACATTTTTAAAAAAGAGGCAAAAGATGTTTTCCAACAGTTTTTTATTAAATGAAACAAGAAAGAATAGTATTCAATAGTTTTTATTTATATGTACAAATACACCAATATATAGTAATATATAAACATATATAATGTATAAAATAAATATTATTTTACACATATTTTTGCTAAAACAATTTATATAAATATATAAACAGAAACATTAAATTACTTCAAATCACTGTAATATCCATGATGTGTCTTAATTTGATTGCAATCTAAATCCATAACACACTGGTGTGACTCGACTCGGATGACACTAGGACCGGGTGATAAAATGCTAACGATTGCCTAATTATTGCGATTTAATTTTCCTTGATAAAACGATAACAAGAGTTCGATAAATGCTTGATGCAATGTTTATGCGGCAAAAGCGGAACGAAACACCACTACTCGTTTGAACCGTGCGGCGCGAGCTTACGAGAGCGGATGCGTTTACTCACTGAACGGTCTCGATCACGTGACCACTAAACATCGCTGTGAGATCAGTGAAAAGTGCTTGAATTCAGTGAAGCTTAAACATTTTTTATCATGGATTTACTGTAGTAACACTAACTTTGCCATGGTATTGTGGCAGAAATGTGGGATATTCATATCGAATTTAAGTATATTATTAATGTGGACATGTATTAAAGGAGTAATGGAATATAGTTACAGTATTTTTTGTGATTAAGCTATAGCATTTTTATACTAAATGTATTTAGGCTACAAATACAAATGCATTTTACATTGGTAGTGAGGTGCTATATAATATGTGTGGGTTTACCTGCTGTTATCATGATCTAAATATAAGCTACAATGGAAGACCAATGGTTAATTTGAATAAAACTCAAACACAGTCAGAATATTAAAATTTGACCCCCCCAAAAAATGGATGCAGCTGTAAAATTATGTTCATTAACAAAAAGAGTCACATCTGTAAAAATTGTTACGATTTGACAAATGAGACAAAACATGGTATATTAATATTGCAGCCTGCACTGCAAACTGTGTTGAAGACACGAAGTCAAGCAAAACAAACCTGTTTCATGATTTAAAACAATATCAACCATTAGAACATGCAGAAAACTAAGATAATAAATACATTTTTCTATTAAGATATTTATTTTGTTAAGAAAAAGAATTACTGGAACAGTCTAAAGAAAGTTCTGACAATAAAGAGTAGTTTAAAAAGCACAGTTAAAGGTCTTAGGAGCAAAGATCTGCCTTTAAACTTGAAAGAAATAATTATCACAATAAATGTCAAAGCTTTATCAATATCGACTGATATGAAAATTTTTATCGTGATCATTTTTTTGGGCCATATCGCCCAGCCCTAGATGACACACACTGGCTTATGAAGTGAATAACTCATCTTTGCTGCATCTCACACACCAAAAACCATCTCACACCTTCCACAGCGGAAATAGTTTTGTTTATATTTCCACCAGCGTTGAACATCTGTTCACGGTTTCTGACCAGAGTTCTGCCGGGTAACATGAGGCTTTCTTGCTGTAATCGGAAGCATGGGCACACACACACACACACACACAGGTTTAATACTACACCAGCGGGGTCACTCTGACAGTGTACGAGCATGCCGAACCGTGTGTGTGCCCACCGCACACTCATTAGGGGAACTCTGCGACGGCATGTCAACAGATGGAGCTTATAAAAAGCAGGACTTGGAAAGTACGCCTAAACCGATCCAAATAAACATGTGAAACTAACTTTAACAAGGAAGAGGACACAAATGTTCTCTTCAGATGCAGATTTATCGTGCTAATTGGCTTAAAACTTCGAATCTCTATGCCAAACCTAAACGATTCAACCATCAGTCATATGGGCGCCGCTACTTCACACTTTCGATGACTCACGCTTTTAGAAATCTGCTAATTAGACACTCGTTCCCTAAGGACTTCGAGTCTTATGCGAGTCAACATCGCTTAGGCTCGATTCTGATGTCCGCTGACTTTAACAGCACAAGTGCTTAAATTTAGCATCCCTGCTGCAATTGGATAGTAACGTCCTGGCTGTCTATAGGGGCCGTTTGCTTAATACCTCACTGACAACAACACTGAGCGGCAGCTGCATTGACAGACTGCTAATTAACCTTATAAGACCATTCAGAGAAAGCAGAGCAATGTGGGTGGAAGCTCAGTTAGATCTGTGGCCGTAACCTCACTGTGAGCTTGAAGAACAATACGAGCACGCTGGAGACGTGCTAGTTCTCTATATTTCACCCACATGTTTCACTAGACACAGCTCTGATGAAACCAGCAACTTTGTGGACCACAAATGAACTCACGTTTGACGTTAACATGTTGATAAACTATAAAAACAGCATAGTATTCACAATGTATCGGGTAAAACACCCTATTTTAAATACAGTGTAGAACTGTACAATTTGGGGGAAATCTCTAATTGCAATTTTTCGGACAAAAATTGCAATCTTATTAAAAAAAGTTGTAGATATTCTGTGCTTGTCTGTGGTGCAAAACATTTTGTGGTTATATTTCAATGTGACTTTAAATGTAAAATACTGTGATACACATTTAATTATTATTTATTGTTATTATTACTAAATGAAAATATTAAACAAAAGTCATATTGCAATATTTGACTGAAAAATAAAAAAAATGTACTTAAGAAAAATAATATAGTATACTATAAACTTGCAATACTAATAATTATGGTTATCTTAATTTCTTTATTTTCAAATATTACAAGCTTTTATAAGGGCTTAAAGCTTCTCTTTTGCTGAAAACAACCAATTATTAATAATCACGGTTTTACTTTGATTAATCATACAGCCCTATTACATTGAACTATTGAAAAGCACACTTATTCAACATTAATTTTGAATTGTTCGCCATCTTTGTTGTTGTTTTAGCTCGGCCCAGTGCATTCTGGGCAACTATGCCATGGTTCAGACCACAGTAAGTTCACAACATTTGCCCTTCTCGAAACACTCACAACATCTACATTAGCACATCGCAGTGGTGCGTATTGATTCTTGGCATCAGCGCTTTTCCACGGTGGTTTCGGCATAAGCACGATGCGTAAGGTGCTTCCTGCCTCGCCAGCACCCACAACCCATCTGACATCCTCTCTCAGGGGGATCACGGGCCAGATTTAGTCAAATATTTTGAGCTTGTGAAACTTGTTGTTGTCATAAATAGACTTGAGGTACGAGACGTGAAGCACCATCTTTGTATTGTAAAAATTGCATGTGTGCATCATATCTGAATGATTCAAACACGCATGTTAAGTTTCATTGCGTTTGACCCAGAGAGTAGAGCGTGTTTCAAAAAGGAAACACCAAGCAAGCCAGCTGTGAGTCACATCTTTTTGAACGTTACGCACTTCACAGAAACAACAGAAGTGCGTGACGTGCTTAAAAGGAAAACCCAAAAAATACATACAAATTCTGCCATTTTTGTCGTTCCAAACCCACAGGCTGTTCTTTTTTTTTCCGTTGAACACAAAAGAAGATTCACACAGCTCTTTTTCCACACGATGGTTCATAGTGACCATGTCTGTCAAGCTTCAAATAGGCTAAAAAAAGCACATTAAAAAATAATCAGAGTGACTCAGAATAAGTCCTCTGAAATTGTACGATGATTTCCTGTGAGGAACAGACTAGGGCTGAATATTGAGACAAATCTCACGATTCAATTCGATACGATTTTGATTTACAAGCTTGCAATTCTGTTTCAAAATTTGGATATATGAGACCCTGGACCACAAAACCAGTCACATGGGTAAATTTTTTGAAATTGAGATTTATACATCATCTGAAAGCTGAATAAATAATATTTCCATTTATGTGTGGTTTGTTAGGATAGGACAATATTTGGCCAGAGATACAAAATATCAAAATCTGGAATGTTTCTCGAAACATTGAGAAAATTGCCTTTAAAATTGTCCATTTATGTTTGCGATTGTGCGGCATTAACTCACAAAAATAAGTGTTTTATAAATTTACGGTAGGAAATGTACAAAATATCTTCATGGAACATGATCTTTACTTAATATCCTAATGATTTTTGGCATGAAAGAAAAATCGATAATTTTGACCCATACAATGTATTGTTGGCTATTGCCGTGCGACATGTGACTGGTTTTGTGATCCAGGGTCACATATATCAGATACAATACATGGCAAAAACTAATGCTGTAATAAACCATTCATATAGAGTCCATACCAAGACATAGAGTTTCAGCTGGTAGTACGTTTTATTAATAATAAAATTATAATACCAACTTTATAATTACATAATAATGTTTCTACACCAATTTGTTTTTTGAAATCTAATATAACTTAAAATAGTGGCTGTCAAAAAATGTATGGATTTATTCAAACATACATTAAATGTTGAAGAACAGGTTGAGTATAATGACACTGAATATGCAATATACACGCAAATATTTAGCAAAACGCTCCTCTCTAGAATTATTTGTCTGGCTAACTATCGAGTTTATGGAGATCGAATGGCTTTTCTGAGAAAAACAACAACATTTTGACATCTTTCCGCGGTTGAAAAACTGATTGAGCAATTACATGAGACATTTCAGTAAGCTGTACTGCATCTCTTCCTGATGTTCATTCATGTTTATTTCATGCTATAACTTGTAGTAAAGAGGAAGTGATGATCCGCTCTGAGGTTTTAACAGCGATCTGTTGCTCCACATTAAAGATTGTTTGAATTGACAGAATTTGAACGACTTTGTTTCACATTAAAAGTTGCAAAGCTTATTGGGATTTATTAGATGAGAGGCGCGATACGAAGTTCTGTTCATTTATCAACTGAAAACAGCAAGACTAAAAAAAAATATTTTTGGGATAAAAAAATAAATAAAAATAATCGGTAACGGTTCATAAAAATGAGGATGACTAAAATTGAGAAATCTATATTTTTACCCAGCCCTAGAGCAGACTAATTTTAGCCATAGTTCTCAAAATATGGCGCAGATTAGACGTCGTTGGTTCTTGTGCGTCTCAGAGTCAAACGTTATTGACGTCAAGCCTTATAATAAGTTGCCATACTTGATGTGAGATTTTTGATGTTGGATATTTTTGGTAGATAACAATAAAAAAATTTGCATATAACTTATTTATTATTTGCATCATACTGTAAATTATGCATCATATTTTGTTATTACAATACGAATTGGGATGAAGCACACAAGTTGTACAAACTACTTTTATGGAGTTTTTTTAATCCGTTTTGGAGCTTGTCAGATGTGGTCATTATGAACATCATTGTGAAGCCGAGTAAATAAAGGCAGACATTTTCTACTGCTTTAATGCAAGATAAAACCATGAGCAAACCTGAATCATGTAGAGTTGAGCGATGCGGTACTCCTCGACGCTCATGGGCATGGGGATGCGGTACTCTTTGATCAGCATGATGGGCGTGGAGCGGGGCTGGCGCTGGAAACGCTCCGCTGGGTCAGGGGCAAATCCACCAGGACGGCCCTTAGCTCGAGTGCATCAGAGAGAAGGAGCCGAGCTCATTCTCAGACCTGGGGACAAAACACAGGCAAATCAGACTTGAGAAAATCATCTACGGATGTCCAGTGGGATTGCTTTTGAGATTGTGTTTTTAACTTCAGTGTTGCTTAATATGGTTCTCCAGAGAAAATATCAAAACATAATCAATCTTCACCATAAACCGCAAGATTTGCTTAAATGCAGAGAACTTGATTCTCTGAAAACAAGTCTTAATATCTTATGTAAGTTTGCTTTTTGAGTTGTATGAAGGATGTTGAGATATTAACAGGAAAACAAGACAAAAATATGAAATGAAAAATACAGCATTTTGTTTCATTTTGAAGAACCAGTGACACTGAGTTCTGTTCAATTTAGCTCTCGCTCGCTCTCTCTCTCTCTATATATATAAATATATATTTATATTATGACGAAAAACAGTGGTAAAGCATCATTCAAATTAAAATGCATATTAAAAACGGTGTATTTCTCTGTTTACAAACTAGCATATTCCATATTACTTCCTAATCACTCACAAAACCCAAAACCAGCAGATGTTCTGTATAATCATTCAGACATAGTGGTCTGAAAAACATGCAGCGCAACCAACTCGCCATTAATAAATACAGCGTTACTGTACGGCAGAAGCGCTGCGATGGAATCCAACTGTCTGCGAATGACATCTATGCAAGCGATTTCCAGAAACAAAACACAAGGGGCCTCGTTTTGACCTTCGGCTGCCGTAAGAAACGTAAATCCACCTGCTGATGACACCGAGGTCCGGCAGACACCGTAACTCTCCTGCAGATCCACAGGGTGTGTCACATGACACAGGCCGCTTAGTGTAAGACGGATTATCCAACTCTTCCCTGAGAGGTAAAGCAGACAGTTGTGTGTGTGTGTGTGTGTGTGTGAGCAGAAAGGTGAGCTGGTGTAAACACAAACACCATAAGACTCATAAACAATCGGCAAGCATCGACTAAGCGACCATCTCAGGGCTCCCAGGAGGGGCCATGTTAGGTGCAACAGCTGTCAGAGCTAAAAATGGCATCCGTGACGAAAAATATCGTGCTATTTGGTCTATAAATAGCTTGTATGGCTCGGTTACGTCACACACACACTTGCAGTAAAAAAGGATTGCGCTGTGATTGCGCTGTCTTGCCCCTGGTGAAAAGGAAGCATTCAACACAATTACAATAGATTGGCTGGACCCTCGGCGAGACTATAAATAGTAACAATAATCAAAGGCTCACAAAAGGAAAGGTTAGAGACCAAACTACTGTTTATCACCACTGCCTCATTCCAGGATACCCTAAAGCTTAGGTATTATTGTAGGAAATTATAAGACATAGCTCACCAAAAAATTTAAATAGTCATTGTTTACTCATCCTGATATTGTTTTTAATTTAAAATAATAATTAAAAAAAATTATAAACAAAATATAAATTTAAAAAAAACATTATTTTAAATGTAAATGCTAAAAGTACACTACCGTTCAAAAGTCTGGGCTTAGTAATACTATCTTTTTTTTTTTAAAGAACTGAATTATTTTATTCAGCCATTAAATGAATGAAAATGACAGTAAAGGCATTTATAATATTACAAAAGGTTTCTATTTCAAATAAAAGCTGTTCTTTTGAGCCGTCTATTCATCAAAGAAATATGAAGCAACACAACTAACTAGTAAATTACATTTTCAGGTCACTGTATGCATTCATTGAATGGAAAAGAACAGCTGAGATATTCTGCAAAACTTCTCCTTTTGTGCTACAAATAAGAAAAAAAAAAATCAAGTGCCGGTTTGGAACGACACCGAATCTAAATTAAGGATATAAAATAAAATGGTTCAGTGTTTTAGAAAAGGACATCCAAAGTAAAAACAAAAACATTTAGCATTTATTCTCTTTTTCGCATATAAATATCCGAATATCTGTGGTTTCGTCATTCTTCCACAGGACAGGCGATAAAAGGTCACAGCTGGAAGTGATTGTCGAGACTAAGAACAAGTCTGTAATGGTCACCGCTGGTGAGTCACAGCTGCCAGCACTGGTGCATTTTGGTCCTGAACTAGGGATTGCAGCTACTCTGGGCTTGTGGCTAGACCTGAAATATCAGTCAAATGCACTAAGATAACCATCATCATGAAGGCCTAAGACGTTCTGCTGCATGCCAGAGGCAGATGCCACAATACAACACCGACAAAAGCCTGCGAGACATCTACCTATGCTTCAAAGAACATTACGGATGACATTTTCACTCCCACTGAAACCAGTTAGTCTGGATGCCACACCACAGCCACACGGATCCCCAGTAGTGGCTTTTTAAAACACTGTGGGATTCATTTGTGTCAGATGTGTCACGCAAAACACTGACATATGTGACTATCGAGAGGGATTTTCAGCGCATTATCATCCTATTTCTCACCAGCTGGTTAAAATGATACCGTAACACATTCGAGTATGTGTTGTCATCGATCTGTAACAACAAAAAAAGGACAGTTCGCATCAGATGCAATTTTCCATAATTATGTTTGGAGGGTTTCTAAAAATTCCTCCCGTTTGGCGAGTGTCTACAGTGTCTATAAGAGGACAGTTCCCCTACTGAGACCGCTTTCCCAGGACCGATGTGTCCAAACAAACGGACACCACAATCCGATATCTTTTTTTAAGCACATCTCGGAAGCTAAATACAGTAGCGTGTGAGCGACTAAAAGGGGGGCGATAACATTTAATGGCACATTAATTATCATACAGCATTAGATGAGAAATGAAAAAGGTAATCGCTTGTTTGTGTCAAGTGTCCACATGGTAATATTGCATATGTCACATTTCAACAGGCTCTTGACTCCTACTAGTAGAGAACCTGTTTTTATCTAAATATAGACATACGAGGAAACGCTGTCTGAGCTAACAGTATTTGTAATGCACACACACTTAAAAATGTTGACATCATTGAGTGTAAGATTCCCCCCCACCCCACCCCCCCCACCACCCACCCCCCCTGAACCTCCATCTTAATACGCCAAGGCGTGCATCAGTTAACTTGCGAGGTGAGATGAGGCTGTCAGGGTCTTAATAAGAACGGCAAAAATCACAGCAGAGACATCACAGATGAATTTGCATGTGAAAATACTGTGGGGATTGATGAGCATTCCTTTAGAGGCTCGGATCTAAAAACAGGAAAACAAAACATGCAGATTGAACTGAGCGCTCAGAACTCTCCGTTCCTCTCAAGAAACACCTGTTTATCAGTAGCGTCGCGAACCAGGCACTGAGATTCAAGACGTCTGTCCAAGCTTAGACGGTTTACCTGTTAGACGCCGCTTATCATGCTGTCTATCCAACTGATCCGATCAATGGACAGAAAGCAGCCGGTCCAAATCCCATTCCCAAACAGAAGCATTCTAGCATCCTCCCACCATTGTTGTGCTTTTTTTTATCCTCTGATCTGAATGAAGATGCCATCAAACACTGCCAGTTAAAATCATCGGGGAAACGTGAAGAAGAAGAAAAAATGTCTCTTTTTTTATCTCCTTCTCACTTGCAACCTTTTTTCTCTGCCGTTTCGCCTGTATCCACCTCTTGTGGGGCTATGAAGCTCTGTTGCCATGGAAATGCAAAAGGCTGTAATGGGATTGGCTGGAGTTGGTGTGATGAAAGCGGCTCAGAGACGGCCCACTAACTGCTGTGCTCCTGAGAGGCTCCGCCCCCCTCCTGTTTGCATTCACTCTTCCAGACTGACTGATAGCTATTAGATTCAGTCAGTGGAGAGAGGAACATCTGCAGCTTAATATGAGCGCAGGTCTGTCAATAAGCATTACGCAGCATCAATGGAATAAAAGAGAATTAATGGGGAAAAAATGAACAGGGAGGAGTCATTGAAACGGACATAATGACACCAACCTCATAAATTGACTCGAGCCTTTGAACACTTATGCAATTCCCGCACTGATTTTGGAGGGAAATCTACCGGAATTCTGCGGAACAAATTTAAACATGTTGAGGCAAAATATTTAAAACATCTATTGCATTTCCCGCAGGGAAATCTGCAAAATTGTCAAAATAAATTTAAACATGGTGAGGTAAACATTTAAAACACTACACTCTCATTAGTAACTGAAAGCATAATTAAATTAACCAAAATATTTAATAAACAAACACACAAAGGAAAGGGGAATGCGTTGATGTTTACCAATGAGGGCTGATCCGATTTTGTGGAATTTTGCAGGCATTAATTCTGACCTGCTAGTAACTTACATATTTCAATACTTCGAATCAATTATTATTTACACATGCAATGCAACATAGACTTTGGCATCATTTCAATTTACAAACTAGCCATCCTAAATAGTATGCAATGCATGCTTGCTTTTTGAGCTAATAATACTCATGCAAGTGTTAATAATTAATTAATAATTTAGGCTATATCAGCATTTTATCAGCCATCCTGCACTCTAAATATTAGCATGAGCCACTGAAAAAACTATTGGGTCGACCACTACCCACAATCCCTTGTTCTACAGAAGTGGAATTTGTGCCGGATCTCTTTACAAAAAAAACAACAAAAAAAAACGAGGAATTTGAGCTGAAGCTGCCACTGCTGTACTGTCTTACAACACTTAGTATGTACTTTCCAATCACATGTAAGGTGCATTCTTCTAGTGTGCACTAAAAGAATGTGAATTGTGATGCAACCAAAGAAAAAAAAAATATATATGTGCAAAAGGTGGTTTTTACATCATAATTTATCTCTAGATCTTTAAATGCAAAAGATATCTGGACAGAAACCATCTGTCTAGTGTGCTCTCGAGAACATTGTGTTCTAATGTTTAACCCGACTACAGCCATTAATGGCCACTTTGTTTTACTTTAAAGAGACAGAGTGACCTTCAACTTGCAAATATACAGTCTCAGCTTGAGCTCATTTCATTCTGTTATTAATCGTTCAAAACTTTTAAATGATTTGATTATTTGCATGTACCAAAATTTCCTTCAAACATCTGAGAGAACATGTTCTTGTTTAACCAATGCAAAGGTTGCACTGGAAAAACTTGCGTAATAAAATCTGGTACCATAATTCACATTAATGAAATCTATCAATGATGAATATTGGCTCACTAAAGCAACGCTGCGGTTCCCAGAAACACATCGACCTCTGAGATTAATTCACTTTAACAGTGCTAATGTGAGGTCGGCCCGTAGATTAGATATGCGTGACATTTCATATGGTGCTGCCTTAAGCTGTGCAGGGAAGCTAAGAGCTCTTTATTGATTTCTTTAAGGTTGGCGTCCACCACGATTGGGCATATCTCGAAGCCGTGTACAATTACGACAACGCATCAAGTTAGAAAGTCAGCGCAGCAGTTCCAGACATCTGATTTCATGTGGAACGCCTACAGGAGGGAAACTGAAAACTATTATGATAACAAGATGATGACGAAGCTAATTTCATCTGGAATTAAATTATTAAACACTAATTATTTCAATAATTACTTGGTAACTCTTGAAATTATGGTTGCTTAATAATGTAATGATATAATGATAGCCACATCATATTGTTTTAACGGATTCATATTTGCCTTTAAAGGGATACTCCACCGTTTTTTCATATTAAACTATGTTATTCCCTTAACTAAGACAAGTTGATACATACCTCTCTCATCTCAGTGCGTGCACTCGATCGCTCTGGCGCGCGGCGACACTTTGATAGCACTTAGCTTAGCCCAGTTCATTCATTAGGGAACAAACAGAGATGAAGTTAGAAGCGACCAAACACCTCCACGTTTTCCCTATTTAAAAACAGTTACATGACCAAGTATGGTGACACAAAATAAAACGTGGCGCTTTTCTTCGGAGTGATGATATTACTGCGCCGAGTAGAAGTGCTCCAAGTGCTACTCCGCCAATACATTATAGTTATCCTTTTTACCCGCTTAGAAAAGTGCCACGTTTTATTTTGTGTCACCGTACTTGGTCGTGTAACTACTCGTGTAACTGTATTTAAATAGGGAAAACGTGGAGGTGTTTGGTCGCTTCTAACTTCATCTCTGTTTGGTACCTAATGAATGAACGAACTAGGCTAAGCTAAGTGCTATCAAAGTGTCGCCGCGCGCCAGAGCGATTGAGTGCACGCACTGAGACGAGAGAGGTATGTGGGTCAATGACGTATAAGAATTTTTGACAGGCCAATTTTAAAATACAAAAAATAATAATATCTGTTGCAATTGTTCAAACATTAAGGATGTTGTGTACACCTAAATTCATTAAAAAAAATAATTTAAGTGATTTTAGTGTTTTTTCATCTAGATGAATTGTCCGTAGCCTTAAAAAAATGTCATGTGGTGCGACCGTGATTTATCTTAAAATTAATTAATTTCCTTAACATGCTTAAACATTATTTTACAAGTTATTTGTAATTAAAGTGTTTAGAAACCAAGTATTTGCATGTCTTTTGAGGTTTTGTAAATAATGATCTCATTTTTTGTTCTATAATTTCTGAGTTGCCTTCTTAAATCTAGTTAACAGACTTATTTTTCCTGTAAATCACATAATAGAAATGTTTTAAAAATATAATTTACTAAAGCATACTGTATCAGTGATTCATATTTCAGCCACAGAAATAAGATATTTTATTTTAAATTTAATACAGTGATTGCTTTTATTGGTCGCACCACATGATAAGTGGTCGCTCCAAATGACACGAAGGATAACTATAATGTATGGCGGAATAGCACTCGGGAGCACTTCGACTCGGCGCAGTAAAAAGTGACGTTGGTTCTAATGACAGAAGTGAGAGGGAGAGGATTTTTCAGGAGTGATGATATCACTGCGCCGAGTCGAAGTGCTCCCAAGTGCTATTCCGTCATACATTATAGTTATCCTTTTTACCCGCTTAGAAAAGCGCCACGTTTTATTTTGTGTCACCATACTTGGTCGTGTAACTACTCGTGTAACTGTATTTAAATAGGGAAAACGTGGAGGTGTTTGGTCGCTTCTAACTTCATCTCTGTTTGGGTCCTAATGAATGAACTGGGCTAAGCTAAGTGCTATCAAAGTGTCGCCGCGCGCCAGAGCGATTGAGTGCACGCACTGAGATGAGAGAGGTATGCATCAACTCGTCTTAGTTAAGGGAATAACAGTTTAATAAGAAAAAACGGTGGAGTGTTATTTTAAAATGATCATATTAAATATTTTCTTTAATATTTACACTACCGTTCAAAAGTTTGAGGTCAGTACGATTTGTTTCATTGTTAAAAAAATATATATTTTAAACAAAGTTAATTTGAAGTTTCTATTCAAGGAATCCTGATTTTAGGGATATTGAGTTTCCACAAAAATATGAAGCATTTTCAACATTGGTGATGATCAGAAATGTTTCTTGAGCAGCAAATCATCATATTAGAATGATTTCTGAAGGATCATGTGACACTGAAGACTGGAGTAATGATGCGGAAAGTTCTTTTAAAGTGTAATAATTTTTCACAATATTACCGCCGTACTGTATTTTTGATCAAATAAATGCAGCCTTGGTGATTATTAGAGACTTCTTTCAAAAGCGATTAAAAACAAATCGTACTTATGAACGATAGTGTCAAATTTTAATTAGTAACATGAATCAAGAAATGTCACTTTTACCACAACCTTAAAAGTAGTAGTATCCATGTCTCACTATGTGATGTTCAAAAACAGGAATCATGTTGGGGACTTTGTGTATGTTTGACATTTCACATTCTTCTAGACGACCTGAGGAAGGAACACCAACGCCACTCATCCGTTATCCCGCCATCAGCAGGTTTCTGTTAACCGACCCGTCTATCTACCAAACAGCAATTTGTTCAATTTAATTGATCTGAAGTCCTCCGGCGTCTCAACGCTGCCGACATTACGCAGACACAGGAGCCTGACACTTGCTGGCTCTGAACGCACATGACCCACGTCACTGGTCCAGCGTAACTACTGAACACGGCAATATAAAACAGGATTTTTAATGCAACGGTAAATCCATGAGCACACAACGGAGACAAAGCACTTCCTTCTGTTTCCTTTGCTTTGGACACATTGTGTAACAGGACAAAGGACAAGGGAGTGTTTTGAATATTACAACTGTTGGCTATCGTGATTAATAGTCTTGTACATCTCGAATGCGAAGTTTCAAAAGGGGTTATTTGATACGGGCATCACTGCCATAAGAATTAACACCATTATCTCATTTGTAGGTGTCAAAGTTTAGATCTAATTCTTTCAAATGAAACAATTAGCAGCATCTGCTAATATTTTTTTACAAACCTCTAACCTTCAGTAACTTCATCATGTGTCTTGTTGAGAAGAAATGTGCTAGCTAAGTGATCAGAAAATCCTGGTGGACGACAAAATATTTTTTTATATATATATCTTGTAAATGGAAGTCTAAAGAACAAAAACTGGAGGGAAACCACTAGGGATGAGCACGAGTACTCGAGGACTTGGACGTGACCGCGACGATTGATCATGAAAATGAAATAAAGTGATTTGAAAGCATGCAGTGATGCCTGGAATCACTTTAATCATGAAAATACGTGCAAGATGTGCAGCTGCCATATAGCCTATATTACATTATAATGAGAACACTATTCAGTTTCAGCCCAAATGCAAAGCCCAACATTACTGACTATGATTGAGTTATTTGAGACAGTCATATTGCTTTTAGTTTTTTTCTTTTCCAAAAACATTGATGATATTATTAATAATCCAGTTACCAGTAGTGCATTTTTTTTTTTTTCACAAAAATTTCATGGCCCCCAAAATATTTTGTTCTATGAATATCTGAACACGCAGAGAAAGAAAGAAAGAACAGAAAAAAAAAGAAAAGAAAAAAAAGTGTAATGTATTGTTTTTTATCAACACTTGAATGTGGGAAAGTTCCATAAAAAAGCAACATTTTGAACAAATAGCTGGGAAAATCGTGTTTTTGTCAAAGACTAAATCGATGGGATTCAGAACGATGATCATAACACAGATGGAGTAGATCGAGTCCATCAACACCCGAAAGCTTCACAGTCCTGCAGCTCGTCCTGGGTCAGTAACATTAGGCAGTTTTGATTTATATGCTGTTTAATGTTTGATGATTGTGTTATTTTACATGTGTGTAACCAATGCTTCTATCGCTTGTTTCTGCTGCTTCTTCACCCGTGTTTTGATCCGGAGATTCAGTAATCTTTCAGAAGATGTGTAATGGATTCTGTCAATGGCAGGGAGAGAGTTAAAATCTTTTCTAGTCATGGCTTGGAAACCGAGCGGGAATGTCAGGAATCACTTGAAATACTAGATGAAAATACAGTTCAGGAGCAAGATGTGCAGCGCCAATCTACCATATTCATAACATTATAAACTAGGGCTGCACGATATTGAAGAAAAATGCAATATGCGATAACTCATAAATAATGCGACATTCGACATGCTTTTAAAATTAAAAGTTTCACATTCTTTTTGTGACAAGAAAACATCCCGACAGCTTCTGAAAGTGAACATCAGTGTTTTACTGTAGTATAAGAAGAGTTATTTTAACATCAGTGTAAACCACAGGGTTCAGGGTTTCAGGTTATCCTACATTAGGTTTATTTAACAACAGAAACTGAATAATCAAATGTAAAAAATAAAACATTGATTAGTTTTCACCATATGAATTAAATATATACTGATTCTTATTAAAGCTACAAAAGTGAGCAGTGAGGGATTTTCTCTTTGTCTTTTGTTCATGACCCCAGTTATTGCAAGCTGTTGCGATATGCATATAGCGATTTATACATTTGCGATATTTCGATAATTTCGATATATTGTGCAGCTCTATTATAAACAGAACATAATAAACTTGCCTTGCCTACATAACATTATAATGAAAACACTATAGAATGTTGTCGATTCTTTGTGCTTTAGTTGCGCGTGCCGTTAGACGTAACGCAGTTGTCCACGTCTGTCGCCATGGTTACTATGGCAGTACAAGCGGAAACCAGGGATAACGCGGATATCACGTCATTGACAGGCGACAAGTGGGACAGGGCGACAGGGAGGAGCCATTATTTAAAATTGGAATTTCTCTGAAATTAAAAATCTTTGGGAACTTTTGGGATATTGTAAGTACACAACTGCAGGAAATATATCACACTCACTGTGCAAGTGATTTTTGGATATTTTATTACAAAAATCTTACATATTGTAGCTTTAAAATCAAAAAAAAAAAAAAAAACTATAACTTCGTATGTAAAGTGCAATACTTGTGCATCGCTGCCAAAACAGAATAATCCATTCCAAAGTGTTTCCTTCATACTAATCGCACACAAGGGCGACGTGCTTTGCTTCCAACGAAGCTTTTTTGAAAACACCATAAAATTCTTATCAGAGCATCCGAAGTCTCTTCTGCTTCAGATAAAATTAGAGGCAAATAAGTCGGAGACAACGCGCCGCTACACGAGACGCATGAATAAACGGAGGAAGAGGGAAGCGCAAACAAACCCTTGACGTGAGGGGCGGATGATGAGAAAAGGCAGTTTATTTATAGAGCGGGCCAGCTGATAGTGGCTCGCCTCCGTGCTCACTCGTTTCTTTAAATTATTGTAATAAATCACTCACCTCACGGGGATTTGAGCTCAGATAATCGTCAGCCACTCATCTCATGCGGAGCTTCTACTCTGAGCTATTAAAAAGCCTTTTTAGGGTCCGGTCGCTGCAAAAATTAAACCTATTGAGAAAACGGCTTCCGTCGGGAGTCTGAGATGGTACGTCGCTGGTGTTGGCGGAGCACATTAGGGGGCTCGGGGTATAATGCATGAGTTTCATAAGGTGGATAGCTGATGTGACTGCTGATATGCTGTTGGGTAATGGGGAGGAACAAATAACATGGCTAGGAGGGAAAATGCAAAAACACTGTGACATACAAATGCAACCAAACACATATGAACTAAAGAAAATCTCCCAAACTCAAGTCGAGCAATAATAGGGATTAATATATGCAAATGTGACACCTGTACGCTGAGGAACATATCATTTTAAACCTACGCTATAATGCTTAGCACAAAATTGAATGGCAATCTTTCCTCAGCCCCTTCATTCTCCTCCTGCATTGCTTTGCGTTGCAAATACCTGCTGTGATAACAAATGCAAATGTAAAAAACCTCACAATAAAATGCAAATCGCTTAGCAAGTGAGCTACAAGGCTGTTTCGACAGAATGATGAACGGGGTGATGGCGCAAGCGACCCGTGTGCGGTGGAGGGAAAATTCCACTGGCCCTGGTACCCTATCAGATACGAACTCGGAGAGGAACTTTGTCGAAACGCAGAAGCCAAAAACCTCACCACAGACACTAGCAGCAATGTACCTAATCGAAGTCAGAATCACCAGCTAGCGTTTCTGGCTTCAATTAGCTGGTAATGATGAAAACCATAAATGGAAATACCGCAGTTCTGATGCAACGTGCCAGTTTCGACATTAAGCTGAGTGTAAATATTCAAAAGGCAGAGCAAATATGAAAAATCAGTTTGTAGAACAGAAGGACTTGGGCTGGCATTGATTTTTATGTGAAATTAGCATAACTTGAGGGTTGAGAAATCGACCGCACTGTTGAATGCTGCATCAGGTGTTTGATTTGGAGTATCATTTTACAGCCAGGAGATTAAACACAAACCTCACACGAAAACAAAATAGACTCAGCTACAAACTCATGCACATACAATAAGTTTAAAACAATTATTGAAAAAATGGATCAGAATTTGTTGACAGATTTCGTGTAAGAGAGACAAAAATGCCACCTGAGGACTATTTTCAGATTTTTGGCGATATTAAATATGTATAATCAATATTTATATTTATGTATCATTGAATCAGAGTTTTGAATTTTGTATAGGGATCGTAGTTGATCCGTGATCCGTACGGGCCAGCTGCTCCGAACACCGATTAATTAGTTATATGCTTGTAATATATTTATTAGTTTCTATGCAGATTCACTCCCCTACAAAATCACCCAATCATTCTAGAATTATTCATTCTTTTCAAACAGAGCTGTTCATCTGGGGAAACTCTTTTCATATCGAAACATATATTGCAGAAAAACAAAATATCGTAATATCAGTCGTGCTGCCCTAGTTCTGAATCATTAAAACCGACAATTCTGTCAATTCTAACTTTAACTAACATTAAAACTGTAAAAAAAAAAAATTGGAGATGCTACAGAAACATTTGAATACATGAAAAATGTCAAACAGGGACTTTTTTGAGATATGACCAAACTTTTTTTGAAATTAATAGTTTACAATGATTCATGGAAAAAATTGTAAATAAAAGAAATTCTAAAAACATTTGTCAGTCGCAAGAATTTTTATTTTTGTTGTTGAATATTTTCCATTGTTAGTTCATGTTAACTAATGTAGTTCACTAATGTTAACATATAAAACCTTATTTTAAAGTGTTAGCGCTTAATGGTCTTTAAAGTACATTCAAATCAAAGCAATAGTTACAATGTTGATTCATTTTACATTGTCAGCAAAAATAATATATTAAATATATATCGCCTAACGTTGCACCAGCATATATTTATTAGTCAGTTCTTTAAGTTCAGTGGAGGCGACACCATCAATCAAAGTCACAGTGGGCGTGAACACACACCCTAATACCATTAGTGTCCATCCAAGTGCAAAAAAGTGAGAAATGTACAGTTTCTTCTCGCTATGTTCAGAGCTCATAATGGAACAAACCACACAACCATGGACCCATTTGTTACCAAGATTAGGAACCTATTAAGACCAACTGGCCATTTCCTGATTGCATTCATTAATAATAGCGCTCTGCTTTGTGGAGAACGGCTATTGCCCGCACACAAACAAAAACCTGAAGTACTGATGTCACAAAAGAGGTTGAAGCAGGTAAGTCTGTACTAATAGAGTGGTCCTTTCAGTGTTATTGCCTTTCCAAGTCTATTACTGTAAGTGGGGCGGACAAACACTATTAAAATTTCAAAAGACACTGACGTTTGGCTTTGCCGTCACAAGCAGCATGAGCGCAATATCGCTTGGGGATGGTCCATGCAACTTTTCCATTTGTGAAATTGGGACGAGGTCAGCGGATGGTAACATTTCAACACACAGAGGCTTCTGATGTGTTTGAAGGGAGAGTTCACCCACAAATGAAATTCAGTCATTATTTAGGCTAAACGCCCACGTCAATGTACTCGCCAAGCCTGTATTGTCTTTTCAATAAAACATTTTTCTACAACAACAGTTTATCGTGACCATGGCCCCAAAAACACTTAAAAACCAACAAAGGTGACAAAAACACTATTAAAGTAATTCATATGACTTTGACACTATATTCAAAGTAGGGCTGAACAATTAATCGAATTTCTAATCGCGATTACAATAACAGATGCCACGATTACGTAATCATTCAAAACCGCAATTACACCCAAAAAAAAGCTGCAGGGGTCTCCAACCTTTTTTCATTTCAGAGCTACTTTTTAAAAATGAAAGTGGC
The DNA here is from genome assembly GCF_965113295.1 of Leuciscus leuciscus. NCBI lineage: Eukaryota > Metazoa > Chordata > Actinopteri > Cypriniformes > Leuciscidae > Leuciscus > Leuciscus leuciscus. Next base: position 28,090,309 of record NC_138723.1, on the reverse strand, counting down.
CGAGAGCTACTCGTGTAATACAATACTTAAATCTCTTAAATAATGTCTCATAACTCTCATATTAACAACTATCCAAACTGTTTTAGACCTAAAAGAGTTTTTGTAGGCCTATATATGTCACCCTTAAATGTCAGAGAAAAGAACAGAATGAGAGGTACACATTTTTTATACAAAATTGTATTTTGCATATTATACTGTAAAAACACATCATTAAAATTTTAGTTGATCATAACTAGAGATGAAATGGCATGACAATTTCATTTCATGATTATAGTGACCAAAATGGTTATCACAGAATCCTGTTTATCAATTCACCAAGTTTTATGTCGAAAACCAGCAAATAACAAATACAATTAGCATCGATATGCACTTTTTGTTTACATAGCCAAAACATTAAAATAATAACATTAAAAAGTATGGCCAGATTTTAAAGGAGTGTCTTGCAACATGTTATCAACTAACATCTAGGTAGGCTACAAGTTCAAATAAAGTTTTGACACAAAAGGTTTTATAAAAAGATAAACCTCACATATTTCAACCTTTAAATCATTTTTATAAAAAGAATGAGTCAAAAAAGATAAATTACTGACATATTTACAATGCACATTAGCTTATCTTTTATTATTAATAGTAAAAATCGGTCCGATTTAACACTGACATATAGCCTGACTCAGGCTTCTATCGTTATTTTCATAACTTGATACTAAATAAAAAAAAGTCTCTCACCTCAGACAAACAAAATTATGTCCTGTCAGTCGTTATACTGCGCTCGTAGCCGGCACTCACTTTAACGGTTCTTGTAAGTACTGTAGTATCACCAATGGTAACTGTTGTTTCCATAACCCCAAAATGCCACTTATTGGTTATTTTGTATATTTTTAAATGACTGTGGTGGCTCATACCAAGATTGTATTAACAAAAACTAGTTTGGGACTGCTATTTAATAGCTTAACCTCGTAGGCCTACTGTTTATTTATCAGTATTAGTCATATTCTTACAATTTATTTGTATATTAAGTAAAGGGGGAGAGTACTTGTGTATGTCAACAATTTTTGTGTAAACAAATGTATTATAATAGGCCTATATAATTCCTAAGAAGGTGGGTCGCAGCTTGATGACCATGAGGAAATGGGGGTCCCAAGACCAAACTATTCAAAACATCATTCCATGTAAATTGTGATAATCGTAATTTAATAACAATTTCAAGGGAATAGTCGACAATTATGATTTTTGTCATAATCGTGCAGCCCTAATTCAAAGCCATGATAAGGAATTAATATTTCAATTCATCACACAAAACTATCATGCGACTTCAAAAGACTTGAAATATAATGCACAAAATTCTCCTTTTGTGTTCCATAGGAAAAAAAAATCAAGTTCGATAAGACATGAAGCCGAGTAGTTTTCATTTTTGGATGAACTATTCCATTAAGATCGCATGATCACTCTCGGGTTACGGATCTTCATCCTAGCCATCTAAAACACATCTAAATCCAGATGCCGTTCCTCTTGTGAACTGCGGGAATCAACTCTTCCAGATCAGCTGAGCTGACTAATGAGCAGAACAGGGAATAGAGATGTCGATGGAGATGGTATGGTTATTTGTAACTTTCCGCAAGTTATATAAAAACACCCAAGCATATGCCCACACAGCTCTTCTGCCAACACCAACACATTTCCTGCTACTGTACGCTTATTACCGAGCACAAGGGGTATATGTGGAAGCGGAGATACCAGTGGTGCCCAGTGGAAACGTTTGCCAAGAAAATCCAGCAAGAAATAGAACAGAACGCATCAATGCCAGAATGACTGATGAGATGATTCTCCCCCCCACAAGAATAATCCGGAAGGAGATCCGGAACAAGCTATACCAAACATGATACAAAGCGCTCGCACATAAACCTACACACTTCATTTATTAATGGTCTCACCTGAGAGATATAGTGTCTGGAGATGAGAGGGTCGAGCGTCTCTGTTACACTCTCTGCCCGCTCGAGGGAAAAGTGCTACTGTTACACACGGGTTAACAGATTCCACTGTACACCAACGACTGTCAGTCATATCACGCGTATGAACACAATCTCCATATCTCTAGGATTGAACCATATACGGCCTTTAAAATGAAGCTATCACAAAAAAAATGTGTTATGAACCAGAATCTAAAAGGATATTAAGATATCTTTAATACTTTACATTTAGTCATTTAGCAGACGGCATTGCTCAGAGTAGCATAAGCCAGACAAGGGAGGACTAAACGAAAAGTTAAGTGCTCACGGACACTGAGTTTTCAGTTGTCTTGAATGTTGTCAGGGATTCTGCATTCCACCAGCAAGGAACCGTGAATGAGAAGGTTCTGGAAAGTGATTTTGTTGGTTCTCTGTGATTGAACCACGAGCCGTCGCTCATTGACCGATCGTAGGCTTCTGGTAGGGATGTAGACTCGTGGGAGCGAGTGAAAGTAGGAGGGAGCTGAGCCTGTGGTAGATCTGTAAGCAAGTGTCAATGCCTAATACTTCTTGAGTTACAGGCATGCAAACTTGGGGCAAAAAACACAAGAAGTGCTTTTTCCTATTTTGAACTGTCACTGTTGGTATATAATGCAACAAAGATTGCTAAAGTCAACAGATTAAACTAATAGACCTACCGACCTAAGTCATTTTTACCCCCCCTGTAATTTGGCTCCAAATCTCAGTTGAAAATTGTCATCCCCCCCCCCCCCCCCCCCCCCCCCCCCCACCCCCCCACCCCCCCCCCACCCCCCCACCCCCACCCCCCCACCCCCCCCCCACCCCCCCACCCCACCCCTACAAAATTCTCAGTAAATATTCATCCATGACATTTAATATTTTGACTTTCATCGCTATTTATCTTTGGGTTTCTTCAGAAAAAATATTACCAAAATCCAAAATTTGAGCCGGGGAGGTTTCCGAAATTAGGTTGATTTGACCAAGCAAAAAACCAACCATCCACTGAAACCTGTGTCACAGATGTGCATTTCTTAGTTTATTAAAATGTCAGCTATTTATTTTGTGTGTAGACACGGTTTAAAGGTAGGTTGTTTATGGTTGTAATTATAAAATGAGCATGTATTGAACAATGAAAAAATAAATACAATTAACCTAAAAATCTACTTATGTGCAATTACATGTGTTCATATATAAGCTACTCTACATTGGCTTCAGACTAAGCACATTTTTATATCATATTAGTTTTAAAGTCTACTGTTTTGTGCAAACTAAGCTATATTTTATTGCTTTGATTTGCTACCAGACATGCATTTGTCATCTTTTAAGGTATTAAAGTATATTTAAAGTATTCAATTCAGGCGATTATCAAAAAACATTTTATGTAATTACATTTTTATGTAATTATGCAATTACATTACATTTTTATGTAATATATCACATTTTTGGGTTTATTTTCCAGCAAAGATAACTATAGTGTAATATACCCAGTTATCGTGATATAAAATGTATCAAACCATGGTAACATTTTACCCAAGAAAAAAAAAAGCCATTGTTACAAAAGCACACAACAGGCTCTTTCACAGTAATAACACAATGGATGACAAACTTCCTGGCCCATATGAACACACGTATGTTTGGTAGCAGCTTTGTGGCCCCTCGGTTGCCTTGTTTGGAGGAAATACATTTCAGTGTTTACTATGTGGCTATAAATAACAAGGTGCAACTGTGTAGTGTCGGCCCGTTGTTTGGCTTCCCTCTCTTTCCGGTGTGGCAACAACCCGCAGCTGACGGTGTCGGGGTCATATCGGCATGCTGTCATGAGCCTGGCAGCGGCCTGCCTCGCCACCGTCCACCCATACATCCCTGCCAGAGCTACAGCCATTAGCAAGCGTTCTCCGGCCGGGGCGGAGGGGGGGAGGCAATCAATACTCTGACTCATTCTTTCTACGATGGCTGCTTCATAACAGGATTCATTAAGGACAAACCTAATCATTTTGGCAAGATAATTAGATACAGGGAAGCATTTTTTCCCCTCCATCGATGTGCTTGAAAAGAACATGGCAAACTATGAGGTCTCGCTAACTAAAAATGTAGGTTGTTAGCGAAAGGGAGTGTCCTGCGCGAAGGCTCCGAAGTGGAATAGCAGCTAAAATTAACAATTCCATGACAAGATAATTGTGACCCTGCAATTGAGACATGAAGAACGTCCCAATTATCTTGACAAGACTGAAATTATTACTGGATGATGCAGGACTGTGTTCGATATGTTTATTAATCAAAGACATGATCGAGGATGGAACCACAAATTTAGGACTGGGGATCAAATGTAAAAAATTTAGAATCAACCACTGGATGGATGGATGGATGGATGGATGGATGGATGGATGGATGGATGGATGGATGGATGGATGGACGGACGGACATGGATAGATAGACATACGGATGAATGGATCGATGAATAGAGAGATAGATACATAGATAGATAGATAGATAGATAGACATGGATGCTAGACGGAATAAGCCAAACTATATCCAAAACTATGTTTTACACAAACACTTTTTGCCTCTGAGCAACAAAACCACGAGGGCTTTCTAATCTTTAACCATGTAAGTTATTTCTAACATTTGATTAACTTTTGGTATCCAACAGACCAAGACAAACAAGGTCATCAAGGAAACAACCACCCAAAAATAGACAATTATTAAAAGGACATGCACACAGAAACAGTGTCATGTCTGTGCCATTTATATGACCAGCCTTTTGAGACCGTTTTCTCACATTAAGAAAATCATACTGCAGAATTTATATTTACAAAAACAAATGTATATCTAATAATTTACTTTAGAGCTTGGCTTAATTTCAACAATGTATATTCAAAACAGAAATGTAACTGGCCTTTCCTGGCCTTTTAAAGGCCCCCTTCCCACCATATGAAGTTTTTTCCTGACTGTGGGAACAGTGTTAACTGTGAATCAAAAATCTTGACATAAAAAAAAGTTATATCACTTATTTACAGCACAGAATCACTCATATTAGGTATTCATCTGTTATATGGTTGTACAGTGGATGACACTTGTAAAGTTAATCTTCTTCAACCAGGTAGGTTATCTCTAAAAGCTAATTCACTTTGATGGACCGTCAGTGAGAGGTCACAAATTCAACACCCCAATAACCAAATTATATATCTCATAACCAGGTTTCCTGAGGTAATTCACTTAGGCAAAAATTATCCATTTCCATGCCCATCTATAAATTACACAGAAATAGAAATAAGTAAGGCTCTTTAAAGATATCTTGCCAACTATCCATGAACATATAAATAAACTCGAACTCAAGAAACTGAATAGTTAATTATTACAGGTAATGTACAGGAGTTTGACTACAATATCAAACTGTGATAAGTGATTTGACTGGCCAGCGATAACCTTCATTAACTATTCATGCTACCGTGAAGATTGGCCACTTTATGAATCCCATCTAATCTAGACAACTGTAAAAGACTGAAGATAAGACTAAAATTACAGCATCTAAATAATACAATAATCTCTTCCACAATTAATTAACCCCTTTAAGACTCACATACATTAATCTCATTATAGCTCCCAAATGATTCGTTTAAATAGGGCAATCCGTTTAAGAAAAATCAGGATTTATGGCGTTTAATTATCTATTTTGGTCACGAATGAAGGCCGTGTGACTACTAGTCTAGCTTACTCGCAAGCGACCGTTAAAATCAAAATAATGAACGTTAAAGAATAACATTTCAAATGTGACAACCCCGCGAACAGATATTTCGCGCGCTTTGTTTTTTCTTACCTTCGGCGCGGAGTTTTAGCTCAAATCGGCTCTTATCAGAGCGACGTGGCCATCAATATCCGGCGGCTTCAGCTCACACACATCCCCGCTGCAGGTCGAGGTGTCTGCCGGTCGCTGCAACGCAATTTCCTCGCGCTGTGTAGAAGCAAGCGGCTGGCTACCGGTTCATCCGACTAAATAAAACAGGAAAGCAGGCCAATACTATCCTCCATGCAATCAAACATAAAGTCCTTTGGTTTTAAAATAAGCACGTACAACTGAACTGACAGTCCAAAACATGCACACGTCAAAGAGGAAGTGACAGGACTGGTTAAACCACACTAGAGCTCGAGCTCGGCTGTCACTGCCTGTGCACTGTTGTTTTCAGCATATAGAGCAGCGGGAGAGAGGCTTCCTGCATCATTATATCCGCTGCAGCTGATCTAGAGGATCCTTTAAAAACAGCAGGCAGAAAAACTGTACAGGTATGCTGATCCGTGCATTTACGTGACGTCCCGTGGGTTCTGTGGATCTATTTAAAGCTTATGTTCTTTTTCAAAACCTTGACCTAGCTTTTCGGTGCGTGCACGTCCTTTCCTTCTTTCTATATTTACCGAAAGTGCGAGCAGCAGCATCATTTCTGGTGTGATATCATTGGATAGTAAATTCGCCTCTCCCCTTCCTCTAGACTAGTCTAGGCCGTTATTTTTTCCATCGCTGTAGCGCCCCCTGACGGCGGCCTGCCGTAGTGCGATCGCTAAATCGACGCTGTGTGTAAAAGTTGAGGTGAGACTAAATTAAAATTCTGTCATTCATTGTTTACTCAGCATAACGTTGTTCACACTCCATATCCATTTCTTTCTTCTGTGGAACACGAAGGGATATCATTTGCCTTTGGAGATAAAAGTCTATACAATGGAAGTGGATGGGGACTAGCTGACTAGTAGCGCGAATGTAGATTGAAATTTAAAGGGATAGTCTACCCATAAAATAAAATTTATTTAACTCACCCTTATGTCATTTCAAAGCCGGTTTTCATGTTTCTGTGGAATAAAAGTTAGATTTTTTTTGTTTTTGCAAAATGTCCAAGCAGCTCTTTTCCATACAATGAAAGTGGATGGAGACTATAGCCGTTAAAGGGATAGTTCTGCCAAAAATGAACATTTTGTCATCACTTACTCATCCTCAAGTTGTTCCAAACCTGTATGTGTTTCTTTCTTCTGTTGAACACAAAAGAAGATATTTTGAAGAATGTTGGTAAACAAACAGTTTTACTGGAGCCATTGACTTCCATAATAGGAAAAAACAAAACAATGGAAGTCAACTTTAACATGTGTTCAACAGAAGAAAGAAACTCATACAGGTTTGGAACAACTTGAGGGGCAAGTGATGACAACCTTTTCCAAAAAACTAAAAACACAACTATAAATGTCTACTAAAGCCTTAGGACCATTCTGTGAGGAAGTACATGTAAGAGTAGTTCACCCATAAATCAAGTCATTATTGTTTAACTATACCTTCAAGTTATTCATATTCACTGAAAATCTTGCCTTCCACCCATGCTTTTCCACATACAAATCTGGCAGGTTTGCAGTACACACACACGTCTTTGTTTACATATTTCCAGAAGGGTATTTTCCTTTTTTGGCTGAATTATGCCTTTAACACCAAAACAGTTGTGATGAATACAAACACATTTCAAGCTCATTTAATGAATGATCTGAGCAAACAACCAAGAGTCTAACATAATAAGAGATGTCATCAAATCATAATGACTCGACGCTAAATTACGCTGCCAAACACATTCCGTAAGCAGTTTTAATTGTGGAACATTTTTGTGCAACAGTTAAATAGATTCCATGAGCTACAGAAAAAAAAAAAAAAAAAAAAAAAAATGAACTGTCAACAGCTAACGATGGAAAAGCAGAGAAGAGCATATTTTAAAATTCATGCATCAAAGTAAGCAGCACATCCTGTGTTGCATTGGAAAATGTCAGAGGTCTACCTTTGATAATCATGTGTAAACAGTTCAGTGCTGGTTTGGGTTTGTGTTCTCATTTCTACTCATCCTATTATCAGATATGTGCTATCATTCTCCGCTCTTATATGGCACAGGAAATGTTATCACGTAAATTATTAATTAATGAGCAAGCCACAAACCTGATATTTGACACCTTTTCAAGTGTCATTTAAATCAAAAGTCATAAGACACACAAGTGGAATGGAAACATATGCAAATGAGCTGCCCTGCAGGACTGTATTTTTGCCATTCATTTATCAGCAGCAAATGAATAAACTTAAAAAATATCTACATCATTCACCTGAATGAGTCGAGCGTACAATTTTCCATATTTCTGTGACATTAAAAAAGTAAATGTTTTTTTACAAATCTAGGCATTATTAAAATATACTTTGTACTATGTTCACCATGTAATAAAACATACAAAATAGATCCTACAGTAATAAAAGTAGAAATATTTACTGAACATGTACATAGCAAGAGTCTGTACAGTGGAACGATCGCTCCATTGTTATAATTAGGGGTGCGCCGATCCGATATTCGGTATCGGTATTAGTCCGATACTGGCCAAAATCACTGGATCGGACATTGCATGAATCGCGGGAGTATAACCCGATCCGATACGATCACGTCCCTTAGTCCTAAATTGTCATACAAATGCTTAACAACACCTGAGAGACATGCCGTAAAGAGAGATGAGCAACACGCGTCACGCAGCGTTGCCAGATTTTCACATACAAATCCCGTCCAATTGCTTCTTAAAAATAGCCAATCGCGTTTCGGGGTGGGAGAGACCGCGGACTTGGCAACACTGGCATCACGTGAACGGTAGCTAGAGGTGAGTGAGGTAAGCCCTCTCAGCAATTAAGTTATCATGTCAGCTGTGTGGAGTTATTTAAAATAAGACGCGATACGTTCATAATTAATAAACTACAGAACAGCGCGAGCAGGAAGCGGCGCGCCTCACGCGGGCACGGCTTATGCTCCGAGAACGGATTACTGCACTAGTGATATAAAACGCATCTTCCCCATGAACAACACAAAGTAAATACACTCGCACGTAACACACACACACACACACACACACACACACACACACACACACACACACACACACACACACACACAGGTCTGTTAACTTAAGCAATACTTTTAATAAGGTAGTCTAATATTTTTCTGACTAACAAATTACTGACACAGTAAAGGGTAGATTTAAATAAATAAAAACGAAATTTAAATAAAGAAAAACGAAATTTAATTAAAGAAAAAAACGAATTTAAATAAAGAAAAACGAAATTAAGTTAAATTAAAAATGAGATTAATTTAGATTGATAATAAGGGGTAAAAAGCTTAATACATTTTGTTTCTATTGTTCTATTTTCCACAATGTCAAAGCAACGCAGCTTAACCCAAAATACAAGCTCGCAGGCATGCACTTCTGTCCTTACAAACTCCGCTGTTCTGCGCTCTAGCCAGAGAATACTACCGTTGCAGGAACACTTTAGTAGGCCAACTCAAGAAGCATCAAATAACGAGGTTGGGTTCCTTCAACTGTCCATCCTATTAAAAATGGCTAGGCCTTATAAGATAGTTGTAAAAAAGAGTTCTCGGAGCATATAAGCCCTGCCCGCGTGAGGCGCGCCGCTTCCCACTCGCGCTGTTCTGTAGTTTATTCAAAGTTTATTCATTCTGAACGTGTCTCGTCTCGTGTGTCTATCTATATTTCGTCAGATTTTATAGTGTTGAACATATTCAAGCGCGAATGAGAACCATTTCGAGGGGGATGCCAGGTGTAAAAAAAAAAAAACAAAAAAAAACGAATATTCGAATGTCAAATTCTCAAATCGAATACCAACCCACCGAACGAATATTCGAATAGTCGGGTACAGCCCTATGACTACATAAGAGTTTTGTGTTACATCCAGTTTTTGGCACTGGAATTATAATTTTTGGTTTATTTGCACAGTTGCACTTTAAATTTCATTAATTGAATGGTGCTGAATAATTAAAAATGCTGCTACAAGTTCTGTTTAAAAATTGTTTTAATAAAAATTAAGCAGCAGTATTGCACAACTGAGTCATGTTGTGGGCTACTTATATAGAACATTTATTGCACTGTTTGAGCATGATGCTTTTTAGATGGCTAGGTTAAGCAGTGCATCCTCCTGACAAATGTGTTATTAACAGCTTAATTAAGAAAAAAATATATGGTATTGTATCGGTATCGACAGATACTCAATTGTGTGTTATCGGTATCGGTATCGGACATGAAAAAGTGGTATCGAGCCACCCCTAGTTATAATAATAATTCATATTGTCCAGAATACAGAAAGCCACTGCATGTGATCATAATTCATGACAGGTTCACTGTTGGCTATATGTTGGCAGAAGAACGCAGGATGTTGAATCGTTTTAAAGTCATGCGGATGAATCCGAGGTCGCGGTTCACCTTTTCTAGGCGATTCTCCAAGGACACCTGGGAGATGGATAACATCATTAAGTTTATAATGTTACACATTTGGGTCATTTGTTATGCATATTCATCTTTAAAAAAAAAGAGAGCCTTTCATTTGTAAAGTGTTAAATTCACTGGATTATTAACAAGAGTAATTATCACAGTTATGTAACATATAAAACACCTTTTTGGGGTTGAATTTCCAGCAAAAATAACTATATTGTGATCAGTGTTGGGTAAGTTACAAAAAGTAATTAATTACAAGCTACTAATTATATCAAGAGGATAGACATGATTCTTTCAAATAAATAATATAACATTTCCTAAATTATGACCAAAGTATTTAAAGAAAGAATGTTACATTAAACATACGATGTTAAATCCACTATTGTTTTATATAGCATTGCCCTATACAGTATTTAACGCAATTACATCAGAAGTAACTGCAATTAAATGACAAAAAAAAATTAAGAGTAATCCAGTAATTTACTTTTTCAAGGGAAAAGTAATTAAATTACAGTAATTAATTACTTAGTATCGCATTACACCCAACGATGATTGTTATGGACAATGAAGCTTGTTTCTGCCACGGAATAAAACTATTTAAAAGATAAGTGTGACTTTTCCTCTCACAATTCTGACTTTTTTTCTCTCACAATTGCGAGATATAAACTCATAATTGCGAAGTCGTAATTGCTAGATATAAATTCGCAATTGCGTATTAAAGTCAGAATTGCAAGATATAAATTTGCAATTGCGAGTTATAAAGTCAGAATTGCGTGCAATAAACTCTGCAATTCTGACTTTTTAACTCGCAATATTTACTTTTTTCTCGCAATTGCAAGTTTATATCTCACAATTCTGACATTATAACTCACAATTTGCGACTTTATCACGCAATTCAAACTTTTTTCTCGCCACTGCGACTACATCACGCAATTCTGACTTGGTAACTCGCAATTGCGAGTTTATATCTCGTAATTCAAAGAAAAAAAAGTCCGAATTGTGAGATTAAAAAGTCCCAATCACCTTTTTAATTTTTTATTCTGTGATGATTGTGATATATACCATGAAATAAAATTGCTCATATCATGATATAATATTTTTGGTCTATATATGCATCTGAATGGAAAGCGATTGTGTTCTCACCTCGTCTAGCCTGGTCTGCAACGTGACCCGGGCCCCGGTCCCAGGAATCCGGCTCAGTGCTGCCTCAATCTGTGGAAAATAAATAAATATTCGAGGAAACTGTCACAGCACTCAGCAAATTGCTGGATGGAAACAGCTGAGCTTAAACAACAGGGTTTTGAATTAGCACTCCTCAGCATGATTAGGAAAAGGGAAGCCTGGGCTAAAAATAGACACGATTAACAAGCAGCACTGTAAAGGCAGGTTATGCAATGTGTAGTGCTGAGGACACAGCAGAAACACGCGACCTACAGCCGCTCTCATACCAGCAAGACTCGTGAGGGAGTCACACGCCGTCCAAACACTCATGTGACGTTAAGACGTGCGATCCATGAACTTTGAGAGGTCCTAGTTTCATAATAATGACTTCAGCATGTCTATGACCAAGCTGAAAATAAATCATTGGTTTTGTCAGCTTATAGAAATTGCTAAAAAAATATAATTTGTATTCTTCTTCTACACGTCTAACTCAAGAAACTGAATAATTAGTTTATTAGTTAAATATTCTAATATAATCTGACTTCTGACCTGTAATGCTGCCTGAATCATAGTCATACACTGTTCGTTCGCTGGCCAGAGGAGCCTGGTTTCAGACACATGATGGAGTTCTGGTTCCTTGCCACTGTCGCCTTTGGGTTTTGGCTTGCTTAGTTGGGGGACATTTAATATTCAACATTATTATTGATCTGCCTGCATTGACACCATTATATGAGAACTGAACTGAGCTGGACGATGACATCACAGTTTTCTCCACAGCGACTGTATATATTATATAATAATTAACTAAATTAATAACTTTTTTACAACAAAAATTAACCATCACTGAATTTACTTAAGCTGGACTGTGACGCTGTTTTCTTTTAGAACGAATCATTATCTTCCTGTTATCTCTGTAAAGCTGCTTTGAAACGATCTATATTGTAAAAAGCACTTTATAAATAAAGGTGACTTGACTTAGTTTATTAAAAATATGTGTATAATAGTGTGTTTTACTACATTATTAACTACTACATTATTAATTTGTTTAGCTTATTTATTTAAAAATATTTGACAACAGAAATGCCACGAATGAAGTATTCTAGAGAACCGTGTCACAACAGGAAATATCCCACAATCACCTGCTGCTTTTCCTGTGTGAGCTCATCAAAGAGGCGCTCTGCGTCAGCCAGCGACTGAATGCGAGGCTGACAGGAGAGGGACGTCTCTTCACCGGTGTGTTGTGTCTTCAGCGAGCTGACAGCAGCTTCCGGTTCCTCCCAGCTCGACCCGACCGCATGTTCCTCAGATCCACTGCTCTCCGCCGGCTCAGACGAGCCCACGCTGGACTGAGGGTTCCCTGAGGAGGAAATCCACACAAGAGTTACGTTTCCTGAAGGAAATACCACTGCTTATAGCCTAGTAAAGTAGTAGTGTTCACGTTTTAGTCTTCCATTTTATATATTTATATATTTTATCAATACCATTAAAAGACCACTAAATATTATTTTACTATATATATATATATATTAGTGGTGTAACGATACCCTCATTTCACGATTCGATACACATCCTGAGCTCACAATACGATATTATTGCGATACTCCAAGACATATGATAAAAGGTTAACAAGAAATGTACTGTCGATTAAAATGCTAAATTTGATATTTCATTGTGCGTGTAAATGAATAGTCTTGGACTTGATGCTGGAAACCCAAAGCACAGGACAATAGAGACACCAGAATAACAATATTCATGATTCTGAAGCTGAAAATACAGAATTATTTTAGACGAATATGCTTGATCTCTGTCACTGACTAGATATATTTAAAATAATGTAGGCCACTTTTTACTGGTAACATCAGACATTATCATGACACACAAATATGCATTATTATACATTATAGTCAACATTATATATAGTAGTTTATTGTAGTACTGACACTAAAACTCTGAGGGTGAGCTTATTTTGGGTGAACTATCCACGATACATATTGTTGCATTTTTGTTGCTTGGCACGGAAAAGCCTTCACCAACTTTCAGACAGCTTTTTACAGGAAGAAGTGTCCACTCGATGTTAATCACTTCTAACGGTTCATCCAAACACAATGAGACACTTCTTCCATGCTTCACTGTGGTAGAGATGCATTTATAATTATATTTCTCTTGCTCTGTAGAATCGCCATGCAACTCGTGTTTCATTGTGATTCATCACTCCGCACAACTCTGCTGAACCACTCCGAATTTTTGGCCGAAATATGGGAAGTTTGATTCGGTCATTCTGTCTTTGATGTTTTTCTGCTGTCAGCACTTCTTTTAAAAACATTAAAAATCTTACCGACCTAAAGCTTTTGACCGGTAGTGTATATTACACACACATGATCAAAAAAACTATTGTAGAAAAGTATATAAAGTATATTTGTAAAAAAAATTAATAATAATAATTAACAAGCACTGTAATTAGTGGTCAGTATCACTGTTTCTTCTTCTAGGATTGTCAACATTTGATAGCTAAAAGCTGAAAAACAAAGTAACAATACCTTCCAGTCTCTCAGAAGGATTGAACTGTAACCTCTTCCTTGGACTTGGATGGGACGGTAAAGAGGAGCTGATGCCATTTCGATCAAAACCAAAATCAACCCTAAAAAACAAAGCATTTATGAGACACATCTGGCACATTATATACAGACAACTGATCAGCGCGGATGGCATGTGGATCAGATAGCAGGACAGAAACGTTACCGGCTCTGCAGGTGTTCCTGGGATGGAAGAGAGTGACCCAACGCGGTGGAGAAGTTCTCAGTTGGGCAGCGCTTAGGACTGGACTTGGCTGAGAGAGGCATGAGTAACGTGTCCCTCTTTGCTAACATAAAAAATAAAATAAAATAAACAATCAGTGAAGTTAGAGTTTTATCAGTTACTTTGAAAATGGCATAATCATACATCCAACACTCAAGTAAAGTCAAGTCACCTTCATTTATATAGCGCTTTTAACAGTATAGATTGTTTCAAAGCAGCTTTACAGTGATAATTGGAAATTACAGTAACAGAGATTGTTTTGGCTTCACAGCAGCTCTAGAATAAAGTTATTGTCCAGCTAAAGTTAGTTTTGATTGATTCACATCCATTGCAAAGATCATTAGTTATTAACTTAGGGGCCGCTAACACGACACCGTTCTAACAGAAAACCCTTAACGCGCTCCGGCCCGCTCACTCGCACAACAACAGTGCGCCTGGTGGCTCGAGAACACAAGCCTTGGGTGAACAAAGTTCTCTGCACAAACTTCAAAAACGCGAACCTGTGAGAAACTCGCATACTAAAGATTTGGGTCACTTACTAGGTGTGGAGAAAGGGTTGGCCCTCTGTGCTCTGGGGGGCAGAGATGATGACCTGTGACCTTCTGGAGAGAGACTCCTCTGGGCCCGCAGGACAGCCCCGCTCCGCTCCTCCACCGCGTCCCTCACAGAACTCTCCACAAAAGCCACCGTAGGCCTCCTCCTAGCCAACCCTAAAACACAACACAAAGTCAAAATCACCAGAGTTGAGAATATTAAAGAGAAACTAAATAACTGTTAGGATTAGGGTTAGTAGCTCAGCAGTATTCAAATTACTGTAGCTTTCCTTGTAGATAATAGCTACTGTAAATCATATATAGATAATCAAAATGTGGGCTCATAAAATACGCAATATATGCAACCCGTTCAAAAGTTTTGGGGTTGGAAAATTATTTGAATGTTTTTGATAGAAGTCTCTTATGTTCACCAAGGCTGCATTTATTTGATTAAAAAAAAATACAGTAAAAACAGTAATATTTTGAAGTATTATTTCAATGTAAAATAACCGTTTTCTATTTGAATATATTTTAAAATGTAATGTATTCCTGTGATCAAAGCTGAATTTTCAATATCATTACTCCAGTCTTCAGTGTCACATGATCCATCAGAAATCATTCTAATATGATGATTTGATGCTCAAGAAACTTTTACTAATTATTATCAATGTTGAAAACAGTTGTGCTGCTTCATATTTCTGTGGAAACCATGATAAAAAAAAAAATCTCTGAATATTGATGATGAATAGAAAGTTCAAAATAACTTTTTGTGAAATGGAAACCTTTTGTAACATTATAAATGTCTTTACTGTCACTTTTGATCAATTTAGCAATGTGTCCTTGCTAAATATAAGTTAATTTCTTTAAAAGAAATCCCACTGACCCAAAACATTTGAATGGTAATGTAAATATTATAGTCAATAAATATTTTTAAAAAAGACAAATATTTGTTTTATCAAATACACATTTTCAAATCTATAATAAATATATACTAATTTAGTTTTATTACTTTGTATGTGTTTAGTATAAATGTGTGTGTCCAAATCTGATGCTGTCACCCTAATTGAAACCCACATTACTTTCGTGCAACAATAATAAGGCTTATTATTTATATAAATTAATAATTAAGTCCTTAAGAAGATTCAGTCTGTGGTTAGTTATTGTTAATTACTTGTAGTGTAGGTAACTACTGTTTCAAAAAAAGGCAAGCAAAGAAAGCTACACAATTCACAGTACATTCCCCAAAACGTTGCAGGAGGTACTTGGACACCATTCAGTCAAATGCAGTTTTATTAAGGAGAGTTTCGAGACATACTGGACGAACTGCAGCCGTTCTTGGACAGAACACGTCCCTCGGTGGCTTTAGTGTCCTCCATCTGGATCAGGGCCTTCATCATGGGCGTCAGTGGGACATCCCTCTTCCTCGTCTCTTCACAGTGACCCGGAGTCTGTTCTCTCTCTGGTGGAGACACCCGCCTGATGACAGAGGATAACACAAGTCAGAAATCAGCTTCTCAAAGTAAACGTTCCACAGCACAGCACGGTAAAGAAATTAATATCGTGTAGAAATATGAATAATGAAGTACCCTCTAGCTGTTCGGTCAGAGGATGTCTGTTCACCCCTGAGACCAACGCCGTTCCTCTTGCCGACATCTACGTCTCGCTGCCTTTTACTTGGTGAAAGCAGAAGATCAGGGTGGTGGAACAAACTGGAAAGATTCAATTTGTGAGTTTCAGTAAAAACTGTGATAATAAGTGCATCAATTTCATTGTTTGAAAAAACTAAACTAAACTAAAACACTGTTTCAGAGTGCTTTCACACTAGCACTTTAGGTGCTCGACTGACGTCACAGTTCAGTTCATATGGTTGATGCGAACGCTGTTTTCAGTCCAGGGTTGTCTGGGGGTACGGGTCATGTGACAGGGTTTCTGCAGGTTTTACGAAGGTAAATTTTAAACTTTTTAAAGACCTTTTTAAGACCAAGTAAAGAATATTTAAGGAATGAACATTGTGAACACAATACATCAATATGTTCTCTAAATGTAAATGTTTAGGGAGAAACACGAGTTGTATTAGCAACATTTCAGAATTTGAAAATATTTGAAAACTTTCAACGGATATCCATTACTTTTTAATTCATTTAACAAAAAAAAAGATTTTTAAATCAATACGCATTTAAGTGAGATACAAAATTACATAACATAAGTCTTGTTTTCTGTCAAAATGAAGTGACTATGATTAAAACAAGAACAAATATCTACCAAGGGACTCAACTAAATTAATTTTCATAACTTATTGACAGATATTTGTTCTTGTTTTAGGCATAAACTAATCAATCTTTCAAGATTTCATTTTACATTTGCATCTCAAGTATATGTATATTGATTTAAGGCAGTTTAGATATTTGTTTTGGAAAACAGGACCAAAAAAAAAATTAGGAAGATATTCATATTTTACAATGCATGCAACATTTAATGCCCTAACTTTATGAATTTAAGACTTTCTGCTCTGATTTAAGACCTTTTTAAGGCCTTAATTTGTGTAAAGATGAATTAAGACTTTGTAAGACTTTAAGACCTGCAGAAACCCTGTGTGAACTCCGGTATAATTCGCTGCTGATATGAATACAATAGTACAAAATCACGTAAAAGAACCACGATTTACGACGACGTGTGATTCACTAAAACTGTGTGTTTGTGTGTGTTATCGCTCACTTTCCTGAAAAGCGTGACTGACTGCAAGCAGAGAGATTTGAACATTTGCAGTTCAATCGCGGCAGATAGACGCAAGGTTAAAAAAATGTGATCATCAGCTTGATACCATGGTTCGGACCCAATAATATAATGTGAACAGAGACCAGAGGGGAATGAGGAGGGGGAGCAATCGAACTCTGGTTCAGACCAAGCAATGGCAAGTGTGAAAGCACCCATAGGCCCCTGATGAAGATGTTTTGTGAGTTTCGTACCCCGCTCCAGATGGCTGAGAGTTACCATGAAGAGACTGACGTGTTTTGCCCAGATTCTCATGCTGCAGCTGTCGGATTTGAGTTTCTAGCTTCGAGATGGCCCTTCAAAACCAGAGAAATTCAGAAATTATTATTTTTAAAGATGTGTAGTTCGTACACAAAAGGATATACTAATATATTATTTCCTTTTAACTATAGCATTCATATTACTACCCATGTTATATATAGTAGTGGCCAAAAGTGATGTCCGGCCTGGGAAAATTGACATCTCCCTTTATTCAAATGCTATTAAAATTTGTAAAGATTTTGTAAGCATATTGCATAGTTGCGCTTGGAGTCAATTGTTTTATTTGTGATAACGCAATGAAACGTTGACAAATTGTGCCGACATAATTATTGGCCAGGCTGTCATGACCAGCATCCCTATATATTAGGGATGTTCATATAGTTTTTTTTCCCCCTAATCGACAACCCAAGCTAAAGCGATCACTGACTATTAACCAACAAATTATGAAAATATGCAAAAACAAGAGAGAACCAACGAAATATTATTTAAACTGATTATGTTGTAGTCAATGTACGCTTTTGTTTGTGAGCTTTTTGTTTTTCTATGCATTTGTTTTGCATAGTAAAATAAAGCCAGTAGCTGTAGCTTGCCTTTTTTTGCCAAATACATTTTTTCAGATAAATATAAAAATTAAAAATATTTTTAAAAAAGAATACTTTTTTTTTAATTATAAAATATTTTCCTTATATTTCATTACTATCATCACTTTTGGCCACTACTGTATATATAACATGTAAATATGATGAATTATAATAGTAATCATACTAACAAACTGTACAACACAAAATAATTGCATATTAAGAACATATTTTTCATTTATAATTATTATAATTGGTATAATTAAATATATTTCAAAATAAATATGACTTTGCTTTAATATTTGTTAAATATTACATTTAACAATTAATTATAACATAACATGCAATGCAATTGTTAAATTTTAATTTTAATTTAAGTGATAAAATAGCAGTTCATATGATGATACTAAATGCAGATTTTTAAATGAAATCTGACTACCTTTTCAGTTCACATATTTGATCATTGGCATCAAAGAGCTTGTTTTCAGTTGAGGCCAGCTTGTCCTGTTAGGAAAGAAACAACTTTTTTTAGTTTGTGCACTTTGTATAAATGTTGTCGATTTGTGTCATGGTGTCAGATAAAAACAGTTTTCACCTTCGTTCCTTCATGCTCCCTTCTCAATGAATCATATTCGTTGAGGAGCTGCCAAAAACAAAAAAAGCGCACATCATCACATTGAACTTTACGGTCTGACACAACAGCATAAGGGGCGTTTAAAGGATTCGGCATGGCTCACATCCTGCAGCATCTTGTGTTCTTTCCTCATGCGGGCCTCTTTCTCATCCACCTCTTTACAGGCGTTCTGCATGGCTTCCTCCAGCTGACGCAGGCGGTTCTTCAGTTTGATCATGGTGGCATCTTTCTCGTGGCTGCTGTGTTTGGTCTCTTCTAAGCGCTGCTGCAGGGTCTGGACTGTCGCACTGGCTGCATCATATCGCTCCGGCCATTCCGCCTGGACCACAAACACAAACTTTAGGATAGCACAGTGTTTAAACACATTTTTACCACTTTTCCAGTCATTCATGATCTCTATTATTAGGGACGTCAGGGTGAGAACATTTTCACATCGGTATATAAACTTACAACATCGGCCTTACCGATAACACCGGGGGTCGGGTGAAAACACTAGTAAGTTTAAATAGTGGATCAGAATATTGACTTTCTTGAGACAGCATTGTAAATGTTCAGCATATAGTGGGGAAGAAGCTTTGAGTTGTTGAAATGTTCATCTTCGGAACACAATTGAAGATCTTTTTGATGAAATCTGAGAGATTTCTGTCCCTCTATTGACAACTACCACTTTGACACTTCAAAATGTTCATAAAGAGATCATAAAACTAATCCATATGAAGCGAGCGGTTTAATCCAAATTTTTTTTAAGAGACTCGATCGCTTTATATGATGAACAGATTGAATTTAGGCTTTTATTCACATATAAACATTCATCAACTCACACATCAGTTGTGGTTAAAGGGATATTTCACCGCTGGAAAGATGAATGTGTATTTAAATTGGGTAAATTATGTAGTAGAAATGTGAAATTATTTTAGAAGTTGGAGCCTTCTAGACTGAGAAAAGCCAGAAAATGTATTTTTGGCTCATGTGGATGAAAGACAACAACTCCCAGAATGCACTTGCTTCGCTGCCCTACGAGGACACTCCCGAGCCACGCCTACCGGTTACAGAGGGCAGTATCGGAAGAAATGATACAGCTAGGCTACTAGTCGACTCGAAACTGAAAAGACGGCGTTTTATCGTGAGATCCCCCTATGGGCGGGTTGAAGACATGCGGAACGAGCTCCTCCTACTGGCTGGAGTCTCTCGCCTCTGGACAAAAAAGCCTCTGATGACGATAAATGACGATTTTGCGTCATCAGAGGTTTATTTCCAGACATATAATACAGAAATCTCTCGTCTCAGGGGGACATGAGGGAAGGAAATATGGGCATTCGAAAATACTACCGGGTTTCTACTGATACAAAGCTTAATGCTAATCGGTGAAGTATCCCTTTAACGGAAGCTCAAGCATGTCCTGCGAGAACCAATGAGGTTCATTCTCGTGTTACGCAGCACGTTTGAGCTTCTGCAAGAGGTTTGTTCTCACGCATCAAGCGAAGTAGTTGCGTAGCTGTCAATAGAGGGACAGAAATCCCTCAGATTTCATCAAAAAGATCTTCATTTGTGTTCCAAATATGAACTGAGTCTTACGGGTTTGGAACGACATGAGGATGATTAACGACAGAATTTTCATTTTTAGGGTGAACTATCGCTTTAATATCGTTTTGCTGACTGCAAGCACTCAAACACAAGCTACCGATGTATTTCCTGTTTTAGATGGAAGCGGTGACTCATACCAGCTGTCTCTCCAAGAGGTGGTTTTTGATCTCCAGCTCTCGGATGCGTGTGCTTGCCTCTGTTAACGCTCGTTCCAGGTGCTGACATCTGCCAAACGATGATCAAAGACACAATCAGTCAGAGTTCATCGGACTCCGCCGATGACAGTGTTTATCGTGCGTTAAACACCAGACACCAGATGTCACCAGACTCACAGTGCTGATGTAAACGCAGATAGAAAACAGGCTGAAGAAAGAGCCAAATATTTCAATATACCACATTAGACCTACTAGTTATTCATTATTTGCTTATTGAATTTCACTATGCAGTCTGAAACAATGAAGCAACACTTCATATTCAAATATAAGGAATGCAAAAATATAGAAATAATGGCTGATGATATTTAAGTTTGGCTAGTAATAACCAATATGGAATTTGTTCATGTATGTTTTACATGTTTGTAAAGAAACGGGGCATCAAAACATTAAAATGTACTATAAAAACAGATCTTTTGAAACCTACTGTTTGAATTAATATTAGCAGCTGACAATTTCAGACAGATATTGATAGCAAAAAAATGCTAATATTGGTGGATGCCAATCTGGAATGTAATATGCAATCCTACAAAATTGCAGCGTTTTGTTTCTCACCTCTCAAGTAGGATCTGGTTGCTTTTCTCCATGTCATGAGGCAAGTTCACCAGATCCAGCTTTTCCTTCAGGGCACCGATCTCTGCTTCATAGTACGCTCTGAGATCGGCTATGTGGCGGGAATGTTTCTCTCTCAGCTTCTGTCTCAACCTAGCAAAATTAGACCAACCAGAGGAGTTAGTGTGGCACGTCAGATGGTGGATACACCAAATAGCATGGGATAGGTTCAATAAAGATTATCCTTAAACATCTTAAGCTACACTACCAATAAAAAAAGTTTGGAGTTGACCCAAATAATTAACGGTCTAATCTGTTTCATACATGATGATAAAACATTTTTGTAAGTATGAATAAAAGCAACTGGTAAACGTCTTCTAAATGCAATTATAAGGAGCATGAATAGTGCATGTAATTTTAAAGATTTTTTGTTTTATATAGGAACCCAATAACTTTTTCCAAACATTCACATATTTCTGCTGATGCAACCAAGGCCATATGGTAAGGGAAAATAATAATGTCTAATAGTGTTTGATGGTTAGGGCTGACTTCAAAAACAGTTCCTTAACGATACTTTTTTCTATTCCAATTTAATAAAATAGTTTTTGGTTTTATTTTTTCAGTTTGTTGACTTTTTTTTTCAGACTCAAAGACTCAAAGATATGCCTCGCGCTCAAGCACACATAAAGCTTGCCGCAAAGCACTACTAAAAAGTAACCTATTGATTATGAATGTGTCGGGGGAAAAATAGCAAGAAGAAATTTTAATTGTTTATTAATAAACTAGTGTTTTCTGAGTCAGGGTTGGCTGCAAAGATGAAGTTGACGATGCGGACTCATCATCTCCACAGTATAGTGAACGCGCGCGCCTATAGAGAGAAATGCACCTTTCATTTGGATTACATAATCAGAGAGTATTTGTTTTCAAGCTTCAAGCTTCTAGCTTTCTATATGCCTATTTCTCATGTCTGTGAGGCAAGTATCCTATTCGCTGAGTTTCGGTTCAGTCGAAGACGGAGTAACTTTCTCCTCTTAAGTTTATTCCGTGCACTGTCAAGTGCTTCATCAGATTTGTCGTGTTGCCGGTCTTAGCAGCAATTATCTGTTGCTGTTGGCATCGAGTCTGGTGAAATGTAGCCGCACTTTTGATCTTTTTCACATCTTTTCATCTATGGGGGTTGGGACGCTTACACACTACAGCCTCACGCGTGAGACACGCCTCTGGGCGTAAACTAGTGTTTTTCCTTGATGCCTTGCCACGGCCAATCATGCTGCATGCTTATTTGGCTCACTGACGTTGACGAGATTAACCCCTTGGGTATAAAAATTTGGTGAGGCATCAAAGCAATTCGGTCGATGCCTAAAAAGTATCAAACTCGATACCCAGCTCTACTGATCGTTATGCATTTAATGTGAGCAAGCTATTCAAAATAATTCAATGATATTAATGCATTGTAAATGGCATTCCATGTTGAATTTAGGGGGATTTTCAGGACTCTTACAGCGAGAGGACAACCG
Source organism: Leuciscus leuciscus (assembly GCF_965113295.1). NCBI lineage: Eukaryota > Metazoa > Chordata > Actinopteri > Cypriniformes > Leuciscidae > Leuciscus > Leuciscus leuciscus. Next base: position 28,067,465 of record NC_138723.1, on the reverse strand, counting down.
GGTCCTCCAGCGAGGTCTTCTGCTCCAGTTTCCTATTGCCTGCCCCTGGGCCGCTTCTGTTCAGCTTGTACATCTCTTGAGCAGACGGTCCTCTGGGCTGTACGGTGACCGTGGCAGTGTGGCTGCCCTCATCTTCACTGTTGGCCTGGTTTGCTCTCAGCGCAGACGGCGAGGGAGACGCCTGCTGTGCAGACAGACTGCTGGCGTTAGAGATGCAGTCAGTGTCGCTGCGCAGGGCCATGGAGTCGGGGCTGACGGGCGCGTCGCTGCTGCTGGGACAGGCCCGGACCTGCGCAGACGGACTGCTGAAGTGGGACGGCGACGTGAAGCCTGACGTGCGATCTGAGTGCTTCACATGCAACGTGGAGTCCAGAGTCAACACCTGGGAGAGGGAGCAACAGGTGAGGGATGACACTAGACATTTTGTTCCTTAATTAATTCTTGTCTTAATTGGCTGTGCTCTGACCTGAGGAGACGAGGTGGACGAGTTGATTAAGGAGTCCCACTCGTGGCCTTTGGTTTCTGCTCTCTTGTTTTGGTAGATCTCCCGCAGAGACAGACGGTTCTCTTCTGGAGTCTGTGTACAACAGAATAACAACTGTGTTTGGAGCAAAGCTCACTGTGTTCAGCAGGACAGACTTATCCTGTTCAAGCCTACTGTATCATATTTGATACGCAAATTTTAAGGCCTCTAAATTATCAACATTATAAAAACTTTGCTTAAAAACCTGTTGTAAATAATCTTCCACATGCCTTCTGTCGTCTGATTGATAGTTTATACTTTTTTAGCAACTAAAAGCCTAGTATAATTTCTTCATTGATCATAAAAATAAGCATTTAAATATCATCTTACTAAGACATTATTGGGAGAGATATAAAGTGACAACTGATATTTATATCCATTTTATGCATGTAATCTGCTATACTGTTATAAAGATCTCATTGATTTATTTTACAAGCTATCAGAATTTCATCTTTTTGGCCATATAAATATCAGCATCTGCACCCAATTGCATATCAGGGGTGGGAATCTTTAGGCACCTCACGATCCGATTCCAAAACGATTACTTACGTATTTATTAATTAATTAATTAATTAATTAATTAATTAATTAAATTCAATAACAATTTACCTGCATTAGGACGAAGGGAGCACTTTCAAAGTTGTCAGGTAGAGGGCGGTATAACTCACTCTCTTCCAGCTTCCAGTAAGACAGGCCTGAAAAATCAGACAGAATTAGAATATCACAATAATCAGAAATGACTTCAGTCTTAAGCACTAATTCAAAACCCTGTAACATTACGCATAACAATCTCCACCAAATCCTCGCATCACAATCACATCCCTGCAGTGTGCTGTTAGACAGACAGTAGAGCTTGATTCTCAGTGAAACGTGTTACCTGAGGCTTCAGACACCAGACTGTCACTTCTCCTTAGAGGCAATGGGTTCATGGAGCCAGCACTGCATCCACGCTAGGGGTAAAGCCAGAAAAAAAGATGTTTACTAACTCAGAAAGCAATTTGTAAATGCAGACAATGTCCTCTATGAACATTAAAAGTTTGATGCTTCTTCTTATCTCTGAAACAGCAAATGATGCACCATTTATACATTAATTTTTATTTAATTTTGGCCAATTAAAAATCTTTAAAAAAAAAGAAAAGAAAGTGAAATCCAACATCAAATATTATATATACAGAAGAAACAATGTATGGACATTCAAAAAAGAGTTCGCTGCTTTATTTATTTATTTAATTTATTTATTTTATCTAGGTGTATTTGTTTTCATTCTCTGGAAACATGATGGACTAACATGTTAAAACCCAATGCCATACTGTATTGTATGTAATGCTGTGGTTCTAAATAAAAATATAAGTTTAAAAAAAGGGAAAAAAAGAGTTTGCTGCTTAAATGAGTAAAAAAAAATTACTTCCTAATCGCAAACACCCATATGCCCACAGATTTCTCATGCATCCCCGCTGCTCATGGTTATTTAAATAAACAGCAAAAAAATAAACAATCATTCAATATTAATGTGTGCTTACATCAGGTAGATGATCTGTGTGCTCCTTAGGAGGTCCTGCTCCTGCTGCGCTCCTTGTTCGCTCCTCCACATGCGACGTTCGGCTCTTTCTGGGTCTGTGTTTCTGCCGTTGGGCCCAGGAGGTCAGAGGTTGACTACACAACACATATCAAAACAAAACAACTGTATCTATTAATATTATAAAAACAATTTAACAGAGTTCATTAAAGCCAGTGTTATTTTAGTATTATTTATATACTTATACTATTTTGATCAATATTTTTTATTAGCTTTTACTTTTATATTTACAACTTTCCTTTTTAATTTGATCATTCATTATTTTGTTCTGCTTTTGTAAAAAAAATTATATATAAATAAATAAATAAATAAATATATATTTTTTTTTTTTTTTTTTACCGTTTTCATTTATTTTTATTTCAACTTTATTTTAATTTCAGTTAATAATTGTAGTACTTCAATTTCATTTAGTTGCCAAGGCAGCATTTCTATTAATTTATTTTTAGTTTCATTACTAAAGTTTAGTTTCATAGTAGTTTCATTACTTCATAAGTTATATTTTAAATTATATCAGTTAATAAAATTGTTTTTAATAGTTTAGTTTTAGTTAATGATAACAACACTGACTACAACAAAAGGCTCTATTTATTATGTATTTGAACATTATAGTCAAAAGTTAAAACACATTTGACTGAATTTATTTAAAATATAATTTTAGAGAGAATCATTTTGATAACTATATGCATTATATTACAGTTGTTATATTTTAACTTAATGCCGGGGACACACTTAACGACTAGCTGAAACATTCTAAGACTGAACTGAACACACTTACAGACTGTTTCCATCGACTGGAGCAGATTTAAACACCGACTCAACTTTCTCTGACTCAACTTTCAAGTTTAATTAATTTATAAAGCACATTTAAAACAGCCACAAGACTGACCAAAGTGCTGTACAACACAACTAAATACAGATCCTAAATATACACACTTTAATACACACAAATATAATATAATATACACATTTAAGAAAAATGTGTGTAAAAATAAAAATAAATAAATAAGTAAAACGACTCTGTGCGTTTGGGCATGATCAGTCGTAAGTATCAAATTACATTCATAATCGGCCTTACAGTCGTTAAGTGTGTCCCCGGCTTAACCTGTTGTCATTATACAATGTGTTTAAATAAATCAGTCATGAAAACGAGTTATTACAGCCACCATTTAAATGTTTATATTTCAAAAACAAACTGAACTAAAAAGGTAATTTTATAATGAAAAAATATGATATAAAAACTGCCTTATGTGCAATGTAAATGTTTATATGCAAAGAGGGTTGATTATTAAATAAAGTTGATTAATGAACTGATTAATTCAATTTATTTTTGGTTTCAGTTTTCGGCTAAATGAAATCTTTAATTTCGGTTTCGGTTTTAATTTCGGTGTATAACTAATTAATAATATCTAGAATATGCATTTAGAAAATAGATTATAGTCAAAAGTTAATCACATTTGACTAAATTTATGAATTTCTCATGTTGATCTAAAAAACTTTGACCTAAAGGCTCATGCTAAAATCTTTTAAATTAGTGTTAGACGAATATATTTCCCATACTTTTGATGACTCTATTACCTTATTACTCTCCGTTTATCAGTCATGGTATCGGGTGCGGTCGTCGCAGGCGTCTGGAGTTTGTCATTAGCTGTGATGGTTTTGCTCAGCTGGTTCTGGCCCTGTGGGCTCGTGTCAGGAACAGGGGACGGTGTAAGACTGCCATCCTGCTGGTTCGGGGACCACAGAGCCTCATACCGTCCCTCAGTGGAACTGGGCCGCCCTGTTTCTAACCCATGCTCCCAGGCGGAGAGAGTCCCATATCCACTGCTCAGCACGGTAACCATCCCCTCCTCCGAGCTCTCCTGAGGGTGAACGGTGAGCTGGGGATGTGACAGAGGTCCTGGAGCCGACAACGTGAAGGTGTTCTCAGCCGCCGGGTCCTCTAGAGGCCTGTGGATCTTACCGGGCTCCAGAGAGTGTGTCTGTGTGCTGCTGACTAGGCGGTTCTGTAACTGCACTAAGGCCTTGATCTCATCCTGTATGAGCTGGAAGAAACCATGCAAGAACTGTCTCGATGACAGAATTTTCATTTTTGGGTGAACTATCCCTTAAACATCAAGTTTGTGTGACTAGAAGCATGTTCATTTCGCAGAAATGCATGGCATATGTTTCAAGCCTTATGCCGGGGACACACTTAATGACAAGCTGAAACATTCTAAGACTGAACTGAACTGAACACACTTAAGCTGCGTTCACACTACAAGTGACACGATACCATTCATTTCAAAGGAGAGCGGGCGATTTCCGGCGACACGAGCACCAGTAACCATTGGCGACCGGGTGAGGCGTGTCCAACGACGCAACAAAGTTGAGATCTGTTCAACTTTATGCAAATGAAGAGCGACTTTCGGGAGCGACAACCAATAGGAGTGAAGTCAGAGGAGTCACGTGATCCGTCACTCTTCAGTGCCGAGTCCGACCGAGGTAAGAAGAATGAGAAGCTCATTTTAGCAGTCAGAAACTGTCCAATAATTAATGATATGTCTCAGTGTACATACGGTGGTACTTGCCGTGATGACCCAGGGGCCGGTTTCACAAAGATAGACTTTGACTATGGCTTAGATATAGTAGATAGTCAGACTTCAGATAGACATCTAAATCAGACCGTTGCACAAAGCACTTAAGACTCTGACTATCTTAAGTAGGACTACACTGCAATGCATTCTGGGTAAAATAAGACACTTTTCAAAACAAAAAACATGGCGGATCGAGTAAGCGTATTCAACCGCTCAGTGCAGTTTACCCCCAGTGGAAAATATGTGTTTGTTGGAGGAGTATAACAGTTACAAGGACATTTTACTTGGGAAATTTAGCGGAGAATGTAGTAACAAGAAGAAATGTTTAAATTATGAGGCATTTTCCCTTTTCTTTTGGCTGTTTGTAATGTAACTAATTGTTACTGCTGGTTGCCAAGGTAACAGAGTCTTAGACCTACGTTAGCCTGGGGGGAAGGTGTCTAATTTTTTTGGTCTAAATTAAGTCAGTCTTTATTTTTGTGAAACAGTCTAACTTGCATTAGCCTAGTCTATGAGCAACCTTTAGACTTGTCTAACACTATAGACCGGTCTAAAATAGCTTTGTGAAAACAGCCCCAGACAGACTGGCGCTTTTGCTGCAGTTAAATAGCCCCGATGGCGAAGAGCACTCGCTGTTTCTCGTTCATCTTTAAATAATATTATGCATTTTATGTACTGATTCCATTTACATTTAGACTTTTCCTTCCAAAATGTTTTTTTTGTAGCTGCAAGAAAACGCATTTGCTGTCTACAACATGGAGTAACATCCGTGAATGTCACTCACAAACATTACAAGGCAACAGTAGTGGGAACGCCCATTAGTGACCTCACCGCCAGCCACTGGCGACATGCAGCGACAAAGTCGCTTGTAGTGAACGCAGCTTAACAGACTGTTTCCATCGAGCGCTTTCACACTAGCACTTTTGGTGCGCACCCGGGTTCGAATGATGTCAGAGTTCGGTTAGTTTGGATGTGAACGCAATCGTACCAAATCGCAGAAGTGAATCGCTATTGATGACGTATAATGTGGTGCGTGCGTGTGTGTGTGTGTGTGTGTGTGTATACACTTACCTTGACGAAAAGGCAATCGAACTCGGGTTCGGAACAGGCAATCGAACCAAGTGTGAAAGCGCCCTAAGTGTGTCCCCGGCATTAGACTAGCACAACCAGAATAAACACACTGAAGCACCTTGTCGGCATCAGATACAAAGCACAACCCTTGAATGAACACACATCATTTGTTAACAGTCCAATCAGATCCTTTGAGAAACATTACCTGTATTTGGCACTGGTACTGCTCCTGCTGAGCAAGGATTTGTTCTTGATATTGCTTTTCCACCAACTGAAAGAGATGAAGCCACCGGCCCTATTTGAGTAAGAGAACACCGTCACTATGATGTCTGCTTTTTAATAAAAGCATAAACACAGAATCTGTGGCTGCAAATGAAGGAAGTGATACGACAGACAAACTGGTGTGTTTTAGTTAGATGAGCAAGTAGAGGTTTCATTGTGAAATTTCTACTGTCAATATCACACACAAAAAACAGAAATGTGATTGCCGTGTGGCCAATCTCAGCACATAACATTTTGATGAAAAGGTGATGAAACAGAAGTAGCTAAATATATTTTCTGCTGTATTGTGACATAAATCCGAGTGTTATAGATTGTCAAAAAATAACCGTTAGTCAGCTAGAAAAAAAACAATTGTTTTAGAGAGGAGCATTTTGATAAATGTATGTGCCCTACATTGCACATTCATTATAGTTATATATTATATAAAAACTGCCTTATGTGCAATGTAAATGTTTATTTACAATGAGGGTTGATTATTAAATAAAGTTGATTAATGAACTGATTAGTTAAATTTGTTTTTGGTTTCAGTTTTCGGCTAAATTAAATCTTCAATTTTGGTGCATAACTATTAAAAAAAATCAAGTTTTTAATGTTGTTTATATGTCTAAGTGGTGTTTTTAATATGCTTTAAGACAAACCATGAGCAAATGCATAAGTCGACACCATTTCTGAGTATTTTCTCCTTAAAACTGCAGTGAACAAAAGACCTTGTAACCAATCAGATCAACGTGTGATCGTTTACGAGTGGATCTCTGAGCTGAGTGAGTGAGTGGAGGCGGGGCTCATTCGCATATTCATAGAACCGCGTATAAATGAGGCAAGGGTGTAGAGTTACATTCAAGCTATTTTAAGGCATGAAGAAGTAAAAAACGTTTAAATATGTTTTAATTATTGACTACAGGGGGACTTTTAAGATCTATAATATGCATTTAGAAAATAAACAGGGTGATTTTTCATTTCACGCCAATTTTAAATGGCTCAAGATACTTCTAAATGATCTCATTCGGGATGTCAGGGATCAGCTGCATTGTGGGATGTTCTCCCCAGCTCTGAGCGAGGATGCTGTTGTCGGATCGACTCCTAGGGGAGACCCCAGACGATGGCCCAGAAACCTGGGCCATGATGGCTGCTTCATAACACCACATGTGGGAATGAATGGACAGTGTGGACATCTGCGCACCTCACAGTTCTTCCAAATCTCAGGGTCGGTCTCCCCACTGCTCTGGATCTCCTGGACCAGGGCTCGGAGGGTCTCTAGAGAGCTTGGGTTGATGAAGGGTAAACTTCTCCCTGAGCTGAACTCCTCCTCAGTACGAAGACACAGATTCCTAAAGCATGTGACATGAGGAGAAAGACACCCAGAGGGATTTAAAACAGCTTATCAATGATAGCATCTTTGTAAAACTAAAAACAGTAAACATCACATGAAAAAAACAGACCTTATTTTGTTGGAAATGCTGCATGCTGGTGTGGTGGAGGGTCGGTCTGCCCCTTCTGTGGCCTGAAGGAAGCCCTCGGGGTGGGACGCAGAGTGCTCTTCTTCAGGGAGACCCGATACGGTGTCCTCAGAGGAGACGATGGACACCTCGCTCTCTTTCCCACCATTGGCACTGATTTGATCGTGGCTCAAAGCCACAGAGCTGGACACGTCCTCAGAGATGCTGTCATCTGTGGACATGCTTAAACAGCCGTGTACAGTGACTGTATGCGAGCGCTATGTATAAAACAAACAAAAATTGGATAATATCATATATTTCGTAAGAGTAAATACATCTAGAAGACACAACTAGTAGCAACTAGGGCTCAAACATCCAAGCTTTCAATTACCAGCCCATATATTTAACTAATTAGCCACCCACCCAAAAAAATAAAGCATATTTTTACTTTCAGGATTATTTTACCTATGCATTTTTTATCAGCTCATATAAACTGAGATAGAAGTATTTTTAAAAATGTATCTGCCACTGATTCAAAATAGTTAAATTCAAAATTGTGGCCCGTTACAGGACATAAAATATGTATGTAATATGCATACAAGTTTTTTTTTTAAAAGCATTCTTTTCAAAAAATAAAGTAGTACATATTACAGACGCAATATACTTTAAAATAATAAGTGTGGACAGAATGTAATGTGTTGGACATGTAATTGCATGTTAAATTGTTTTACTTTTGACATACTGAAGTATGTCTTCATTACATCTTTATATGTAATATCATAATTAACTCTACTGTCTCTACTGACATTTACTAAAAATGTATGTAATTTCTATTGATTGAAATTTGTATGTCATGTATTTAAATATATTCGTCATTACACATTCGAGATGAAGAAGCTGCAATTTAGTACATTTAAAATATACTTTCTTAAAATGTACTTTAATGTAAAATATTTAATTTGACCATTACAAAGTACACTTTTTAAAAGTGTACTTAAGAAACAGTCATAAAAAGCTTACTCTCTTCAGATGGCCTTTAAAAAAATACATATATATACACATGAAGTACAATACAACTGCACATAATTCAATAGGATTAAGCACACTTAATTTTCTCAAGGGATTTGTTTGTTTACTAATCATATTCATCCTAATACAATATGCAAAATCCTTAAATACAAGCAGCAGAAAAAAATCTACAGAACCAAGAGTTAAAGCTCCACCACCACAACGATGTATCACGACAATCATGAACTTAGAAAATACCGTATGATTCATTATATTATTTTTCAGGGTTAAGGCATTTAAGAAGCCAGCTGTTAGGAAATCATGGCCACATCTGGCAAATACGCGGTTTATATGCAGTCTGACGTATTCACACAACAAATGTCATTCATTGTTAATAACTTGGATGGAGACCACCAGCAAGTTATATGAAAGCATAAAGCCAGAACCACACACACATGATGTCATCAGATCAAGAAACAATACAAAGCTAATCTGTCAACTTACAAACCCAGCTGGTGGTGTTTTATTGCATATCGATTCTAAAAGATGTGAAGCGGGTTCACAGATGTGGACATGCCAGCAAAACACAGCTAGCTCTCGCTATGGCGCTTCCTGTTCCACACACACACACACACACACACACACACACACAGCACGCGCGCGCATCACCTCTGCAGCCGCATCCCGCGAGCCACCAAACACAAGCGCTGACACAGTTAACGTCACCATCATAATAACTCCCAAGTAACGCGGCACTTACTTGTTACTTTGTATCATCACTTGTTCTCCCATTTTGACATTTCCTCATGTGCCGCGCGCGCTCTCTCTCTTTCTCTTCATCTGTCACTGACTGCTCCTCGCTCAACCTTCTAACGTTCTAAGCTAAGCAAGCAACGACGACACACTGCGCCGCGAAACGCCATTGGCCGAACGAGTTCGAAAGGCGTGCCTTGATTGGCCAGCACGAATAGTCAACGTCCCTTCAGTCTCTGTGATTGGCTCCTTTGCAGGATTCTGCGCATTTTGAGACCACAACAGTGGTTCTGATTGGTCGTTTGAGTAAGCCCGCACTACATGGGTGCATTTCACCTGTCAGGAAACGACGAGGTTCTGTTTCCGTAAGTATTCAAAATAAATAAATTAAGGATTATATTTTGCCCCCTTTTTGGGACCAGATTATTATTTTTTTAAAATTTGCATTGTGACGTTATTTTTTATCATAATTTAGGGTAAAACTTTATTTTAAGGTAACGTAGTTGCACGTTACTACATGTATTTACTGTAGTAATAACAGTAAATTATGCATAATTACAAGTAACTAACCCTAAACCAAACATGTTGTTAATTAATATTACTCAGCGCTTATTTTCGTAAGTACAATGTAACTATGTCACCTTAAATTAAATTAAAGTGTAATCAAATTAAGTAATTTATTTCACCGCAAAAAAATTATTTTGCCCTAATATACAAATAAAAATCACTTTTGAACTCAAAAACACCAGGATTCATTACAATACTGATAATTGAGCAAGGAAAAAAACATGCTTAATCGTCATGGAAATATTTTCACAAATTAAAAAAATTAGAATAGATCTAAAATACTTAATTTCTTAATGCGAAATTACAATTTCTTATTTTTTTCCCTAGGTGAAAAGCGACTGAAGAATCACCAAAATAAGTAATGAAAAGTTATAGGTCGTACAATAAATTTACAACGCAATTATACATTTACAAAATTCATTAGTTAATTTGTGTTTATTAGCTATATTAAGTCATGGAAATGGTCTTTTCTTTCTTGCAAATTATGCTCACGAGTCGGCGGAGGACATCCGAATTCGTCTCTGGCCAGATCACCATTCTTACACCCTTTCTTACCTGTTATTTCACAATAACCAAGTGACTTAATTCCTGTTTCCCACCATTAAGTTTGACTTCTCTCTCTCCTTTCTTCTCTATAATTGTGGAAACCTGCCAATTGATGGCCAGCCCTTTATCAAAGGCAATACATAGCATTTCCCAAGGACGGTCAACTCCCTCCCAGGGACGAGAAGCCTCCACGTTACATAATTATTTCACCTCATAATAGTGGTGTTATACTTTCACAGCCGTCTGTTGTTTACTGGGAAAATCCCTGACTCAGCGTAACACAAACACAGATACTCCTGACCTTTTGTAATCACAGCCACATCTAGCTTTTTTATGGCTATTCAAACCATTTCCACAATCTTTAGGATAAATAAAATATTTCAGCATTATTTTGATTTGTAAAACATGACAATGACTTACAAAATGACTATGATTCATAATGAATACATATGGTTTCTTCATCAAAAATGTAATTTTTTAATATTTGAATTTCTTGTTTAGGTGGATCATCAAACCAGTGTACCAGTTTAACAATAAAATCTGGTATTATCATGTTAACTTTTTGAAAATTTGTACAATACAAGTCGTTTGCAAAACAATAAACAAAAGCATTTCATACACAATGAATGTCATATTTATTGACAGATATACAAAATTCCAAAGAGTGACCTTTTTTTGTCTTTACATGAAAATACATTGTATTACACAAGGTAATAAATACAAATAAAGACGAAAGTAATGGCATCACTATAATACTTTTTTTGAGTATCTCCCTCCGATTTAAAAGAAAACTCAGCTATCCATGAGAGTGTCCGGGGAGAAAATACCTTATTATCCTGAGAGCTATTCCTAAAAGCACATACCTATAGTCTAACCTGTAAAAGCCATGCAGATTCTAATGTGGGACCGATAAATCCGGTTGCATGCATTTTTATGCTAATTTTGTTCTTAAAGATACTATGTGGTCAAAGAAAATGAAATATATAAAAACAACTCAAAATGGCAACAGTTCTTCCAGATCTCTTGCGTTTATAAATCAGATGATATATTCTCTGCGCCGTGCCTTATTCCCTCCAAACCACAGATGAGAAGCGCAACTCGTAACATAAATGCTCCGCTTGTTGATTGTTTTATCCCCCTCAAAGGAAAGGCATGCATGATTCCCGTGTGACGGTATAGAAGACACAGTTCTTTCAGCCGTATTGGAGAGAACGAGGAAAGGAGGCGCTAGGATCTCGCATTTCTTTCTGTCTCTGCCAGACACTCCCGAACAAGCCCTCTGGCGTGAATGATACCTTTAAATAAAGATGTTTGAGTTGCTGAGTAAGTGTAACATGTCAGTGCGTTTGATAAAACTCTTCATTTAGAAGCAGATTTATAGATTTCGTACACAAACCTCTTTTAAGTCGCTCCATGGCGCTTTTGCTCCCTGCGTATGTTGGCCTTATTTCTTTCCCAAGTTCTTCGATGATGGCGAGGAGTTCAGCGTATTTACTCTGAGGTACTTGGTTTCCATTTGGACCCTAAACAATGATATAAAAGGGGGGGAAACAATGTAAGAGGGTTAAAAAAGGGTTAGTTCATCCAAAAAAAAAAAAAAGTATTCTCTTTTAATTAATTAAAATCTCTTTTATAATGGGAGTAAATGGTAATTATGGATCATTTTCTTACAGAAACGCATGGCTTCGCTTCAGAAGGCTTTATTAACCCACTGGAGTCGTATATATTACTTTTCTGATGGATGGATGCACTTTTTTGGGCTTCAAAATCTCAGTTACCATTTACTCCCATTATAAAGCTTGGAAAAGCCAGGATATTTATTAATATAACTCTGATTGTGACATTTGGCTGAAAAAAGAAAGTCATATACACCTAGGACGGCTTGAGGGGCGAGTAAATTATGGGATAATTATAATTTTTGGGTGAAAAAAATATTCTTATTATGTCAGAATGAGTATCAAACCTATTATAGATATTTATAATAATTATAAATGCATCACCTAATAAGTGTTATTATAGATACTTTTATGGTTAATATTATGAATGAGTTTTTACTTTTATATTTTCTGTTTTAATTTTTTTGGTAATTTTTTTGTCATTAATAATAGTTTTTAATATATTTCTATTTTATATTATTCCAAGTAACGAAACTGTTTTTTATGGTTTAAGTTAAAGTCGGCATGAAACTGATGGTCTTTTGTTCCCTATTGTATTTTAAACAAGAAAGAATTGTCCGTGGGGAATTTATTGAATGTTTGTGGTTTGCTATTGGTCGATCTCATGTGAGTGACAGGTTTCCCCGCCCTCATCATCAGAGAAGAGAAAGAGGGCTGCGTACGAAATCTCATACTCTCTCTTGAGTAGGTACTTCTAATGAATAAGTAATTACTTAACAATCGCTAAAAAGGCATGTTCTATAGTATGAGTGTGTGTATTATTAATGTAATCTGGACGTACTACATTGATTCGCCATGTCATTATCATGTGACCTATAAGGGTCAGTTACATCACTTCATTGCCATTATTAATCCTCTCCTGTGGCCTCATGGGATAGTAAAGTGTCCATCATATGCACACTTCAGAATCTAACCGGAAAAAGTAGGTCATCCGGGTACTCTTTTATGAGTACTGTGAATTCGGTTATACTTCTTTTGTCACATACTACGTTTCGCCTACTATATAGTAGGGAAGTATGCGATCACTGATGCAGCCGAGATGTTATTGCAAAGAGGGAGGCGAAGTTCTTTTGATCAAAAACTGATCAATTATTTATAATTACTGCAATATTCCATAAAAAAAAAAACCCATAATAACACATTTTGATTTCATGGTGACTTTAACTGTAATAATAACCATGAAACATACCTGTGGGAATCCCAATGAAGGTGGTCCAAAGTCATTTATAATTGGCTTGTATGACTGTATTGTTGCCATTGAAGACGGAGAAGGAATGTTTCCTGTTAGGAGTGAACAACAATACAAATCATTCACTGTATGAAACAACAAATTACGATTTACATAAATGCATACTACATTATTTCTAGACAGACTGACAGATAGATAGTGTAGATGCACAAAAAGTCTTTGTGCATTTGCGTAATTGGCCTTTTGTCTCGATCCCACTGAGATGCAACCCTTGTGACAACTAGCCCCGGTCTCCGTCACGCTCATTCCATGCGATACCACCGTCGGCCACTAGGTGTCCCCAAAGAGCAATAAAAAAACTGCACGTCTGAATCCGATCAATCAACAGCCCAAGAGACAATCATGGAGGAAACGGCACGGGCTTGATCTTAGCCGCTAAAAGGATTCATTTTTATCACAATCTAGCGGCCTCCACACAAACCCATCCGGCCACGGCGCGACGCGGACCCTTCGGGAAGAACCCGAAAATGCTCCTCAAGCCGATATTTAGCGCTATCGAAGGCGAGGAAAGCGTTTTTTTCACTAGTAATAATGGCGGATGTGAAGGATCTGACCCTGTAGCGATCAGACTGGACAAAAACTACACACGGCTTTTCCCCAGGTATTCTTTCTCACGCCAATTCTTACATTCGATCAAATACACTCAAGACGAGGAGTTTTCCCCGCTTTTTCGGCATACCTTGGTTCCCAGAAGTTCCCGGAAGGTGTTGATGGGGATTGGGTTTGTAAGACATACCTGAAGAGATAATAAATGAGAGAAATAAAATTGTCCCTAAAATCAGCGGAGCGTCCGTCTCACAGACACTTTTTGTTTACAGCGGAGCACCGGCAAATATGGCCGCGTCACTCCTCATGACACCCACACTGCTGTCCATCATCATCACAAAGAACTCAAGACAATTAACACATCATTAATACAAAAAATGTACCAATGTTGTCCATCAACACCGTGGCAACTGGAGAAGTTACAAAATCATTAATAAAGAAATGCTGCTCGTTTTCACAACGGTTTACATTGTTTTTAATGTGTTTTACTGGAAGGAAAATGTTTTAATTTCGTGTTTTACGAAAAAATGCTTTTCTTTTGGGGGGGGGGGAACAGAAAGTACTCTTACATTTTCATATGATAATAGATTTTTTATTTTTTAAATAGATTTTTTATTTATTTAATCTTTTTTAAAAATGTGACAAAAAAAAAAAAAGCACCAGATGGGGAGATCAAATTCTAAAAGGATTTAGTTTAGTTGAGAACAAACCTGATTTAATTCGATTTAAGGTCTTATTCTTCTAAAGCTTTGTACATAATGTACTTTTTAACTGTGTCAAAGTGCTATTAAACTGTACACTGAAATACATTTGACCTTGTGTTGTTGTTTTTTAATAGAGAATTAGATATATTTACTCACCAAATAATTAAAAGATTTAAGATTAAACTTCCTTTCTTGTTTTAGCACATTGATAAAGAAAGTCAAATACCACAAGTCCCCGGAAGAAAAAAAAAAAGTGGTTCCCTTTTTAGTAAAGACATTTTGAAATGGATGTATCCACAAGATTTATTGGTCATATGCAAGAGGTAGAGATTCTTGCAGTCAGTTAAATTTTTCCATAGATTCTTTGTACAACAGATCCATCAGTAGTGCAACTCGTGCAAGGATGAATGACATTGTCTTCAGAGTTCTGCAACATCTACAATTCAGCAAAAACATGACATTTCAGATATGCAACTATACATCGAGATATAGTAGAGAAGACCGAGCATGTGTCTCAAACTCACACATTTACAGCAGAAATGAGGTTCGGGAGCTCATTAGCCCAAGGAACACGTGTGACATTAAATTATTAAAAGCAAGAAATAGAAAAACAGAGCAAAAGCTTTTGATTGATGTGGCCTTTTTTGTAAAAGGTCATTCCAGTTTACAATTGCATTAAACACTCAAACTGCAGCGAAAACATCAACCCTCTCAGACGCTTGACCTGCTTCCATAAACTAAACTAAATCCAAAGGGTTCGGCAAACCATGCAACGTTTCTGATAAAGTCTTCAGGGTTGGGTTTACACCACTTTCTTACGCCCGTCGGTGAGCCAGAACGATCCTGCTTTCAAATCAGGGACTGTGTTAAGTGGTAAACAGGCAGCGTCATGCCAAGACATGCTGGGTCACAAGGCTAAAGGTGGAGACAGGCGTGTGTTTAAAATGAAATGAAAAATAAAAAGAGGGACAAGAAATGAAAAAAGAAAACTCGATTGCGAGTAACCCCTGAGCGCTGTCCTGTGTACAAAGTAGTGTGTGTGACTTCACAGAGCCACGCATGTCGATGGAAAGTACAGGCGATGATTTAGCCGACTGGAGGTTGTGAAAAGGAAACAGTCTGACCAAATATCGTCCAGTTTCGCCCCCTTTCTCAGTGCGGTTTTCTGACGCGCAGAGCTCCGATTCTCTCGTCCAGCAAGCTCCTTTGGCAATGAGTCCTCTTTGGACACGAACCCTGAAATATTAAATACGGCACAAGCACTGTCTTCCTCACAGTGTACCGGAAGAGGAAGGGAGGCTGGCTGGCTTATAATGCCACATCTGCCCTAAAGAGAGGGGCGGGTTTGTCACGCTATGTGTTGCCGGTGTGGCTGATGCTCTGCGGATGGAGTTGCTGCCACATTTGCTGCTGCTGCACCGCCAGTTGCTGAGACTGATCTGATGATGACAGGATGTTGATCAGGGGCGACACGCAGTTGGCGGGAATGATCAGACCTGAGCAGGAAAAAAGGAAACGGGTTGAAATTAAAGTTTTTTTTTATAACCACAATGTACTCTCTACTGTTCAAAAGTTTGGGATTGGTAAGATTTTTGTAATGTTTTTGAAAGAAGTCACCAAGGCTACATTTATTTGGTCAATAATACAATAAAAATAGTAATATTGTGAATTATATTCTGTTTTCTATCTGAATGTATTATAAAGCTGAATTTTCAGCATCATTACTCCAGTCTTTAGTCACGTGATCCTTCAGAAATCATTCTAATATGATGATTTGCTTCAAGGAAAATGATTAATGTAAGAAAAAAAGTTGTGCTGCTTTACATTTTTTGTAAAAAGTCTAAGTCATCACTGTCACTTTTGATCAATTAAATGCATTCTTACAGAATAAAAGTATTAATTTCTTTTTTTAAAGTCTTCATTTTCAACACCTCTGATGTTACATTGCTAACGGTCACAGTTACATTATGAAAGATTTACATTTAAAAACTTGTATTTGAGATATATATCTGTATCTGTTTGACAACTTACCCACAATTCTCTGCCCATCCTCTGTTCTCAAACGTACGATCTGCATCTTCACATTGGATCCGCTGACTGAGGCCAGCACTCCCTCCACTTTGGTCCACACGCTGAGCACGGAGCCACAGAGGACGTAGTATGTCCTGCACCGCAGCCCGATCTCACACTGTAGCCCCACTGACACCTTCTTACAGTTCCCTCGCCTGTCAAACAAAAAGTTACTTGTGACATTTCCAAACTCAGTCCGACTTGATGAGATTCACGAATCTCCGCAAATCTTTTGGATTTTCATTTCTGAAGTGACTTAAAAGCGGCACCTACCAGTACGCGTGCGAGCAGACATCGGCCGAGCAGTTGTACTGATCAATCCAGTGCTGCTTGGCATCATCAGAGAGGACCTATTTTGGGATGAGACTTATTAGAGACCGCACAAGTTTAAGAAATGACATGAAATAGTCTGCAGGGTGCTGACAGGGTCTAAAATTAACATTCACTCACCAATCACCAAATGACACAAACTTTAGATTTGGATGTTGGCTTATAAAGGTTTAAACTAGGAAGCCTGAGCTTCATTTGGTGATTGCAATGCTGGTGTAAAACCTATAAAGATCTAATTTAAGAAGTGGATCATCTGCTGTAGAGGAGTTTTTCAAGCAAGTGCATCTCAGCAGATACGACTGCATGCTTGGATTTGGGGATATTTGTGTGGGGTGGCATCTTTGCTACATCGAGGAGCTGCTTGATCTGAGACTGGCTAAAACAAGCTGCTTCTAGTGACACAAGGTTGCTTTCACACAGGTTCAATTGACGTCAGAGTTTGGTTCATTTAGAAGATGTGAACGCTGTTTTCCAAAATTGAGTGTGCACCCACAAACCACACCAAAGTCATTATAAAACGGGTGGTCTGGGGTACGGTTCATGAGAATAGAACAGTTCGCTGCTGATATGAACAATCATACTAAATTGTGGCAGTGAACCACTATTGATGACAAATGATTCGATAAAACTGTGTTTGTGTCTGGCAATCAAACACCATAAGTGCAGTCTGACGATAAAAATATAGACTGAGCTAAAGCAAAATACATAAAAACAGCAGATTAAAAAAATATATATTCATGGCTGGTAAATGTATAATTTGACTGATGCTGAACCAAAAACATTAAGAACGCAATAAAACTGCATCTTATAAACGGCAGTAATGTAATACCTTTTTACTTCTCTTCTTGAGGTCAGCGTAAGTCTCCAGCTTAACTTGTTTTCCGATATTTGGTCTGTACACCATAAAGAGTCTCTTTTTGGGATTGACTTCCTTTATAAGGATGGCAATTTTCTTGTTATTCCGCACCTTGAGATGAAACAGAAAATGGTTAGGTTTAGTAGTTGAGTGAATTGGCAGAGGGGTGTATAAAGAAAAAGAAGGGGAAAATAAAGAAAAAAAGGCCTCACCTGGACGTAAAAACCATCATCCGGTCCGTTCTGGTCAGCCCAGACATGCGTGGCATCCTCCCATGCCATTCCTCGCTCCACACTCACCTGAAGACACAGGAACACATTAGCCAACAAAACAGACACACATGATATACACAAACACTACTAAAGACATCATAAAGGTGCATTATTTCTGTTTCTCAGTATGGATATAAACATACTGTGTAGAGCTCCACATGCCCTGAGGTGGAATATCCTGGTGTCAAGAATTTCTTTACATCAACTTTCTTTACTTTCTCATCTCCAGAGCCCAAATCTGCAAAGAAACAATATTCAAACTGAAAAAGGAAACAAAAACAGCTAATCCTAAAGTCTCAAATGGTGTTCACTTCATTTGAAGATCACACTGAAATAGATTTTAGCTCTGAGATTTGTTTCCAGTAGAACTTCACCAACACAGAAAATAATAACTGGGTTCTTTATTAGATCTTTGAGACTCAAGTCATGTTTAAAACACCTTCTTACCTAAAATTCCCATGTCATATCTTCCAGTCTTTTTGGCATTCTGAATGACAGCGCTCAAAGTGTCAGAGAAATACTGAAAGAGTGCATTTTGCTGCTGGACCTCCATACCAAGAATCCTGTTCAGGAACTTCCCAATGTTGTTGTAGTCTATTAAAAGAAAAAGGTATGTGACATGAGAAAATGAAGACTTTTTTTTTTTTTTACAGGGTCTTAAAACGTTCAACATTTCATGACAAAATAAACACTGAGAATAAATTAGACTCTGAAAAATCTCTCACCTTTGTCTAGGGAGAGAACACCAGATCTATCCTCCACATTTATCAGCCCCACTCCGATTAAACCATTGCGGATTTCTAAAAAAAACAAATTAAATAATTATATGCAAGGTATGATTAAGTTAAATTTGATGGTTTTCCAGTGACTTTCCTATTGTCAAAAGACATTAAACTATACCTTTGAAGAAATCCCCATTGAAGTCACCGGGTGGAGACACTAAAGGAGAGTCCAGACTGACAATAGACTTCATGACGATTTCCAGAGCGTTTCTTCCATACTGTAGATGTACAAAAAAATACATCAGCAAATAAGTCTAGCAACAACCCTATTTAAAGCTGCAGTCCATAACTTTTTTTGTGTTCAAAATTTACAAAAATTATATAATGAGCAAATCCAACTCGACACATCATGAATCCAGTCTATTTTAGACTGGTTCAGGACGTACCACTGCTGAGTAGCCCAGTAACTACGTGGCCTCACATAGACATAAACAGAGAGAAGTAGCTCAGGCTACAATGTTCTTCCCCAAGATGCATGCAGTTCTGTTTATTAACCACTAGATCTCCAAAAGTTATGGACTGCAGCTTTATTACCGACAGTGCGTGTAATCCAATCTTACTTTGTTGTCAAAGTTAAATCGGCTGAGATCTCTCGTCTCTGTGGCCCTTCTGTCTCCGTGTGTTAAAGCCCCCTATTTGAGAAAGAAACAATTAGGCTTACAAAATTAAAACTGACATCCATTAGCATGCAGAATGTGCACGAGTGACTCACCAGGCTCTCCAGTCGTTTGGCAACAATAGAGGCGAATCGTTGCTCTCCAGCGAGTTCAGAGATGAGGAACACGTACTCAGGTGCTGTGACCTGGTTGGATCTGTGTGTTCGACCTGATTGTAAAGAATCCAAACAGTCAGTGAACTGGAAACTCTAATACAAATGTGATATTATATACATGTATGCCTTATTTGAATTGCATATAAAATGTAATCTATTTGGATTACAGTTTTAACAAACTAATAAAACTTAGTGTGATGCATATTTGTCAGTCATACATAAATGGAACAGGTAAATATATATATATAAAAAAAAAAATAATTATAAAAAAGGTAATAATAATAAACAGTGCCGTGATTTTTTTTCCCAACTACTTGCATCTAATTTTATTTAAATCATTTTAAAATGTATTTATTCAAATTGCTTAGGATCAGCATAAATCTATTTATTGTGGAAACAATTAAATTGATTCAGTTAAAAAAAAAAACATGTATTGACATGGTTAAAATATGACTAGTTGTGGAACAAACAATATTTAGTTGAGTTCAAATGGAATGAGATTTAAATAAATTGGGTTTAATTATGATAAACATAAAAATCTGGCTATTGTGCATTAAAGGGATAGTTCACCCATTACTTACCCTCATGTTGTTCCAAACCCGTAAGACATTCGTTCATCTTCAGAACACAAATTAAGGTATTTTTAATGAAATCTGAGAGATTTCTGTTCCTCCACTGACAGCCTAAGCAACTACTACTATATATCAGATTTCATTAAAAAGATCTTCATTTGTGTTCCGAATATGAGTGAATGTCTTACGGGTTTGGAACAACAAGCAATTAATGACAGAATATTCATATTTGGGAGAACTATCCCTTTTTTATTAGTACCATTACAGAAATCTTCCCAGTGTCATTTATGTATGACTGACAAATGTGCATCACATTAAGTTTATTCATTTGTTAAAACTGTAATCCAAAAGTAATTGAAATCTTGTATGAAATTCAAATGCATACATCTTTTTTTCCCCTGAAAAAGTAAAAAGTAAAAAAAAAGTAAATAATAATATATACCCACCAAACTGCTGAATAGCTCTGTCAGCACTCCAGGGTAGCTCTAATGTCATGTGTACCCTCCTCCTCTGATTCTTCACTCTGCGGTCGGCTTGAAGAGAAATACCAGAGCTGGCAGCCTCTGAGATAATTGCGATGTTCTACCAAAGTGAACATTGAACCGTTTAGATGTTGTTCATAATAACAAAACATTACATAGATGTGGGTAAAACCAAAGCAGCATACCTTATCTCCATCCATGAACCTCTGCTTCTCCGTGAGGTTTAGGATTTCAACTGGGACGTCAAGTTCTGATCGAGACTCGTAGGAAATGCTGCCATCATCGTTGCTGACTACCCTGCCTTTGCGGCCAGTCATCTGCATTGCATAAGATGCACACGTTTAAAAAGGGCATTGCTTTTAGGGCTGTGAAACGATTAATCACATCCAAAATAAAAGTTTGTTTACATAATATATGTATATGTATGTGTGTGTACAGTGTATAATTTTTTTGTGTATATATAAATACACACATGCATGTATACATTTAAGAAATATTTGCATGTATATATTTTTATTAGGGGTGTAACGGTTCACAAAATTCACGGTTCGGTTCGATACACTTGTGTCACGGTTCAGTACGTTTTTGATGCAGCAAAAAGAAAGAAATGCCAGAGAAATTTCCTTGATTAAATTTTTTTGTATTCTTTTTTTTATTAAAACTAACATCATAAAGTATGATATTTTTTTACTTTGAGCAATTCTGGAGCTATAATTGACTCTTCTTAGGAGCATATAAAACAAAACAGCTCCTTGGAAAAAATGTAATGTAATATTGTAGTAGTTATAAACAGGTTTATTTTAGTTCAGATTAACATTTGAGGGCAGCAATTGTATTCATAATGTCAAAATAAAACCGACGTAATGTTACTTGAAGGCATTATAGCCCACTATTCCTGACAAACTTCCATGGTTGCAGACAGTTAGTGTGACTATAGTAAAGCCATGGTGAATGTTGCTGATCTGTGGACACTGGATAGTTCATTCATGGCACAATGTTTCTTCCAGGTTTCCACGTCAGCGCTGTTTGATCCGTTAATAACGGAGAAATGTGAATGTTTCTCACTAGATCTCGCAGCGATGTTATTACTTCTGTGGCGAATTCAAATGCTTTCTTTACTGGATCTCTTATTAGCGCTGTGTAGTGTCGCATGATCACGATCGGCTCGCGCTGCACTGGTCCAAACTGATAAACGGTCCTTCAACCACACAATAACGAGCAGTTTCGTTCGTTGCATTACGTTTGCCATTTGATGTTGGGCAATGTTGTGGTTGCGCCGGCGTCTCTTACATTATGAGCGCGCTTGCCACGCGCCTACATTTGAAATAACGAAATTTTGGTCGGCAGGAAAAATGGTCCAACGAACCATTCGGTTTGAAAATGCGTACCGAAAACCGAACCGAAAGCCTTGTACCGAACGGTTCAATACAAATACGTGTATCGTTACACCCCTAATTTTTATATATAATTTATGTTGTAAAAAATAACAAATTTTTCATAAATATATACATGCATGTGTGGCTGATACAAAAAACCCTCTACAAACAGACCAACCTCTGCGACGTTCTCCGGGCCTCCCAGCTCATCGATGAGTTCGTCGAGCGTGTTGGGTGGTAGATCCTCTGCCAGCTGCTCCAGTCGATCCAGCAGGTCCCTCTTCATCCGCTGGGCGTCCTCAACAGCATCCTGACTGGTCACACAGCTACTCTCCTCTGGCTCACTTTTGGCTTCAATACAATTGTTTGGTGTGATTATTAATATTCATTGGACAATGACGTTCTTAATTATACAGCTTTATCTAACAACTTTCAGCTGCGATGGTCTAAACGTTGTGAAAAGCTCATAGGTCACTTACCTACAGCAACCGTGTTGTTTGAAGGTTTGATGGTGGGGGCTGTAAAAGTGGGTCTGGTTGTTCCAAGCCCGGAGGCTAACAAGGCACTTTGAATAGAGTCCGGATCAATGCTTTTTTTCTTCTTCTTGTTCCTCTTTTCTTTACTCTTTTTAGAGTCTTTCCTGATGAGCCACGGATCTAAGTTTCAAATAATAGGCAGCATTTGAATATTTATAATTATTTTGGTATCAACACCGAGCTGAATAATGACACTTTAGCATTATGCAGCGCTGCTCATAGCTGAACTGAATTTATCATAATTTAATTCTGTAACATTAACACTATTTTCCTGTTTATTAAAGTGAAGCTGCTTTTTGATCTGTAGTGTATAAAGCGCTATATAAATAAATGTGACTTGACAACATCATCTTCGTTGTAACATGCAAGAGAATTTACAAATTCTCACCATCTTCCTCATCCTCACTGGAATCATCCTTAAAGGGGTTGAAGTCATCTTCATCCTCCTCCCCTGAGCTGACCGACTTGAAGCTGTCGTCGCTTTCTGCATCTTTGTCCGAATCGTCCGAGTTGCTCTCGTCTGAGCTGGAACCAGACAGACCACCAGATTTACGAGCCTTCTTCACTTGCTTCTTTGTTTCTGGTCCTGCAAAAAAACACCACCACACACACTCCAATGGTCAGATCAAACACATTACTAACCTTCATTTTCAATTTGAGCAACCTAAAAGCCCAAGCGTGGTTTTGCTTCCTCTAACATTGAATTATACTCAGTTTCTGGGTAGAAACCATTGCTAAATATAACAGGGCATGTCTATTGCGGTTTCCAAGGGCGTGTGAACTATTACCTTTCCGCTTTTTGCCTTTCTGCTCAGTGGTGGTTTCTGAAGGTGAAGGCTTTTTCTTCACACTCAAGTCGATGCCTAAAAGACTGAAGAGTTTTTGTCTGTCCGGTGCAGGAAAATGCTTCTCCACCAGGGACTGCAGGACACCCCTTTAAAGGATCATGCATAGAAATATTTAGTAAAATAAATAAAAACATCATTCAAAATCAGTCCATTTTTATCTGTTATAAAAGGAAATATTTCTTAAAAAAAAAAAAAAAAAAATCAATTGAACAATTATTACACTCACTTTGCAGTAGAGACAAAGTCATTGAGCTCGCCTCCTCCCTCCTCCAAGGCCTCAAGGGTTCGAGCTTCTCCAGTTGATTGAAGACCAATCACCACACACTACGGAGAATGTTAGAGGTCAACGCAACCAAAATCACTGTCATTCTTTCTCTCTGAAAGCTCTTTTGTAATACGAGGACATCTAATCTAACCTTTCCATTTTTAACGTCCTCTCGGGCCAGCTGCACCACTCTTCGGACCTTAGAAGCAATGCACAGGTACTTGAAGAACCTCTGATGAGCTGACCAGAACTGACCCCACATGGACTTTTTCATCCGTTGTTCTGCATCCATTAGGTTGGCGGCTTGCTGGAACTTCTCTCTTGCGCTGACCCACTGCACATTTGCAAAATAAAGAGTTTATGATTATTTAAGGGTGTTTTCACACTTGGCAGGTTTGGTTAAATTAAAGTGAACTCTGGTGGGATTGCTCTGTAAATGCGGTTCATCTGAATAAGTCCGAACACTGCAATCCGAACCACTGATCTATAGAGAACTGGATTGCTCATGGGGTCATACAAAGTGAAGCCACCGCGCCGCCATAGTGGTATTCCCTAGTAAGTGAATTAATAGGAAATTATAGGATTTTACTGAGAAAACATTGCCAAACGAGACTCCGTTTTTATATCTGAAGTCTCCATGTACATTCTCACAACGCAAACGCCCTAAGCATGTAAATGGTTATTAAAGTCAGGAATTTCCCCACCCCAGCAGATGTTCACTACAGTAGTGAACATCAGCTCGGCAGGCTGACGAGACACTTCAGCTTATGTATTACAAATGTCAAAGTGCGCATTCTGAAATCGGAATAAAGATGTATGCCTTGTAACCTGAAATCGCCTTGTACTGTTGTGTTTATGCATTTATATTGTGTTGTAATATTGTTTTTATTCATACACTAGGCTAACTGCAAATGTTTCAATGATTTCGTTAACAGCATGAATTTCGACGCAGTTAATGATTTAAACGGTGGTTAAATTAATAATTCAACATCAGATAGCCTACATTACACTTTACTCATGGAAACTGTATTCTAGTAAAACGCCATAGAATTTGAGCTGTCTTTAAAAGTCTAATACAGATGTTGCTCAATCAAGAAATAAAATACACGCATCATTACTTATTCAGACAAATAACGCTGACTTCTTTATTTCTAAGATGATGCATGGAAAAGTTTGAATTTTAATACAATAGTGTAACAGGCTTGTATTAATATTTGTTGTATTGGCTATTCGAATCAATTTTATGCAGCTAAACACAGATATGTTCATGTTTAATATATCCTCCATAATTACATACATAGAGAAATATATTTTTGTGTTAGGTCGATTACCAGTGTCGGAAGTGTGCAGTAGATCTACCCCACATTAACGATTTCAATATATGACTTATCCTCTCCGAAAAGACCATAAACATTACAGATAACATCTTAAGTAACAATTAATTTACACACACACATATACATACATATATATATATATATAGTAAAAATAATCCGGTGAGATGGAGACGCTGCAAATCGGGTGATTTTAGGTCAATGTTTTGGTAATAAATCAATAATGCCCTCTGTCGGTAGGGAATAGTAAGATGGCCGCTCAAACACTTCCAGAGGATTCACTGCCTGATGGCAGTTTAGAACGTAATAAGCAATCCAGTCATTATACAGATCACTGATGTGTGCACCAAACAAGAGGACTGAGACCCCTGAAAAGGTTTTACCCACCAAGCGGACTGATTTGTTGTACATCTTGATGTAGCTCTGCGTCAAAGGAACTTCTTCAATTTTAAACGTCACGCCCGTGAAGCTCAGCTGTCGAGCGATGTACATTCCTCTCAGCTTCATATCCATGGCAACAATCTCCATGGCACCGACACCTCTAAAATAAACCAACCAAAATAGGGTTGCATTCAATATTGAGAGAATGCAGGCTGGTACCAGAAAGCAAGGTCATGAACACAAACTCTTTTCTGACAAACTCACCTTCTCTCAACAGCTTGGATAAAATTAGTAAACTCCTTAAATGGAGTTCCTTCTCCCCAGATCCCAAGGCGATTCATGTAGGCCATATTGCGGGGCTCTGATGCTCCTACACAAAATCATACAAAAGATATATACATTGTAAGCTGT
Source organism: Leuciscus leuciscus (assembly GCF_965113295.1). Lineage (NCBI taxonomy): Eukaryota > Metazoa > Chordata > Actinopteri > Cypriniformes > Leuciscidae > Leuciscus > Leuciscus leuciscus. Next base: position 28,041,668 of record NC_138723.1, on the reverse strand, counting down.
GCATTTATTTCTGGTTTGCTGTGTACCTACAAAAAATTTAAAAGCAGTCACATACCTGTAGCACTTGCGTACACAACCCGGGCTTTTGGCAGCTTGTTCTGTAGCTCTAAAACCGCCAACCCGGTCTTTGTGGGCTTGGATGACCCAATAGGGCAAACATTTTTGGCTTTGTGACACTCATCAAAGACGATCTGAGATGCTTAGTCAAGGGAATCAATCACCATAGTTACCAGAGAGCCGAATACAAATCACACCATGTGAAGTGCTTCACTGCAGTTCAGTCAACATGCAATGAAACTCGCTTTTTCTGGTCTAGAGCATATAATGTTTTTCTAGGGTAGTCAGATTATGGCATTAAAGAATTACTACCAACTCGGTATCACAACAACCCCGCTTCCTTGTGACGTGAAAGGATACAACACCATCAAAGTCATCTCCACACCAGTGCAGTAACTGTTTGAATCTCGTCTTGTACTTTCCTCCAGACTGGCTCTCTCCAATCAGGGAAGAGTATGTGGCAAAGATCACACCTTTTTTCACACTCCCATTGTGTTTCGATGAGATCTTTCCGTATTTGAACTGAAAGAGAGATGTGGGGAAATAATGTACAACTGGAAATACACAAAACATCTCATATGTTGGCCAAGAAGCACTTAATGTACCTTGTTTAGCGAATGGACCTGAATGTTCTTTGCTCCGATGTCTCTCAAGTCCCTCTCTGCATCATATTTCAAGTCATTTGAGACACTAAACCTGCACAGACCAGTGGTGAAAAAAACAGCATGAATAATGGTACAATTACACACCACAAAAAGCAGCTTGAAGGGGGAAGAAAACAAGTGATTACCAGAGGGACCTTTTCCTGCCAAGAAGATAATTTTCATATATGATTCCAGCAATGGTTCTACCCTTTCCAACACCGGCTCCATCTCCAATCAAGTAGGCTGCTCTGTCTCCATTCGGTAGGAATGTCTCATGTTGCTGTACGAAAAGACATGATTTAGAGACAGATCTGAATTACTGCAGTAAACTATTTGAGAGAGTTTGACATTGTGATTTGACCTGGATAAATGAACTAATCTGCTTCCTAAAAGCTACTAGGCCTACATTTTAAAGGTTACAATATGTAAAAAGACCCAAACCTGAGCAGCATATGTGATGGCCTCTAGCTGGAGGGCAGATAACCAGCCTCTATCGATGGTCTCCTCTGTAATGGAAAGTCTGTACCACACATCTGGCGGGTTGACACTGGACAGAGAGCTGGTCTCCACCACAGGATCAGGGTGCCGCAGTCCAATTCTCACTGAGAGAGGAGATGCGAGACTAGCTTTACAAACTTGCCATAAACACAGCGGAAAAACAATGGATCTGTTGGCACTAATAATAATAATCCCACAATCTTAAACGAGAAAATGTGCATTTAAGGACTGAATTAATGCTAAGAAATAACTGGCTATTTACAATCTATACATTAAACACCCTGATCACAATTATACACACATTTCATTGGCATGTATTCGGCGTATGTCTCCGCATGACCCAGCTCCTCCTCTTCCTCTTCTTCCGGTTCATCTTCCTCCTTCATTCCTGGTAATTTCTACATTCAAGTAAAAAAAAAAAAAATTTATACAAAAACATTAAACTTACAGATAAAGTCATCAGTGCATGGCTCATTACATGTAAACAAATAAATTCTAAAACGTACATTAACAGGTGAGAAGCTCCGCATTTTCATGTCATCGTTGACCCAGATTCTTGCTACATCTTTGCTGGACACTTCTTTTTTCAAGCCATTGTTTAATTCCGCTGAAGAAAAGATAGACAAAAAATTTGAGACAAATATTCACACAGCCACAGCAGTTTGTCAGAACTGATACGGCCCCACCACAACATGAAAGCACCTGTGAAAACAGAATCAGTGCACTGCAGTTAAAACCCTACCCATACCTGATCTGTTCATCATCTTTGTGGAGACCAGAATAATTTCTGAAAGGAAGAGCATTGCCATTAAGAAAAACACAGCATGATTGCATCCACACGGTCTCTCTAGATGAGCTTAGGTCAATGCTCAAAACTTGAACAACGAAAATCTCAAGTGCGCCATAAATGTTTTGGATTAAAAAAACATTAAATTAACAATTAGTTGTCCGATTTGAAGCACAAAGAAGAGTCGTAACAACCATCTTTAGCAGCAACGTGTGTGTGGCCTAGATTTAAAACGTTTTCTTAAAACAAAATGGACCTAAAAACATGTCTCCTATTTCCTAAGAGCATCTAAACAGCTTTAACGCCTTCAAAAGTGATTGGAGCTCATGTTGGTTTCTTGTTTTGACAGCTGGAGGCAGCACTTGAAAACTGGCATTCAGCGTTAGATCTGGAAAGTGCCACAAAGCCGACAGCTGCAACGACAGACCCTTACAAGCAAAAAAAAACATCTATGATCGCTCTAGGTCCAGCATGTCTGCCAGCACTCACTTGCGCCTGTGGCTGTTGCCGTAGCAACGGGCTGCGCTATGTCAGGTGGGGGCTTCAACTTCATAAGCTCTCCAAGGCTGCTTGTCTTCAGGCTGCTGGTTCTCAGGAGGTCCTTCAATCTGATCTGGTCATTATTCTGTGCGCCCACAGTTGAAGATGATAAAGACCTCTGTTGTGCTGTCGAACTTGTGTGTACCACCTTGGTTACTGTGATGGTCTGCCTGGAGCCGGTCCCGGCTGATGGTTTGGTGACTACAATGGTACCCAGCGATGGCAACTGATTCAGTTGATTTAAAACGAAGGTAGTAGTTGAGGGCTGGGGCTTCTCCTGCAAAGACACAGAATATGATCAATGCAGCATGTGTAATTCTGAGCTTTACAATCAAATATTAAAACATGTTACACACCCAGAAGCCTCAGATAGACCACCCACAGTTTACTCACTCACAGTCTGCATTATATTTCAAAGAAAAACTGCAAGAAATTGCTAGTTCCAATCTGACTGGGAAGCTTAATGCAGAAATGCTTCCAGAAATGCACTTAAGTGCAAGTTAATGAGCAGAACTGGATTTAGAGAGTTATAATCGGTGAAATAATCTGTACATAGTGTAATTTAATACAGATACACCTGCTACTAAACGGCACCTAAGAACAAAAACTCTGGTTGGTTGCTTAATAACATACCTGTCTTTTTGCCTAAGTGAGCAGTTCTTGGACAGAATAAGCTGGACCAGACTTTACGACGTTAGTCAAAAGTCTATAAATAGTGACGCTATGTGCAACACTTACCCTGATTGTGACTGTAGGAGTAGGTGGAACTGCAGGTTCAATCCTGACAATTCCAGAAGTTTCATTACTAAGACCGATGTCAAGTGCATTTAATGAGACTGACTGAAAAGGAAAGGGAAAAGAACAACTCACGTCAATCATCAATGTGCTACTTTGAGAAAGATTGCTTTTAGATTCAACTCTGTTTTGAGTAGGGCTGGGTTAACAATATCGATTACACTTTTAATCAGTCCTCATTTTGATCAATTCAAAAGGTCAGACTTTGTCTACACTGTTTTCAGTTGATGCGTGAACAATACTTCACTAAACATTATTTGTAGCATGAATCCCATCCAATAATCGCAGTCAACGTTGTGCTTTATTTTAACTATAAATATCACTTTAATGTTGAGTGACAGAACGCTGTTGCCGCCTCAGTTCAAGCGGCACATGAACTGATCATCTCTTCCTTTACTACTAGTTATAGCACAAAATAAACATGAACATCAGAAAATATGTTGACAGAAACCATACAACTTATTGAAAATGTATTATATAATCATGAACATCAGAAAATATGTTGACAGAAACCATACAACTTATTGAAAATGTATTATATAATCACTTAATCAGTGTTTCAAGGGGGGGGCAGTTTTTAATCAGTGTTTTAAGAGGAGAGTTGTGGCCTAATGGTTAGAGAGTCAGACTGCTAACCCAAAGGTCACAGCCTTTTGTTTGTATTTGTATGTGTTTGTATACAACGGTTTTTATTTGAGTGTTGAATATTATATCCAAAAATAAACAGCAAATCAATTTAATAAGTTGGACTCTGTTGTTAATTTTAGCATTCAATATAGTAATGTACCAATTAACAGGGTTCTCTTGATAGCTCACAGCTTTTTTCCTTAAGAAAGATTGACATAGCCAAATAAAACGTTATCATAATCAAGGCTCGACATTAAGCCTTGTCATGTGCTTGTCCTTTGAACAAGTAGATCGTCATTCACTTGACCAACTAAAAAAGTTGCTTGTCCAGGGGGGAAAAAAGGGTTTTTTTTATGGTGTAAATATAATTTATTCTGAAGCAATATTCTTATCAGTGTTCTATCAGCTTTGACATTTAAATTTATAAAGGGCATTTCCCCCTTATGTTATTAAATGCAATCTTTATCTTTCATTTTAAATTCTTAAATTTGATCAATAAATTTAATTAGAATAATATAATATAGGGCTGTTACCAATCAAATGAAATAATTTACACTGAAAAATTAAAACGGCATTAAATAATTTTATGAGATTGTTTTAAATATTTTTTGAATATACAAATAAGAAATGTTGGAAAGAATGAAACTTTTAAACATGAAACTGTGTCATTGAGTCATTCGTTCAAAAGGCCAATTTCTTCCAGAATGAGGCAGTTGTTTATGAATGAGTCATTGAATCTTTGACTCAACCAATTCGTTTTAAACACTAAATCATTCATTAATGAGACATGGCTGGGTGATGCTGTGAGATGTGCTATATTTCTGCTGTGATCTTTGTTTGGATATTTTCACTGCTAAACAGTCCATATTGCATCTAAAACGTAAGTGAAATTAATATTATCTAGTCGTTTACTGAACTGTTGCATGAAATCAGTGTCACTATCAATCGTGATGGTATTCAGGAAGACAGCACTCTTGGTCGTGTGATACTTAACTGTGACATGTTATAAATATAAAAACTAGATGTAATAAAATCTGAATCATTTGAGCTTTTTGGTGATTCCTTTGTTATTGACGTTTTAAACACGCTACTGATCGGGCAAGTAAATTTCTCTTTCAAATTTGCCCCTTCAAAAAAATCCACTTGTCCAGGAGAAGCCTTAAATGTCAAGCCCTGATAATCAAAACGATTTGTAAAATCTGTCTTAATACAGAGCCCTACTTTTGAGTTAAGAAAAAAAAACTACACCTAGACTGCATGAAAATATATTGTATATCATGTTGCATGTATGCGTTTTAAATTACCTGTTGTGAGGCAGGGAGTGGAAATGTGTCCTGAGGATCAACATCAAACAGATCATTAGGGCAGATTCCACTTTCACTTAGAGCAGCGAGAAGCAAATCTTGTCCAGGATCCATTGTCTAAAAGAGAGAAAGAAAGAGAAAACATTATATTAAAGATTACAAAGAGAATCTGCTTTGCAAAACATCCTACTTAATCTAACATCGAACATAAATCTATGTCCCCTTAAACTACACAGATATTTAATAAAGACAATGACATAGACCCAACGTAAAGATCACATCTTTCCCATTACATTACCAAGATAAATAAAGAATATTTTTGGATTGTTTTTAATGTTAGACGACTTCGACTGAAAACCACATATTATATAAATCTAAACAACACTAATTAGTCAAGAAATGCATTCAGAAGGGCAAAAACATACTAAACTAATGCTGCTAACGGCTCACCACAACATCCAGCTTCACACGTGTTTGCCTAAACTGATCCAACTAACGTTAGACTTCCTGGTCTGACGTTGCTGCTGGATGTTAATGTCAACCAGCTTACACATTCAGAAACCAGACTAGAAACAAAAGAAAACTCTAACGATCTCTGAAATGTTCCAAACATTGAAATTACACAATAACAATAACCTGTCGTAGAATTTAACGTTTGTAATACACAAGATTAGACCACCGTTGCACTAAACGTGCTGTTCTTTGGTCCTAAATATTCAGTGGAGAAGTCTAAATGCTTCCCCAACAAACATATCGCGGGTTAAATAATTCTAAATACGATTAAAACAGCAAAAAAAGTCTCATTCGTCAAAAATATAATGCTGCATGTGGTGTAACAGCTCCTCAAGACTTGCTTAGTGTACCGTGGTTGCTAGCTAATTTCCTCTCACGAACCGTTTAATCAACTTTAAATAGCAGAAAAGGAGCTAAAACGTTCTTTAAATAGGCTATAACCGGGTTTCACCAAATCCAAAAGAACCTGACAAGCAGAATACGTGGCAAAAAATGACATTTGAACGAATAATTCCTGTCAGTGACTTTGTCAAAAGTGCGCTAACGGCTCGCCTCAGGTTAGCAGCCTAGCGCGTGAACCAGTCGCGAGACTCCCTCAGCTTTCACGCGAAACACAATAAAACTCAATATTCCTTTGCACAGCGGCCCTAAACCGACCGAAAATGTGATTATAAGGGAAAACAGAGCAAACCCGCTGTCTGACAGCTTATGTCCAAAAAGTCAAACACGTACTCCACTCGGTTTCTATGGATCCCAAACGTCGCGGCGGTGTGAAGGATGTCGCCGCTGCTTGCGCTGCTTGTTTTCTAACCGTCGGGCGCCATCTTTACCCGAGGCGCGTGCTGGTCACGTGACGCTGCAGCCCACAAAACAGACGATTTTGTGTCCAGAAATGTTCCCCACGCGCCGCGTAAAACGCGTTTCCGTGCATCGATCGAGAGCCGACCTGAGACCATCTTTCATAAAGCCCCGGAGCCCGTCCATATGAATCGAGATTTTCAATTATATTTTTAAATCAAAAGTAGTCGGAGAAAGGAGAGCGCCGAAGCCATGTCACGTGACCACCCCCTTACTCATATTCAGGAAGTGACGCTATGAAAAATAATTTCCTCCAATGACACGTCAAAATGACATTGCTGGAGCCATACTGGTAAGGTCAAAGGCAGAGAGCCTGACCTACGCTGTTTGACAAAGGTTGAAAACACCCAATATATCTGATGAAAAGTGTTTCAAGTATATTCATTATTTCAATCAAATAAATCCACAAAATGAGAACATCTTTAAATAAATCGTTGAATGTTGTATTCTGCAATACTGTCCTTAAAGCACTCTAAACTTGCAAAAACAATAAAAAGTCAATTATTTAAATCATCTTTGTACACTATTAAATATGTATGCGTTATATGGACATAATACACTCACTTTGGGATGTTCTGCAATGTGTCTACTATGTAGATAGATAGATAGATAGATAGATAGATAGATAGATAGATAGATAGATAGATAGATAGATAGATAGATTTATGAAATACGATATATATGTATATATATATATATATATATATATATATATATATATATATACATCGTTTTTAAATAAAAACATAAAAATGTAGTATCATGCAGTGATTAATAATTCACGGTAATACTAAATCAGCCTAAATAATTGTTTTATTTTATTTTTATGAACATATTTTATATAAATAAGAAATTGTAGAGTGATCGGCCTAACAGCTCCATCTTCCGGGCAATTTGAACTCAACTTCCAAACATTATTGGTTATTTAAATGCTCACATGGTTTCCTCCCGTGAATGAGATAAAAGTGCAAACATGGCGGCGTGAAACTGTACAAACTAGCTCGGATGGAGGAGCATTAATTAAAACAGCTCGAAAGTTTCGTGTTTTTTTTTTTTTCTTCGTAAACACGGAGCTGTTTTTGAATGTCCTCGTTCCTCGCCGTTTAGAAGGACAGAAGTGTAGAGGAGAAAACACTGGACCGGACCGGACCCTCGCTTCACAACAACAGGGCTCGAAGAGAAAGTGGACCGAGATGATGAACGGGGTAGGTTTACACGGCTTCTTCATCACAGATGATGAATATTTGACGCGATCTCGAGCGTTTAACGGCAGAATGATTACACACTGTGTTCTGGTGATTCTACTGTCTTCAACTCTCCATTCGAAACACACGAACTCCATTGATTGATTCTTGGTTCCTGTTTGATAAGTTGTATAAATGGATGCGGCATCGTGTGTGTGGTCAATGGGATGTACGATGCGTGTGTTAGTACAGTTGATCACGATATTTAAAGCAGATAAAAGAACAATAGCGCGGCGGCGTGCAGTGTTATAACATTGTGAAGCGCGCGAGCGCAGCTGTTACAGGCCCAGTGTGGGCGTGTTCATTGACGATCAATAACATCACAATTAATGATCGAATTAAATCTGATATTTTTAAAATATTTTTGGTTAGTCCCTTCCTATTTATATTACTATATATGATTGTATATATAAATATTATTACTACTACAAGTATAACTGGTATTCTAATTCTAATTAGTATATTTTACACAATAACTACTATTAGGCCTACATTTATTATTATTACCGCAAGTTGTTCTAATTATAATTGACGATTAGTATATTTTACACAATAAGTACTATACAATTTTTTATTATTATCATTAACATACCTAATTCTAATTTATTCGTTTTTTTCCCACACATATTGGCATATGTATACCATTACATAATAATAATAATAATACCATAAGTAATTCTAATGTATGATTGATTAGTATATTTTACACAATACGTACTATTAAATGTTTTATTATTATTACCAGAAGTAGTTCTAATTATAATTAGTATATTTTATTAAATAAGTACTATTAAATAATAATAATAATAATAATAATAATACCATAAGTAATTCTAATTTATGATTGATAAGTATATTTTACACTATGAACTAATACTTATTATTATTATTATTATTATTATTAATATTATTATTATTATTACCACAAGTAATTCTAATTATAATTCATGATTGATTAGTATATTTAACACAATATAATATTACATTACATTATTACTATTATTTATGCACCTAATGTGTCCTAGCATGTGTACCTGTTTGCTTAACTGTATATTACTATATTTTTTGGCCCTGTGTGTTGGTTTTAAATTATAGCTGGAATGTCAAAAAAAAAAAAAAAGTTAAATTTCCACTGCACAGAGAACTCAGTTAGCGACTGCTCTCTAAAACTCTCTGTTTTGCAGGACGTCATATGCAACGGACACTCGCCATTTCACCGTCTCCTAAAGCACAGCAGCTCCAAATCCCCTCATCATGAAGCCATCGCCGTCAAACTCATCCAGGACGGCAAAACTTCCCGGTTATTCTGCACGCAGAGTGAGCCACAGAAGCATGGAGATTGTAAGGACGAACAAAATGCATTATCTGCCTGTCTTGACATTGGTGATGTTCACTGCATTAATGTGTCACATTTATATTTGTCGCAAGTCATTCATTTCTGTGAATTGTAGCCAGGAGAGGCAGTACTGTAAATGGTGAGTTCACGCTCCCAAAAATGGCTGTGAATGAAGAGCTGAAGCACTCGGTGCACAGAGGAGAGGAGCAGACGCGTCAACTGCACTGCACGGCATCATACATCCACGCCAGCAGTGACATCACTTCCTCCAATCAGAGGAAACGACCCCCTTGCAAACTTAGAGTAAAGAAATCCACAAAGAGACTGTAAGTCAATGGTGAAGTTGATTCGCAGATGTTAAAGGAGAGTTCATCCAAAAGTAAAAATTCTGCCATGTTTGAGTTTCTTTCTTCTGTTCAACACAAAAGAAGATATTTTGAAGAATGTCAGTACCAAACATTTTCTGGACCTCAGTGACTTCCATAGTATTTCTTTTCCATACTATGGAAGTCAATGGGGTCCATCAACTGTTTACATTTACATTTTACATTTACATTTAGTCATTTAGCAGACGCCTTTATCCAAAGCGACTTACAAATTCAATGGTGTTTGATCACCAACATTCTTCAAAATATCTTCTTTTGTGTTCAACAGAAGAAAGAAACTCAAACAGGTTTGGAACAACTTGAGGATGAGTAAATGATGACAGAATTAAACATTTTGGGTGAACTATCCCTTTAAGGTTACAATTTTTAGACCGTTGTTTTAACATTTTTGCACAAATATTGAAGAAATGAGTTTTTGTTCCGCCAATAGTCAAGCTTTTTTATTAATAGAATTATTGTAAATTGTCAATTTGCTGCATTTGTACAATTTACTTAATGCTGAGTGTTAACCCTCTTTATTTATATTGAAAAAAAATATATAAATAGAAAACATTAACTGAAATTTACTTTTATTTCAGCTAGTTTTTAAGGCAAACTAAGTTTAGTTTTTTAGTTACTTAAACATAAACTTTATATACACATAAAAAAAAACGTAAAAATGACAGACGACAAATTACTAAAATGAAAATCTATTTCAAAATATTATCAAAAGCTATAATAGTATATTAATTATACTAAAATGATATAATAATTATTTGTATTATTATTATATATGATATATTTTTCTCCTATATATTATTGTTAATGATTTATCAGTACGCATTATTGTACAGAAAATAAAATGACATTATGGATTATGAATCAATGTTTGTTTTGCAGTGCTGACACCAAGATCCCTCAATGCCGAAAGGTTACAGATTATTATCCCATCAGAAGAAGCTGCAGAAAGAGCAAAAGCGAACTGAAGGTAGTGCACAGATTTCATGTTCTTCATGCGTTCCATCAGCCAAAGCTATAATACTGATGTGTGTGTGTGTGTGTGTGTGTGCCTGTTTTCCGTCAACAGTGTGAAGAGAAGAGGCACATAGACATGCTGATCACAAACGGGATTGAGAATGGAATGATGGTAATCTTTGACAGTGAATTGAGTTGAATGTTGAAGTCTGCTGGACGGGCACAAACGTACCTTCATGTCGGTCTTGACAGGTCAGGTACATTGAAGGAAAGGGCAGGGGAGTTTTTGCCACACAGATGTTCCAGAAAGGGCAGTATGTAGTGGAGTACCATGGAGATCTGCTCCAGATAACAGACGCCAAAAAAAGGGAGGCTTTATATGCACAAGATCCAACCACTGGCTGCTACATGTATTACTTCCAGTATCTCAGCAAAACATATTGGTAGGTTCAAGCACTACACCCACTTTCCTCTCGTTTTATCTTGTTTTTCTTGATTTTGTTTGAATGAAATTGAAGCAAACTGTCTTAAAGTGAACATTAAAACACTTTGCAATGCATGTTCACTTCTGTAGGACAAGTCAAGTCATCTTCATTTATATAGCGCTTTTAACAATGTAGATTGTTTCAAAGCTGCTTTACAGAGATAAACGTATATAATTTAAGGTAAGATTGTTTTGGCTTTATAGCGAAAACAATCTTACCTTAAATTATACGTTTATCTCTGTAAAGCTGCTTTGAAACAATCTACATTGTTAAAAGTGAGAAAGTAAATGGCGTTGATTTGTGATTTCATGCTGACCAGTGAAACCAGAAACGTTTTAAGCCAAGCCAAGTCAAATTTATTTATCCTCCTTTTTCCTGATGAGCCTGTTTCCTGCACTTCCGGTTTAGGGGAACTTCCATTCAAAAATACTCAAATGAATCATTTTAAATGATAAGGTTGAGCTACAGATAATCCTTATCCGTCAGTCAATTTTCCTTCATGTTTTATTTAAGAATAACATAACGCTTGCAATTTTAAAGTGACGTGGCATCACAAGAATATCTGTCTAGTATTCTTTTCCTCCTGATTAGTTTCTTTGTATTCGACTGTAACAGTGTGAAAGACAAACATATATTATACTGCGCATTTGTGTTCTGCTCTCCCTATTTCATTTACAATACATCCCATGAATAATTCACTGGATTGCACTGAGAATCTCTCTTTTTCTCTCCCGAAAAACCTCACCTTCCAGGTTTGTTTTCACACGGATGCTTTAAAATGTAATCGTCTCCCCTTTTCACTTCTAATCCCTATTAACATTGTTCATATTTGCTAAATACAATGTGTTATCTGTCAAAATGATGGAAAACACTTTGAAATATTACCACTTAATGCTAAAGTTAATCAACATTTTTGATTATGGCAACGTATGTTACATAATATAGACAAATATTACTCCAGTGATATTGAACCTGTCTGTAATATTGAGCTTTTAGGGCCATTCATGGTTTATTGAAAGTATTTTGATGCTTTTACACTTTTTAGTGTCCTTTTAATGTTCGATGGTTGAAGGGCAAGTAGAATGTCACTTCATTGTATTTAAAAAAAGTAAAAGATTTCGCAAAGCATCATGGGGTGTAGAAAACAGGAGGATAGCGCTGTCTAAACAGGCCCTGTTTCCACCTGGTATGAAGATGTTTTGGTCAATCGGATCACAAGTGGACGACTCTCGTAAAACACTTTGAGCTTGTCCACTTTCTGCCACTTAGAAAGTGGAGTGGAAAACACATTAGACCGGATTGCTTTCATAGTGTAAACGCTCATGTGGTCGACTGTGTTCAAACAGCCACTAAAGACCGTCTTCTCTCCGTCTACTGACCGAATGAGTGAACATTATGGGTTTGCATAATGCGTTCGCCGCGGCTTTCTGAAAGTACATTTACCCGCCCATAGACGCTCCTCACGTAGATATCACGACAGAAGTGGCTGAAAGTGGACGGATTAAAACACCAGGTGTAAACCGGAATGTGAACTCGGCTACTTGTGATCCGAATAACCAAAACGCATCTTAATACCAGGTGTAAACAGGGCCTAAAAGACACTGGATATCCAGTTATAATATCGATTTGACCGCACTGACACGATTGGATGAGACAAAAAAACTTGAACTGAAATAAGCTGAATAATGTCGTCGTCTTTATAGCTGAATCAATTTTTCACTTTCTCTTATTGAACTGAACTGAATCAACATTGAACCGACTCGAGCCGAATAATGAAAATGACCGTTTTCAGTAGAGCTGCTTATAGCTGAATTTAACTTTTCCTAATGAATGACCTTTACAGTTATTGAGCTGAATAATGTCTTGCTAAAGCAGAATTTGTCTCATATTTGACGTTTGCATCATTGATTTCGTCACTCAAACCATTTCTATTGTATCAAGCGTGATAAAACCAGTGACTTGGCCTTTCACGATTGTTTCAAAGAAGCAGATTAGAGCTGGGTGATAATATAGTCTCCATTCGGACAGACTGACTTTATATATGAAGAGTTCAGATGCAAAAGCCTCTAAGTGCCATATGAAATTTTCTTCTAGAATGATCATTTTTATCAAGCTAGTTTATTTAAAGGTATAGCGGAGGATCTTTCCAAATTTTAGATAAGACCCGCCCTCTCCACTTTTTGAAAAGTTTGATTGATTCACCAGAATGATTGACAATTAGGAGGACCAATAGTATAGGTTACCCACCAGGAAGTAAAACATCCTCCGCTATACCTTTAAGTTCAGTAATTTCACTTAAATGGCAATTAATAGGTAGTTTTCATTGCCATTTAAGTGATATTACTGAACTTAAATATACAAGCTTCATAAAAATGATCATTCTAGAAGAAAATGTCAGATGGCACTTAGAGGCTTTTGCATCTGAACTCTTCATATAGAGATGGGCCATTATAAGCGCTGTCTAAAACTTGTGCATTTGTTCCCCGACAGCGTGGACGCTACGAAAGAGTCCGATCGATTGGGAAGGCTCATCAACCACAGTAAAACCGGCAACTGTCAAACCAAACTCCATGACATTAATGGAATACCTCATCTTATCCTCGTGGCCTCCAGAGACATCCAGGAAGGAGAAGAACTCCTTTACGACTACGGCGACCGCAGTAAAGCTTCGATAGAAGCTCACCCGTGGCTAAAGCAGTAATGTACTGAGAGGAGGGAGGGGAAAACACCTTGTTTCTTAACTAGACAGTTTTTAATGTAATTATTGCCTTAGTAAAACAGAGAATGTTTTGGGCTAGTAAGTGTATGGGTATGTTACACAGTGACAGTAACACGTTAGATTGCGGTACATATTCAACGTGTCCTACTTTTAAGATATTTATCCTGCTCTATGACATGCTAGTTTCGGCACATTTCTTTTTGTATATTTTATATATTGGTAGATCAGTGCTTCCAAAGCATGCAGTTATAGTCCAACTTTCTGCATTTTTATAAAGTTTTCTTAATCTAATCTAATGTAAGGTAGTTAGAGGCTTAGCAATAATTATTTATAATGCCCAAACGTTTATGTTTGAAGCAGAAAGCCTGTGATGCTAAAAGGAGCGGCGTTTTAAAAGGTTCAGAAAACTGGAATGTGAAACCAAACTTTGATATCATTTGAAATGTTACCGTCGTACAATGCTGGGTGTGTCGTGATTAACCTGAACAAAGCTGTACCTGTTACACAAGCCGAGTGTTGATGACCAAAAGCTCCGATGGCCGGGGAGTGTTCAAAATCAATCTGTATGAGATGGTCGATGCATTGTTTAAATAAATGATTTTATGCAACACTTGGCCTCTGTTGTCGTATATACAGTGGTGTCCAAAATGAAATGTTTTTATTTGTTTTAATGTACAGTGCTATGCATAAGTTTAGACACCCATGCTAAAGTTGACTAAAAAGAGGAATAAAAAAATAATCTTTTGGAAATTGAACTTAATACCTTAATTTAAAAAATTTGGAAAAATCCAACCTTTAAGGACACCAATTTTCTTTGTGAATGAATAATGTATCGTAAATAAATAAATGTTCTTCCTTAAAATAAAAATTCCTATGTTAAATTCCCATAGAGGCAGGCGGATTTTTATTTTTAAAGGCCAGTTACTTCATGGATCCAGGATACTATGCATCCTGATAAAGTTCCCTTGGCCTTTGGAATTAAAATAGCCCCACATCATCACATAGCCTTCACCATACCTAGAGATTGGCATGGAGTACTTTCCATAAGGTCATCTCTCAATGCAAATCAAACCAGCTATTAGGCTAACTGAAATAAAACCATGCCAATCTCTAGGTATGGTGAAGGCTATGTGATGATGTGGGGCTATTTTAATTCCAAAGGCCAAGGGAACTTTATCAGGATGCATAGTATCCTGGATCCATGAAGTAACTGGCCTTTAAAAATAAAAATCTGCCTGCCTCTATGGGAATTTAACATAGGGGTGTCCAGACTTATGCACCCTGTATTTTAAGGAAGAACATTTATTTATTTACGATACATTATTCATTCACAAAGAAAATTGGTGTCCTTAAAGGTTGGATTTTTCCTAATTTTTTTAATTAAGGCATTAAGTTCAATTTCCAAAAGATGATTTTTTTATTCCTCTTTTTAGTCAACTTTAGCATGGGTGTCTAAACTTATGCATAGCACTGTATATTACAGATTGCATCAGCATAACAATTTTAGTGTTCAGTTGAATTATTCCCCATGACAGCAGCACTCAAGATGATGATCAATGTCACAAATTTGCTTGTTTGATTAGTGGCCTAAAAATGTAGCAGAATGTTTTCAGTATAATTCAATCCAAGTTTTGGCATGATTTTCTTTAAGTCCTAAACTTTTTGTTTTTTTTACATTACATTTAAACTTCCCAGATTTTTAATGTGGTCTTCCACTTTTAAATAGAAACATTATATACAGTATATATTTTAAAAGTTGTCGTCGATTTTTCCCTAAACCTAACTATCTGGGTAGTCTCCAATCGACATTCCCTAACGTCTCCAATCGACGCTTAATAAATAGTCTACCTAACTAACTTGCTTCCCTAACTAGCTTTCTTCCTGCGCAGGAATAATCGACAAACGGACCTTAGCAAATGTCCTTTAAATGCTTTAATCACGGCCGGAGGATCTCTCGAGCAGTTCTCAGAGAATCTCCCCCAAGAAGAAGCAAGGCCGGAGGATCTCTGACAAATTCCATTGAGAATCCCACCAGCTAACACGAATACAACAGTTTTTATAGAATAAGGAGGTATGGCAAAAATGTCATACTGCATTACATAATTTCCCCACAATTTGATTGGTTTTCATAGACAAACCCTTCTGTTACCAGGTAAAGCAAACTTTGTTTTAAAGATTACTGCATTGTTAATCACAAGGTTCAAATTTAGTCATCTGTCTAGTTTCAATTCCCAAACTTGTTATTTATACACTCACACAACGAAAGTCAAAGGGGTATGGCAAAAATACAACATCCAAAAACACAGGACAGAACGTTTTAGTACATTGTGTTTCAAAGTGTTATCATGTTAGGCCTAAAAAGAGAAGTAACGTTAGATGTTAGAAACATGGTTAGTTTAATATACAGTTTACTATTTTATCTATTAAAAAAATCTACCACAAAGTCAAAGCCACTCTAAAGGGATCGTTCACCCAAATCTGTTATTTTCTCACTTTCAAGTTGTTCTAAACCTGCATGAAGTACTTCTGTTGAACACAAAAGAAGATATTTTGAAGAATGTTTAAGTTGATGGACCCCGTTGACTTCCATAGTATAGAGAAAATATCATGGAAGTCAGTGGGGACCAGAACATTTTTGGTTACCCGCATTTTTTATAATATCTTCTTTTGTGTTCAATAGAACAAATAAACACATACGGGGTTGGAATAACATAAAAGTGAGTAAATGATGACAACATTAAAAAAAAAAATTGGTGAACTATCTCTTTAAGACGATGCCCGGTGACGATAACGACACGAACACGGCCCGTCGAACAGCACAGCCGGAGTTTCCACACGGAGAGTTTTAGACGGCGGACCCACAAGGTTTGTTTTGATGCTTTACCAGAGAATGTTACTTTACTTTATTGTACAGTGGAAAATGTGTGTATGACATTATTCAGAATTACAAAAAAAAAAAAGCAATATCAATAGTATATGCAGTGTAAATGAATTCAAAGAGATATGACTGATTTAAACACTCAAATTGTACAGCACATCTTCGTGTGTGCTCGGATTCGGTTTATAATGACTCTGGATAATATCGTCTGGATTGTTAACGAGTATAAAAGCAGCATCTTAAAACCTAGTGAATCGCCGAAGTAGACAACATTTAAAGGCGTGGAGAGAGGCCGTTTACTAGCTGGTGCAAACGATCAGATGTCCTTGTTTCCACTGATCATCTCTAATCATGCTAGGTTATTATTATCTAGACTAAAACTATTAAAACATTTTTGATAATTAAAATAAAGCTTTGGCAAATTGAAGCAGTAAAATGAACTAATGAGAACTAAAACAGAAATTAAAAAAATTAAACCTAAATAGTAATATTTATAAAAAAAACGAATACAAATGGCAAAAAGACAACAAAAGTACTAATATATAAATATAAGTAAAAACTATAATAGTATATAAATAATACTATAACCAAATACTTAAGACAATCAAATAAAATAGAAGCATGAAACTTTCCATGCTTTCAAGACTTTCTTTTCTTAGTCTAGACTGTATTTATTTTTAATTTTTTACTAATGTGAATTCAGTTTGAAATAAAAGTTCATTTTAACATGAAACTACTGCCATTATTTACTCACCCTCATGTCGTTCCAATACCAGTATGCTGTTATTTCCATTTCCTAGTTATCAAAGGCTGTCAAGCTCTACAAAGCACTATAAAAATTAGTCCATACGACTCGTGCGCTATATTACAAGTCTGCCAAGAACGTTAACAATTTAAGTTTCACATAGGGTTAAAAAATAATGAGAGAATTCTTCATTTATTTGAGAGAACTGGATTTTGCATTAATTATTGCATAAACTCTACCATCAGATGATGAGCGAGTGGAGTCCTGTGGCGAAGCTTTACGACCCCCTCAGAGCGGGCAGTATCGATGGCACAGATGTGGAACCGCATGACAGAGCCGTGTGGAGGGGCATGCTGGCCCGCTACCAGCCTAACAAGGGTGTGACCGGTGACCCTCACCTGACGCTGTTCGTGGCACGCCTGAACCCGCAGACGTCTGAGGACAAGCTCCTGGAAGTCTTCTCCAAATATGGAGACGTCCGCAGGGTGCGTCTGGTCCGAGACATTGTGACGGGTTTCTCCAAGCGCTACGGTTTCGTCGAGTACAAGGAGGAGCGCTCGGTGAAGAGAGCCTGGAGAGACGCCAACAAGCTGGTCGTGGACCAGTACGAGCTCTTTGTGGACTTCGAGCAAGAGCGGACTCTCCAGGGATGGATTCCTCGCCGGCTCGGAGGAGGCCAAGGTGGCAAGAAGGAATCCGGTCAGCTGAGGTTTGGAGGCAGGGATAGACCTTTCCGGAAGCCCATCAATCTGGCATCCATGATGCCCCAGAACCGACCAGCGGATAGATGGGATGCATCAAGCGGGAGAGAGGAAAGGCAAAGAGACCAAGAACAAGATGGACGATGGAGGGAGAGGAAAAACGACTGGGATAGAGGGAATGAGCGGAATGATAGAGATTACTACAAAGAGAAAAGAGACTCTAAACACCACCGGGACAGAAGCCGAGAGAAAGACTCCGACAGAAAGGAAGACAGACGACACAGAGACTCTTACAGAGACCGAGAATAAACTTTTGCATCCATTCAAGACTTTCTTTTCTTAGTCTAGACTCTTTTTTTTTTTTTTTTTTTTACTAATGTTAATTTAGTTTGAAATTAAAGTTCATTTGAACATGAAACTGCTGCCATTATTTACTCATACAGAATGGACTGGCATTAAGCAGAGTAAATAATGACAAAATGTTCAATTTTGGGTGAAGTATATCCCTTAATAATTGGATTTGTGCCATAAAACAACTCGTTTGTCATACAAATAAAGTTTCAATGAACTATCAAGATGTTTGAAATGAAGAGCAGCAAGTTCTGACAATACATGGTATAAAATAGTTTAATACACAATGAGATGAGTTATGCATAATCCTTCATAATGATACATTTGATCCAGTTCTCGTTGCTGGATATCACTCTCAGTTCTGGAGTTTGCCATCACGTCGAGTGGCGCACTAGCTGTCCTACAACAGGCATGAATTTCTCAATCACAAAGCTTCCACACTTTACCATAGTCACGCATTTCCATGCTTTCTCTAAACACAGTGAAAGCACCACTCAAGCAATGCAAAACCGCTGGTGAAGGACATATGTCCACGTGATAGATACTTCAGCCAGATGCCAGTAGTAAACTATGGATTATTAATATCGTTCTGCTTTAATGTGCTGCAGAAACACTTAATGACGCATCGTTTCATGATTCTAGGGTTTAAAGACATTATCCAGGTTCTTAAATGCAGAACCGACGACATGCTGTCAATTACCACCGAAAATAAGTTTGATTTGCCCCTCAGTTCAAACGCAAAACGTGCAATGATGATGTATAATAGAAGTATAAAGTGCATTGCAATGGGATAAATAGTCAAATACAGTGTGTGATTAAAACCACTGTCATGACCATATGACGTCATACACTACTACTACAGTTCAAAAGGTTGGGGTCAGTAATATTTATTTATTTTAATTCATATTTTTATCCAGTAAGGACGGCATTAAATTAATCAAAAGTGACAGTAAAAACATTTATAATATTAAAAATAAATATTTCAAATAAATGCTGTTCTTTTGAACTTTCAACATTGATAATAATGAATGTTTCTTGAGCAGCAAATCATCACATTAGAATGATTTCTGAAGGATCATGTGACACTGAAGACTGGAGTAATGATGCTGAAAATTCAGCTTTGATCACAGGAATAAATTACATTTTTAAAATATATAAAAAATGTAAATAGAAAATAGTTATTTTAAATTGAAATAATATTTCGAAATATTACTGCTTTAGTTTACTGTATTTTTGATTAAGTAAATGCAGCCTTGGAGAGCAGAAAAAGTGACTTCTTCCCACAAAACGTAATTCACTTTATGGCAAAAAACCTTCTGATTTTACTTAAAAAAAAAATAAAAAATAAAATTGCCCCATAGACTTCCATTTTTAAGTGCATTACTGTAAATATAACATCTGTTACAAACTGAAGGACGAGTCAAAATTATTTTTCATGATAATCTACAGCATGCAAGATAGATATTCCTTTAAATTCTCAACATTTCAGAGTGCCAAACGAATCAGGCTACTGTGCAATAAAAAAAAAAAAATTTTTTTTAATATGATTCATCATATAATGCCACCATCTTTATCAGACGATCTCCGGCTTGGACATAGCGCCTTAAAATCTAAAAAAATAATAATAATAATTTTTTTCCTCAGCCACATGCATATTCATGGTTACTTGCCATTGTGTCTCGTTCATAATTCAATTTGAATTAAAAATAGATATGTATCTTATCTACTCAAGGCATCTTCTTTTTAAACATCATCAGAAAACTGTCTGAAATCTTCTATTCTTCCGCTTACAGTAACTTATCATTTGCAATAGCAATAAAATGTCTAACTATCTAACAAAATAGGCACATAAAACCCCCTAACGGTATTTTTGGATGAAGGTAAGGGCTACAATCTATCAGTAACTCTAAACAGCCCCGTCCCCCCCGTGTTCCCTTTGTGAGCTCATCTGCTTGCAGACGTTGTGCTGTGAAAGTTGACCATGAAAGGGAGCGTAAACGTGGCGTACGGTCACATGGTGCAGGTTAAGCGGTTAGTGGAGCGGGTGTGTTGGTTACATGTGTTGTAACGCCTCCTGGGCCTGTTCTGTGTACACGTCCTCTTTCACTGCCCACGGGCCCAAGCCGTCTCCCATCTGCGGCATCCTCCTCTGCGAACCTCGGGTTTTGTCCCGGGAAAAGAAGCTAAACCTGTGAACGCAAGACGGGACATCAGCGTCATTTGTTTTCAATGCCCTGCAAGATTGTGTCCATAAACTATGATTAAAAAACTAGATTGATTCATATACATTTGGATTTTGTTGGGCTATTTATTATATGTTTTTGTGAAACACTCGGTACTGTTCAAGTGTCATTTTTTATTGATGATAATGCACAGCTAATTTATGGTTATATTGCACAAAGTAATGTCATATTTCACACCAGAATTTTAAAAGTAAGAAAGAAGTTAGATTTTTCATAATTTTTTTCATAATTTTCTAGATGGTTCTCATTACCATAATCCAAAAAAGTCTGGATTATGCTTTTCTGAAATAAAAGCATCATGAATAAAATGAAATCAGCATTAAATAAAATGAAATTATTATTATATTACATTAATAATAATTAAATTCAACACTGTACTTAGTGTAAAATGTATATATACATAATGTTTAGGTTTTCATCATTTTGACAAATATTATAAATATAACCTGTCAATTTTCTGACAATATATATATATTTTTTTGCAATGTTATTTTAGAATACAAAAATTTAAATTAAATATATATACAAAATATATGTGTATATAATTGTCTTATAATTTTTTTTTTTTGCACAAAATATGATTTTGGCATCATTATTATTCTAATGTAGGAATGTAAAAAAAAAAACTATAAATTCTATATACCCCCCACACAAATATAATATCTTGCTAGACATGTTTCACACTATCATAACCGTATCCCTACAGCATTACTAATGTCTTCCCAGATATAAACTAAGTTACAGAAAGCATCTCATAAATGCTAAATATTAAGTTTGCTGTGTGTTCGTACTCTTGCTTGACATTTCAGCTCATACAGGCAGTGACAAATCAAGCGCTCAATCTTCCTACGATCTATAAAGCACACTTTTAGTTGACACAAAGTAGTGACACAATGTTATATAATTGGTTACAGCGCAGCACGAGTGTTAGAGGAGTGAGCGGGAGTTTGATTCTGACTGGCTGATTCTAACGATCCTCCTTCTGATTGGTCGCACAGATAGCCCCACAATCAGCCAATCAGAATGTGCTCTTTACGATCAGTGGCTCTAATGAGGGGGTGAGATGAGGGGGCCATGCAGCTCCATCACATGCAGGGAGGATAAGGGTGTTAAAACAGCAGAGAACACAAAGGTGAACCACCAAAAGGTCGTACAAGGGAAATAAGTCGTCTGATTGGCTGTAAAGTGGGGTCATCTGCAATCAACCCAGCCGCCACCATCGGCATAATGGCTGTGAAGATCCTGTTACAAAGAGGCACAGATATGGAGAGTTGAGCAAAGAGAAGATACACCCAGAACCACCTGTAGTGTCCCGTTGCATATGGCAGCATTAATGATGGTTCATGCCTTAAGATGTGTCATATCATGTCATAAAACTCTGTCAGCCTGCAGTTAAGTGAATGTGTAACTGCTTTTTCATGGTTCATAGTGTTCATGTCATGGGTTCAACTCCCCAAAAATGCATGAACTGATAAAATGCATACTTTCAAGTTTCTTTAACTATTTCACAGTTCTATATGTAAAGTTGGATATATATATTATATTCAGCTTTATTCACATATTCACATGCTCACATAAAGCTATATTTATACTATATAGCAAATCTCAACTGCTTCATTGTTTATTTCCTTGCTAAATGTAACTATATTATCACCCAGCTCTTCCTATATATAAGTATGTCCAACTTTATCTGCATACATACATACAGAATATAGACATATGGTGATATATACTGTACTATATAGCATATATCAGCGTGTATCGTCACAAAACTATATTATCACCCAGCTCTAATCTGTTAAACCAAGGCAGAAGATATTACGATATTGTAAACATGATTTTCTGTAAAGCTGCTTTGAAACAATGTGTAATGTGTGAAACGTGCTATATAAATCAATATGACATGACTTGAGAAATGCATGAACATTTCTAAATCATTACCTGTGACGCACATAGTTCAGCCTAAACAACAGTTTAGCTCTCCTGAACCCCTAAGCAACATTTTTGGCCATCATATGGTCAACACAAGATCAAAATGGTGCTGATTTAGAGGATTAATTATGTTTGTACTATATGAATGTGCAAGTGTGTGTAGAAGTTTGGCTCTTTTAGCGGTACGCACAGTCGCTTTATCCCCGACTCGGGCTGAAAGCTGGAGCGAGAGCTTGGCCGAAGGGTAGGAGAGAGATCTGGCAGCGGCGGCCCTGTTTCCTCCTCCTGTTCTTCACTGTAAATGTGATAAAAAAAGAAGTCATACATTTTATTTATATATATATATATATATATATATATATATATATATAGTCATATAATTAATATACACTATCAAAAACTATATATAATATATATTATTTGTAATAACATTTCATGAACATGCATGTATGAAATTTCTCAAAAAAATATGACTGACCAAATTGTAAAGCTTAAGATGCTAACCTTCTGTAATAGGCAATTTCCTCCTGCAACATGAAGACTTTAGCTTTCAGCTCATTGCGCTCATGCAGGACGTCCCGCAGCTCTTGCAGGGTGAACCGCGGGCGGTTCGGGTCTTTCGGATCTAGAGTGGACATTTCATCATCACACAGCGCCTCCTGGTGGATGAGAGGAACACTTACAGTCACACACACTAGTCTGCATACAGAACAACTGAGGAGACACAAACATCAGAGCATCCTCAAAAAGACACAAGTATCACCTGGTTTCACTGCTGTTAATGCACAACAACAAAACACACACAAGACAGTTGTTTCTAAAGACCCAATCAAGCTGAAATTAGAGTTTGCTGGCTTTTAGTTCATATTTGACAACTGATATTTTCCTAAAGTTAATAAACCTTTACATATGCACTAATGCACTACATATAAACCTCGAAGGTTTGGGGTCAGTGAGACTTTTTTTAAAGAAAACTTTGATTAGACATTTTGATGATGATGTTATTTTGAATAAATGCTGTTCTTTTGATCTTTCTATTCATCAAAGAATCCTGAAAAATATGCATCACGGTTTCCACAGAAATATGAAGCGGCACGACTGTTTTCAACATTGATAATAATAGTAAATGTTTCTTGAGCAGCAAATCATCAAATTAGAATGATTTCTGAAGGATCATGTGACTCTAAAGACTGGAGTAATGATGCTGAAAATTCAGCTTTGATCACAGGAATAAATTACATTTTACTATATATTCAAATAGAAAACAGTTATTTACAATTGTAATAATATTTCACAATATTACTGTATTTTTGATCAAATAAATGCAGCCTTGGTGAGCAAAAGAGACATTAAAAATCTTACTGAGAGTACATATTAAATAATATAACATTTGAAATAGATAAAATGATGAATAGCTGTTGAGTACTTCCTGTTTCAATGGGAAATATGTCAGCAAGATTGAAAAAAAAGGGGTCTTTCACACAACATCCCCTTTGCTTTCATATCACACGGCCAAGTTTATGACGGTTGACTCTCATTGTAAATGTAAATGAACTACAGTACATGATTGGTGCTTTTTTTTATTTTACAGTAGACCGCAAGCTCTCTGTCATTAGAGTTAACATTTAATTCAGTCACATGGTTTGCATTCAGTACACTTGCACACATGCAGACTGCATTTACAGTCAGGCATTCGCCAGCTGATACTCTGCATCTGTGTGAAGGACTAAAGCCGTTAGTGCACTACTCTTACGGCCTGTTGCATGCTGGGACAGAACCAGCTGCACACACTCGTGCTAACAGTCGCAGATATGGGTCAGGTGTTAGTTTACACTCCATGCTATCCTTAGAGCTGCCGCTGCAGGGGTTACCCATAAAAACACAGCCTCTTCATCATCCTTCTCCTCCTCCTCCTCACTGTCTTCTGTCAGGGCTCCCGGGGCCCCTGTGTGGGGGGTGAGACGGAGGGGACCCTCCTCGATCTCCAGGCCCCCGGCGAGCAGCTCAGAAGCTAAATCCTGACCCCAGGAAGGGGCCGCTTTAGTCGACTGTGGTTACAAACATGTGGAGTGCAAATTGCAACCAGTGTTTGTTTGGGTGAATAGTTCAAATATACAACTGAACAAATTGCCACAAAATCAGAGTTATAAAAACACAATCTAGCACAATTTTTGACAAAGGAGTTTCATTTCTTCTTTAGAGTTTTCTTTGCCAAAGCAAAACAAAAAAAATGCAGTCTTTCACACTACATAATATCACGGGCACAAAAAGACTAAAACAAATCACAATTAATCTCATGACTTTTTGCTATTATTATTGTGATTCATCTCAAATTTTAAGCTATGATAATAATTTAATTCATTCAAAATTGTGCAAATAACATCTGTGTTCTGTTCAATCTCATCTGAATTTGATTTCTAAGTAAATGCACCATGCAATTGTTCTCTCGCCATTATTTACTGATACAAGCCACTGTCAAATGAAGTCAATTTGTGAAATGCCTTAAATGTAACTGTGTTAAACATCTCTGAGGTTAACAAATGAACACTGGCAGCCATTGATAATATATATTTGCACCTTAAACACCGCGGTTCAAAAGTTTGGGGTCATTAAGATTTTTTCTTAAGAAATGAATACTTTTATTCTGCAAGGATGCATCAAGATGTTACAAAAGATTTCGATTTCCTTTTCGATTTCCTTTTCTATTCATCAAAGAATCCTGAAAAAATATGTATCACCTATTTCAACATTGACAATAATAATAATAAATGTTTCTTTTTTGAGCAGCAAATCCTTTATGAGCATAAGAGACTTAAAAATCTCACGACCCCAAACTTTTGAACGAACTTGCAATGCAAATGACTTTAGTTCTGTTCAAAAACCTCAACTGCATTTGATTTCTAAACAAACGCACCACGCAATCACTTTTTCATCATCATTTGCTGATAAACAATCTGTTTAAACGCAAGCATATGTGCGAACTGCATTAAATTAAACATATTCAATGAATCCCAAAAGTTCACAATTTAACCCTGAAAGCCCTAATTAATTAAATTAATTTATACAAATAAAATTAATACAAATAGTTGCACCTCAAATATACTGTCTACTGATTTATCTCCTCATCCTAGATTCCTCTGTGACTGTGACTCACTGATGTTTCATTCTGACTCATTATGGTCACCATGTGAACATTCCAATGCTTTATATCACACTTACTTCCTTTAAATAGAAATAGAAATGACTGAATGCTGCAGTTGAACACTGAAGTGGCTCAATGCATTGGAATCAAGCAAAGACGCAATGGAAAATTTAATTTCATAACCCATTAATGCTGGGACCACACCAGAAGATATTTAAATCTTATAAGATTTTCAAAATGTGAGAGACCACAAACATGAGGACAAAAACTCCTAGATTTAACAGTTTTGCTCCTATAGTGTGTGGAGAAGAAAACACACCACATACGAACACATTTTCAACCAGAGTCCCGACTGTGAACAGGGGAAATCTCATAAAATCTCACGAGACTTCATAATAAACATGGTGGGCGATAGGCAGGAAGAAATTGCTATGATAGTGTTTGGAAAGCTTTTGACAGAACATTGCCACAAATCGACAAGCTAATCCTCCATCTCTGATGTCCATATCCATTTCACTCTGTGCTGCGCCTTGACTGCGGTTGTTATGCTTCCTTCTTCTGTCAGCTCGCATTCTGATTGGGTATCGTTTCGTTTCACCTGACAATCAACAGAGTATGTGCGCGTTTGCCCCCACACATCAGGATTTCTGATCGTAAGAATGTTGAATATTTACAATTCGCGTTCTTCCGAGCAGGTTCGGTCACTCTTAACACACCTCACACCACAGGAAAATCTGATAAGATAATCTGTTGAACCATCAAGATAATTGGGACTTAACTTAGGATTGTCGGAAGGGGAGAAATCGGCCTGAATATCTTGTGGTGTGGCCCCAGCATTAGCAGAAAATTGCTAAACAATATGCATGTATAAAACCAACACGATCGAAGCAACATCCATCTCCATTCACGTACCTTTGCAGGTGAGGGTGGCCCTACAGGCTCCTCTGTCTCAGCGCTGGTCTTGCCTTGCTCTTTCAGTCGCTCCTTAAGACGGGTCACTTCCTGTCGCAGGCTCCCGAGCTCCTGCTGTCTTGCCTGACCGGACGCCTCCAGCTCCACCTTCTGCTGGATCAGGGATTTACCCTGGGCCTCCACCACCGTGATCTTATGCCTCAGGTCGTGGTTGATCTTCATCAGCCGGTTCAACTGCTGCTGGAGCTGGAAGAAGTTCAACAGCATTTGCAATGCATTAAACATCCACAATATGATGAATCTCCGAGTGAAACTTTGATTGCTTAACCAGCAAAAAGACTCAGGGCCCTATTTCAACGATTTAAGCGCATGGTCTAAAGCGCAGGGCGCAAGTTCACTTAGGGCGAGTCCGAATTCACTTTTGCTAGTTTAACGACGGGAAAAATGGTCGGCGCACCCAGCGCATGGTCTAAAGGGTTGTCTCTATTCTCTTAATGAGTAATGGGTGTGTTTTGGGATTTATGTGCGTTAAACCAATCAGAGTCTCATCTCCCATTCCCTTTAAATGCCAGTTGCACTCGCACCATGGCAGATTCGCTATTTACATGACAGAATTTGATAGTGGAAAGACCGAACACGTCTCCAGAGCGCAAATGGATCTGCTCGTGCGCGAGGTAAAAGTGCACAAGCAGAACGTCTACAGGACAAGCCGGATTCACCATATCTTTATGTACACAATTATCTTTTACATTGTAATCCTTTTATTTGAAATATTTGTCATGTGTGTGTGCTGCTGTGTGTCCCTGTGTGTTTAATAAGCAGAGTGTACGCGCGTTGTGGACCCGCCTACAGGCGCACATTACTAACGCGCTCTTTAAATAAAAAATAATAATATTGCGCCATTGACTTTAGACCAGGTTTCAGTTGGTCAACGCCGCAGTCTATTTCTGTTCCTCAAAATAGCAACACGCCAACAATGCGCCAGAACACACCTCGTTCTCAGACCAGCAGCCCATGGGCGCACAAATGGGCGCAAATGCATTTGCTATTTAGACAACGCGGCGCAGGACATGAAAATGATAACTGCGTCAGGCTGAAACTAGCAAAAAACACTTGCGTCGCATTGTGGCGCTGCATTGCGCCGGGTGTAAGATAGGGCCCTCAGAGAAAGTCATTACATTTTGATGAAGACTTTGACATCTTTCTGTCAAATCAGAGTTAAATCAGTGCTCTAATGGGTTTTGATCAGAAACATAGTTCCTTACCGCTTCAACGTCCTCGTTTTTGAGCGTCAGCTCACGGTCTTTGGCGCGGATCTCGTCTCGCTGTTTATCTACAACTTCCTTCAGCTTTTTCATCACCTGCCGCTCCCTCTCAGTCATACCTGGCATCACAAATTAAAAACAGCCTCATTTACTACACAGAGAACTGACATATCATTAAATAATTTCATAAAAATCATATTTAATCGATAACATATTGGGCATTTTTGATCGGCACACTAGTTGCAGGGAGTTTTGGGGTTAGGTTCTTGTTTTGCATGGACCAGGTCACTGGAAAGATACAAGAAGTCTGACGGACACTGTAAGCAAATAACTTCTTGTCTGAATGCCCATGTTGCTGCTCTTAAAATAGATCTGTGTCCGTGCAGAGCATCTGACACACAACCACTGACACACTTCACATTTGTCATGACCTAGAAATATAATGCGTTGCCGGCCTTTAATGAATATTCAGAGTTAAATACAACTTAAGTTATTAATTCAATTTTTATTATAGGGCCTAAAACTAACTTTTTGCCACAGCTGCCAATGGCCGATGACTTAGATACCAGCTGAAATTCACAATTCTCTATTCCAATTTCGATACCACAGCTAAAACTACTAACCAAACTAATATAAATTTAAAACATTATTGAAGACGAGTAACAGTAGCTTACAGGTAGAGACATTAAATAAAGTAATCAAATGTAAAATAACACTAGATAGTCTTCACTGTATAAATTAAACATAGATTAATGCTTAATAAAGTTTCAGTTTCTCTGCAGCAGGAATATTAGGCTGCTGTCACTTTAAGAGCCAATGCACAGATCCATTGATACTGTTTCTTTTACAGTCACTCAAGCCATAACTGACTGTGTTTACTAGGATACTTGCCGAGATGGGAATTTTTGGCATCATTTTGTGTGAATATGTCCATTCAAGCGCAAGAAGACGTGAAAACAGAGATCATTTCAGTGTTCGCGCGCTGTTTGAGACGTGGCTTTCTGGATGTCTGCTTTAATGACAAAAGTTCAAATAAGTGAGCAAGTTACAAATATTGGTATCGGCCAAAAAAAAATATTAGGGAATCGGCATGCAATGATAGGATTATTGGGGACATTATTATTATATACGTTAATATACATTAATATATATTTATATTAACATTTACTCATTTTTGATAAGCAGACGCCTATCAATATATATATATAAACTTTAATATCAATATATTACTTTATATTATATAATTATTATTACATTTATATATATCACAGGTGCTGTCCATATACATTAAGCTGTAAATGACCCAGAATATTATTTTGAGGAGCCTATGATACAAGTAATTTCCTGCATTCTGTTCACATAGCTCGTTGCATCTTTGCATCGGTGTTGAGAGCGGCGCTGGAATGTGTGTGTAAACAGCTGCGCTCTGCGTTTGACACTGGATCAGACTGTTCTGACGGCACGTGAGTGTGTCAGAGGCACTGTGGAGTCTCTGTGCTGCTCGTGCAGTAATCACACTGCCTCGTCTTCTGTCACATGGAGAAGGGACGCTTTGTGCAGCGTTTGTGTCAGTTCCTAAATGGCTGAAAGAATGTGTGAGAATTCCTATGGGCACGATCACGTGTGTTTGCTTTGTATCCGGTACAGGCATGCTGGGAAAACATTCCAAATGGAATGCTTGCTGACTACATAGTGCATATTTTGTGTCATTTTGTGTTTTTAATACAATCAAATAAGTCAAATACGGTTGTATTTCATCACATTGGAAATGGAAGATCAAGTGGAGCGCAGTGCATTGTGGGATATGGAGTTTCACACCATTTGAGACTGACACAATGCTTTCTTTCTATGAACACTGAGCTTTAAGACTACCTTCCTGTTTCTGTATGTCCTCTTCCGACATCGGATACTCTTTGACGGACAGGTTGTTGAGCAGTGTTTTGTTTTCCTCCTGCAGCTGGGAGATCTGGGACAACAGATCCTGGGCTTCTCCTCTCCACACATCCTCCACCAACTCCAGCTCCTGTTCACACACACACATTTCAGAAGTGGCTCATAAAATATACATGAGTGTATATTTAACAACTGACCTTCACTGGAGTTACGTAACGTCTGAAACAATAAGCAAAAAACACACAAAGCAGGAGGAGCATAATAACATATTCACAGAAGGACAGAAGCTGTATTCAGGGCTGGGCGATATGGCCCAAAAATCATATCTCGACTGAATGGCAATATATAGTATACACTTGGTATTTTCTACATTTCTCTATTTATTTAGATTTAAAAAAAAAAAAACTATATTTATTAAAAATAAAAATTCACAGTTATTTCACAATCCTGCCCAGTGTTGTCCTACAAACTGTGTTCATATTGAAGGCTATGAAAATAAATATAGTGAATGTAAACATGTAGGCTATGCTATATATTATGAGCAAAAATAGGTTTAATTTCACATTACATTCTAAACACTGTAACATTACAATCTAAAAACAAAATGATGCTTTTTTTTGCACAATTTAAAAGTACTAAACTAAAAATAAAAATGAATGAAAACAACAGCACAGACTAATTATATTAGGTTATTTGATTACCTCATTACAATTGTCAATTTACAGTAACTGCTATCGTAAAATACACTCACTAGTAGGATTCAAATTCTACATATGGCACATTTATTGTCCAACAACAAATATTTGAGCAAAATGTAGCTATTTTAGTCAGAATTATTGGGCTCTTTTTCAGATTCGCTCACACCAAACCACTGTTTATCGATATAAACAGTACTGCCCGTTTATAAAAAATATATAGATATATCGAACAAACTCAATATACCACCTAGCCCTAATTCATATGTCTGCTCATATGCAGATATTAATGTAAAAAACAAAATTATTTTTATATTATGTGAGAATCTTGCGTGCTACACTTGGACGTGGTATTCTTTAAAGCACCATAAAGTACCATGTAAATAAATCTGATCTGGTCTCACTGTCCCAGTGGACACGTGATGTTACGTGACGATGATGGACTGTGGTTCAATTCCATCATTTCCTGTCCAGGGCAGGAACTTAGAATTTCCCATGTACTGAAACATCACTTCTGAAACAACTTCCTAATGTGATGTGACGTGTAGTAGAAGTAGTAGGAAAAAAACAGTATATATGTAAAGTTATTAATGATTAATGAATAATTACATATCATAAATTAATATTAATTATATATAAATATAAACATTTAATTTACAATCTATATATCAAATTACATATATTTATTAGTGTTAATTAATATTAAAAATATTGATATTAATTAAATACAATAAATATAAACCTATTAATATATTTATTCTTTAATATATTTAGAGGTGTATATATTATATACGTGTCGTGTGTGTGCAATAAGATCGCATCTAATAATAAAAGTTTTTGTTTATATAATATATGTCCGTGTATATATAGTAGTATTCAATATTTATATTGTAATATATATTTAGATTGTATTATATATATATATATATATATATATATATATATATATGAAGAGTTCAGATGCAAAAGCCTCTAAATGCCATCTGAAATTTTCTTATATAATGATCATTTTTATCAAGCTCGTATATTTAAATTCAATAATTTCACTTAAATGGCTTAATAATAAACCTATTAATTGTCTTTTAAGTGAAATTACTGAACTTAAATATACAAGCTTGATAAAAATGATCATTCTATAAGAAAATTTCAGATGGCATTTAGAGGCTTTTGCATCTGAACTCTTCATATATATATATATATATATATATAATAACGAACAATAAATAAATAAATAAATAAGTAAATATATATACATATGAAGAGTTCAGATGCAAAAGCCTCTAAGTGCCATCTGAAATTTTCTTCTAAAATTATAATTTTGATCAAGCTCGTATATTTAAGTTCAGTAATTTCACTTAAAAGCCAATGAAAATGACCTATTAATTGTCATTTAAGTGAAATTACTGAACTTAAATATACGAGCTTGATAAAAATGATCATTCTAGAAGAAAATTTCAGATGGCACTTAGAGGCTTTTGCATCTGAACTCTTCATATATATATATATACATATACATATATATATATATATATATATATATATATATATATATATATATATATATATATATATATATTCCTCGAGCCTATAAAAGCACCTTTTTATGTTTCTTCTCCTTCTCCAGTCTGTCCATCCGCTCCAGTCGGAGTCGGTCCAGCTCCAGGCGCAGCTCCTCGGTCTCTGGGCTGATGCTGTTCCGGCTCACCAGAACCTCCAGGATCTCCAGCACCCGGACCACTTTGGGCATGAGGCGGGACAGAGCCTCGCATCCGTACTGATCGATAATGCGCTCGAACTCCTGACCCACCACTGCGGCGATATCGTACACGTCCATCACGGTCAGATCCGCCACGTTCTTCTCCAGCGCCGAACCGAAATCCTCCATGACCGTCTCTGGAACGTTACGTCCCTGAAGTTCGTTTCCTTCTAAACTTTCTCAGTCCCTTTCAGTAGCCAAACAGATCCCCAAAGCCCTCTAAAACCTCGCCAACGACACCTCGTCAAGAATAAAAGTCATTTCGGGGTATTTTTAGGCCGAATTGGACCGAGATAAGAGTTGTCCCATTGCGGTTCGGTTTCCCTGCCCTTATTTATTCCTGAGCGGCGCTTCATCTACTGCGCATGCGCACAGCTGAGGCCGCTGTGAATGTGAAATCACTGTCAAGCGCCACACTGACCTACCGTATTATTGTTTTGTTCTTGGGTAACGTTAGTTTAACTGTGTTGATAAGAATATGAAAGTATTTAAGGGTAGTTGACAGAACATATCAAGCAGTGACAGTGTGACACGAACGCAAAAATATTGTAAACATTTTATAATTATATATATATAATTAATTTTTATAAACTCATATTAAATGAGAATATTAAATGGAATTTGTATTCACAGTTTCAGTGTAACATGTTTTAAATGTCTTGTTCCATAGGTTAAAAATAAAAATAAATTAACCATGGTTTAATATAGTAAAAGTGTAGCAACCATGTTTTTTGGTGGATTGATTACCATTTGTATAACCACAGTTTTCCTAGAAATAGTAGTAACACCATGGTTAATTTGTAGCTACCATGGTTTTAACTATATTAACCATGTTTTATTTTATTTTTTATTTGTACTGAAACCATGGTTAATTATCGTACCGGAATTAAAAACAACAAACAAAAACAGCACTTTCACAACATAATTAATTATTTTTTATTTACTTAAGTTTGCATTTACAACTTTAAGTACATTTACTTAAATAAACTAAAATGTGTAAAAAGATCCCAAATATAGTTCCAGCCATTGATGGCGCTGATAAACAAAAATAGCCTTGAAAACAAATAAAAACAATTACCTGATAAAATGGTTTCAGTATAGTAACTCACTAAATGATTATATAAATTATAATATAAATTAAAAGGCATAATTTCAAATCTGTAATTCACACCGTACAGTATTGTCAAACCATGTAAGAGGATACAGAGACCCTAATGATGCGCTTCAGAATAATGTACATTATTATCGGATGGTTTCTTCTTTATACATCCTTTCACCTAAACTGTGGGAAATGAAAGAAGAAGAAAAAATGAATGTCTGAATGTCATTATAATGGCAATATTGACACTGGAAACACAGGTAAAGTGGTCCAAAGCAAACAGTGTCTGTTAAAACTTACTGGATTCCTGAGGATGCTGCCTGATTTCTGAAAGATTGAGGCTCGTTTAGAGCTGGTTTTGGCTGGTTCGGGTGCGGGGGGATCCGTCCTGGGCGGGTCCAGTCTCAGTGGGTCGAATCCGGGTGGAACCAGTGTGAACACATCCAGACTGGGCAGTTCCATTGTGGGCGGGTCAGGAAAAACAGTAGGCAGTGAACTGTCAAAACTATTGACTACGTTCTCCGGAGGCGAGTCCATTGGGATCCCTCCAATCTCGTAGTGCTTTTTCCTGAGCTCTCCCAACCGTACGCGCTCGTTCGCCAGCTGCTTCTCCAACTCTAACACTTTCACCTTCAAACAAACACGAGTTTATGTTTATGCATGAAATGGTATTTGCAAATCATTTTACTTGCAAAATGACTTGATTTAATCCTCTAGGATTTAATTAGATGGTCTAAACAACATTTTTGTTTCAGAACTGATTCTGTGTGAAATGTGAGTTTGCAGCAAGGGCCGGAAATGAATGTGCGCTCTTGCGAATTCTCTCATCATAATCAGCAAAGTGCCGACACAATGCGAGTAAGAGATTAATTTCGCTTCAGTGATTGTAATGGGAGTTTTTGTGAGAGAGCATAACTCACGGTACAGTGAAGACACGGACCGCTTCAGTAATGGGGAACTTTATTTGCTTGCTTTCTGTATATAATTTATTCCATTTAGTTTTTCATTCTACTAAAATAGCCAATCTAATTTGTAAAAAGCAATAAAATAATAATTTTTTATCGACAATAATGATTTTACAGTCCTACCCTGTAATGAGTTCCCGTTTTTTCATTTTAAAATTGATATACTTAATGTTGGCTATTAACATTATGCAATTGTTATGCGAATACGTGTATGCAAACTTTGAGCAGCATTACACAGTCTGTGTAAATACACATGTCTGTTCCACCTTGGCAATGTAAAGATGGCTTTTGTTGGTGTTGATAACATTTTATTGGCATTCTGATAATTATAATAGTAATTCTAATTCTATAGTATTCTGATTGATTGCAGTAATTGGTTCAATTTAAGTATTTTATATAAAAGACAACAGAGATACATTTCAAAGTAATTATAAAAATAAATAAAAAAGGCCTATGTAAATCAATTCCACGGGGCAAATATTGTCCCTTAAAGGAAAAGTTCATTTCTGACACTGGTTAGCTGTGGCACTCTACTTTACTCCTAAAACACTACCATTTCTTCACTTTGGTAAACTAACCTGGGAATCCATTTCTTCTGTTTTGAGCTTTATAAGAGACATGCCAGAAAAGTCCATTGAGTCTGTGGAGAAAAAAAGAACCAACTTAATGTGCTTTCTGGCGTTATAGTGGCGGGTACAAACTTCACTACTTGCTCTACGTATAATTCATGCTTTTTGCATTTGTGTCCATGACACTCACTTTTGTCTTCAATCTGCATTTGCCCTGACTTGGTAGATGTCACCACAACAGCGGCCATGTCGTTCACGTGGCGGGACGCCTGCTGTAAAGTATGGAGCTTCTTGTTGCCTCGATCCGCCTTTACCTGTTAAATGAAGGATTGATGTGTCAGAATAAACTGATTTGATTGGATTGAAAGCACACTTACTGTATATCTCTCCCTCTTTTACCTTTGAGGCAGCGACAAGCTGTGCCGTACTGGCCGCGATCTCATGAGAGCAGACGATCAGCTCTTCATACTTTCCTCCTTCAGTCACGACTTTATCAGCCGATTCACTTTGTGAGAATGTAAATCAGAGTTATACAGACGTACACTAATGAATCCAGGTTAAAACTTTAAATCTACACTCAAATGTACTCACAGCATCTGCGTTGCACCCCATCCTACAGCCTTCGACGCCGAGATGAGACCCTCCGTCCAACGTGAATTTTTAGCATAAAAGTCTTTTTCAGAACCGGCGCCCTAAGACCGAATCAAGACCCTGCGTTTAAGAGTGTGAATGCATATCATTTATGATCTTAAATTGCTCATATAACCAAATCTTACCCGGCCACTTTTCACAATGTCTCTCTGCAGGTCAGTAGAGGCCGTCACCAACATGTGTATAGCCTATGGATAAGGTGACAGAAGAGATTCAAAATTACATTTATCTTGATATGCACTACCGTTTATAAGTTTGGGGTTGGTAAGATTTTTGTAATGTTTTTGAATGAAGTTTCTTATGCTCAAAAAGGCTGCATTTATTTGATCAAAATACAACAAAAAGAATAATATTGTGAAAAGTGTTTTTGAATATATTTAAAAATGCAAAACTGAATTTCCAGCATCATTACTCCAGTCTTCAGTGTCACATGATCCTTCAGAAATCATTCTAATATGATGATTTGCTGCTCAAGAAACATTTCTGGTTATTATCAATGTTGAAAACAGTGTGACACGGTGGAAACCGTGATATATTTTCTTTCTTTTTTTCCAGAAATCTTTGATAATTAGAAAGTTTCAAAGAAAAGCGTTTATTTAACATGTATATTTGTGTAACATTAGTCACTTTTGATCAATTTAATGTGTCCTTGTTGAATAAAAGTCATTTCTTTCAAACGTTTGAACACATTCACCTCGGTAAGTCTAAACATACCTTCATTAGATCCGAACAGGAGCCAATGATGCTGTAATAGAAAAAAACACGAAAATTGAAATACATAACACATAAACTACAAACTTTATGTTATCTATGAAACTATATCCCAAACGAACCTTTGGTTAACTTCCAGTTTCACTCCAGAAGTATCTCGTCTTGCCTGGCTCAATATTTCCTGCATTACATAAGAAAAACCCGTGAAGTCATAGCAAATGATTGAATCCAGCATCATTAACACGGTGCTAACTTACATCCATTCTCAGCACAGCATCTTCAATGGCAGAGGAAGTCGCAGCCATTTCCTTATCCACCATATCTGCCAACTCTTCCTTCCGCACGTCTGCTCCCGTGGGCCGCAGGTCCTGCGAGAGATCGGGAGAGGGGTCACTTATTACTCCACGCAAACACTAGCAACATATAAAGTCTGAAGATGCCGTCTCTGGCCCACCGCACCTGTCCTTGGTTGAGGATACGCTGGACCACGTAGCGGACGGCAGTGGGGTCTGCTCTCGGGAGCGTGGCCTTCATCTTCAGCTCTTTCAGGTACTGGAGACAGTGAGTGGCACAATCCCGGCAGTTATCCGTCAAACCTTTGGAGAAATGAACCAAGACAAAAACAGCTTGTACACGTTTAAGGTGGTCAAGATGGTTTTTGTAGCATGGTAGATGATTTGCTGCTGATTCAAGATTGTAAAGCAGCTCTAACTAGCTTGACTAATATGGTCTACCAAGTTGCAACCAGGTTTAAGGTTGACAGTCCAGTCACCTAGACCAGCTTGGACCAGTTAAAAACCATGTAAAACCATCTGGTATTAGCTGGATTTTCTAATGCAAATCAGTGGTACACATTTTGTACAAACCAGAGACTGTGCTAATTTGTAACTTATTTTTTATAAATTACAAATTATATCAAGACTAGCTTAGACTTGTCTAAGGACCATAAATGAGGAGCTTGGACCAGATAAAAACCATCTAGTATTAGCTGGATTTTTGTAATATTTAAAGACTTTGTTAATTTGCTAATTAATTTTTAGAAATTATAAAATGCAAGCTTGGACAATCTAAGGACCATAAATGAGCAGTTTGGACCAGCTAAAGCCATGCAAAACCATCTGGTATTAGCTGGGTTTTGTAATCCAAAACTTTGAATGACTTCATTTTCTAATGCAAATCATTGATACGAATTTTGTAGGACAAAACTTTAAATTACTGAATGACTGTGTAAATGCAAAATTTTAAAAGAAATGATAAATCATTTGTATATAATGCTTTGTAGAGAAAGATTCATTTTAAATGTCAACAGCACTGAAAACACAAGAAGTGTGCATGTGTGTGTGTGTGTGTGTGTGCATGTGCATGTGCATGTGTGTGTTTTAACAGTAAGGAATAATTCCGGTTCTCACGGTCTGCTTGGTCCGTAGGTGCTGAGTGGGCAGTGCCAGCTCCGTTCACAATAGTGTCAGCGATGAGATGGGAGAACTGGGTCACCGACCTCAACAAACCACTCGCATCTAGAGGAAGAGGAAGAGATTACATCCCACTAACGGCTGAACCTGTGACTTACTGATGAGAACATCCTTACCACCATTATTCCTCAAATAGGCTGCATGACTCTGCTGCATCTTATCAATGGATGCCAACGTCAACTCAGCCCGATTGATCAAATAATCTGCAAGCAGAGATTAGAGATGTGTAGAGAACTGATGAGGATATTGAGAGGAATGAGGAGGAGGAGGATGAGGAAGGACGGACCTGGCGTGCTGATGCAGCGCACATGTAGCGGATCGTCCACTTTGGCCACGGCGTCCAGCACGATGCCCTCGGCCTCCACCACGGCACACTGCAACAAACTGAACTGCTCGTCCTGCAGCTTCTGCTGAAACACTCCCGAGTCCTGACTCAACTTCACCACAGGAACAACACACCACAAACGCAACAATTAAGACCCTCAAAACACACTACAGTAGATTCACCCGGGCTACAGCCCACTTTAATAGGATTAGAGTGTCCCAAATCATCGTATTTCAGCATTATATCAGCCATCAGTCAGCCTACTCTCCAAATATTGATGTATCTAATATTTATATTATATAAAAAAATTATATTAATGTTTCCAATTATTAATTTGTATTATATATCATATTTCAGCATTATATCAGCCATCAGTCAGCCTACTCTCTAAAAATGGACATATCTAATATAAAATTATATTAATGTTTCCAGTTATTAATTTGTATTATATATCATATTTCAGCATTATATCAGCCATCAGTCAGCCTACTCTCTAAATATTGACATATCTAATATTTATATTATATATAAAAATTATATTAATGTTTCCAATTATTAATTTGTATTATATATCATATTTCAGCATTATATCAGCCATCAGTCAGCCTACTCTCTAAATATTGATGTATCTAATATTTATATTATATTAAAAAATGATATTAATGTTTCCAATTATTAATTTGTATTATATATCATATTTCAGCATTATATCAGCCATCAGTCAGCCTACTCTCTAAATATTGACATATCTAATATTTATATTATATTAAAAAATGATATTAATGTTTCCAATTATTAATTTGTATTATATATCATATTTCAGCATTATATCAGCCATCAGTCAGCCTACTCTCTAAATATTGACATATCTAATATTTATATTATATTAAAAAATTATATTAATGTTTCCAATTATTAATTTGTATTATATATCATATTTCAGCATTATATCAGCCATCAGTCAGCCTACTCTCTAAATATTTACATATCTAATATTTATATAACTAATATTTATATTATATAAACAATTATATAAATGTTTCCAATGATTAATTTGTATTATATATCATATTTCAGCATTATATCAGCCATCAGTCAGCCTACTCTCTAAATATTGACATATCTAATATTTATATTATATTAAAAATTTATATTAATGTTCCAATTATTAATTTATATTATATATCATATTTCAGCATTATATCAGCCATCAGTCAGCCTACTCTCTAAATATTGACATATCTAATATTTATATTATATAAAAAAATTATATTAATGTTTCCAATTATTAATTTGTATTATATATCATATTTCAGCATTATATCAGCCATCAGTCAGCCTACTCTCTAAATATTTACATATCTAATATTTATATAACTAATATTTATATTATATAAACAATTATATAAATGTTTCCAATGATTAAATTGTATTATATATCATATTTCAGCATTATATCAGGAATCAGTCAGCCTACTCTCTAAATACTGGCATAACTAATATTACATTACATTACATATATTTGCTACTATTAAATATGTCATATTTCAGGATTGTATCAGCTATCAGTGTCCCAAATCATAGTACTTTGAAAACAGTGTGCCAAAGTACAAAAGGGAAGGCCTATACTATTGAAGGCATATTTTCGAGGTATGCTTCCATGCATGCTTTTTGGAGGCATCTTGCCCACAATCCCTTGCTGTTTTCTGACCTTAGCCTGCATTTGGTTGTGCAGCGTTGCCATCTCTCTCTGAGATCTGTCTCTCTCCTGCAGCAGTGTGGTCTGGTGGAGTTGGGCGGCCTGACGTAGACTAGCCATCTCAGCCTCCTGTTCTCTCACTGAACGCAGGAGAACCTCCTTCTCCGCCTGCAGACCCACTAACACACTGCCCAGCTGGTCTCCCGTCTAAAACACACACATACGGACAGACAAAAAATAATGTATAGTTATGAAAGTGTGGTGGTGACCCAGTGGTGACAAACTGATTACATCCCTAGGTTCTTAGTATATATTGTTTTCGGGTCGATATTTTGCGTATAATCAAAATTGTGACAAAAAAGATAATATACGTTTTTAATATATATTGTTTATTTTATTCAATCTTTTATAAAATATGTTAATTTGGTCATTTTTTGTGCATTTACCTTGTATGTACATAATATTTCATAACTAATATTTCCACTCTCTAAATATTGACATAACTAATATTTATATAACTTGTGTTTATTTTATTATTACATTACAAATCCTG
This sequence comes from Leuciscus leuciscus, assembly GCF_965113295.1. Lineage (NCBI taxonomy): Eukaryota > Metazoa > Chordata > Actinopteri > Cypriniformes > Leuciscidae > Leuciscus > Leuciscus leuciscus. The sequence goes on along the minus strand of NC_138723.1, from coordinate 28,001,364 downwards.
TATATTAATATTTTTTAATATTTTTTAAATTATATCATATTTCATAACTAATATTTTTATTATATTATATTATATTACAAAACCTATATGTTAATATTTGCTATTATTAAATTCTATGCCTTATATTAATTATATTGTATTGTTATAATAAAATATTCTATTAATATTTGCTATTATAAATTGTATAATATATCATATTTCAGTACTATATAAGCTATCAGTCAGCCTACTCTCTAAATGTTGTATCGGCATCAGATGTTGGTTAACCACTAATACAAAAGTCTATATGCTGGTGAATATGGGTAGTAGACATGAAATGCTTTGGGAAACTGGGAAAAAGTCACATTTTGCATCAATTGCACAAATGTAAACATCCACACTTGCAAATGTTAGTAACAGAAAGACTAGTGTAGAGGAAGTCCTCACGGTTTCTTTAGTGTTCAGAGCGCTCTGAGCACGCAGCACCTCTGCTCTCTTCTCCTCCAGCTCACGTCTCAGCTTCTCCATCTCCAGCCGCTGCTCCTGTTCCCGGCACGACTGAACACCAGCACACAGCAAAACAAACAAATAAAACCTCTCGTTCTTAAAGGGATAGTTCACCCAAAAATGAAAATTCTGTCAGTAATTACTGGGTTGTACACCAGAGCGCAGGCTCACTATTGGCCAACGCTGGTCATGTGTGTGATACGTGTGATGCTGGCCAATAGTAAACCTGCGCTCTGGTGAAGAACTCACTCAGAGAAACACAGAGGAAAATGAATAGTTGAATAAAGTCGTTATTTTTGGGGGGTTTTGCGCATAAAAAGTATACTCGTCACTTGATAAACTTAAGGTTGAGCCACTGTAGTCACTTGGACTATTTTAAAGGAACCGTATGTAAGATTGTGGCCAAAACTGGTACTGCAATCACTTTCAAATGACTGTAGAGCGGTGTATCTTAATTTGTGTTCTGAAGATGAACGAAAGTCTTTTGGGGTTGGAACAATATGAGGGAGAGTAATTTTCATTTTTGGGTGAACTATCCCTTTAAGCTGTTCTGTGGCACTAAGTAAAATTGTGATAGCAAAAAAATGCATGTAAGTTAACATTATTCAGAATCAGAATCAGAATCAGAAAGAGCTTTATTGCCAAGTATGCTTGCGCATACGAGGAATTTGTCTTGGTGACAGTAGCTTCCAGTACACATACAATATAAAGTGACAAGACAAGTGACAAGTAACATAGGTATAAATAAAAATAAAAAAAATAGAAAAAATAAAAATAAAATAAAAATAAAAGATTATAAATTATAAATATATATAAAGTTATAAGGTGCTATAATGAAATGTCTGAGGGAAGTATTGCACATGTTTGTTCCACAGTAGGGGAACATTTAAGTGTTCATGAGGTATTGGGATTAATATGACATGAATATGATATGAAGTCTAATTTGGGTTGTTCTACATGACAGGAAGTTGCACAGACTTGTTCCTGCAGTTGGTTGTGCAGTGCTGTCATCTCTCTCTGATGCCGGTCTCTCTCCTGCTGTAGGATTGACTGGTGGAGTTGGGCGGCCTGACGCAGACTAGCTATCTCAGCTTCCTGATCTTTCACTGTACGAAGAAGCCTCTCTTTCTCCGCCTGCAGACCCGCCAACACACTGCCCAGCTGGTCTCCAGCCTACAAACACACACACACAGATCAGAGAACCCGTGCAGTTTACTAGGGTGTGTTGATGCATTCAGATTCTAATCAAGAGACATGAAAACCTGCAGTCATTTATGTGCATGGGTGGAGGTCCTACCTTCTCTTTGCTCTGCAGAGCATTATGGACGTGGGACATTTCAGCCCTTTCGGTTGCTAGCTCGTGTTTCAAACGCTCAATTTCTGCTCTCTGTGCCTCCAGCTGAAAATTAAAGTGCAGTTAATGAGATGCGGATATTCAGCCAGGCCAATAAATAGGCAGATATATCTGCATCAGGTACAACTAAATCTTCCACACACTTGCACATTTTCTCTTTTGAAATAATTATGAGCAAATCAAAAGTTTGGGGTTAGCAAATTGTTTTAAGAAATGTATACTTTTATTCAGCAAGGATGTATTAAATTGATCAAAACTGACAGTAAAAAAAAAAAACTATTTCAAATAGATTCTGTTCTTCTGAACTTTCTATTCATCAAAGAGTCCAGAAACTGTTTTCAACATTGATACTAATAATAAATGTATCTTAATGTATCAAATCATCATATTATAATCATCATGTGACTCTGAAGACTGGAGTAATGATGCTGAAAATTCAGCTTTGATCACAGGAATAAATTACATTTTAAAATATATTTAAATAGAAAACATTTCTTTTAAATTGTAATTATATTTTGTAATGCATATTTTAAAATTATATATATACAGTATTGTAACGGTCACCAGCTGGAGTGCCCTTGAGAACCACCAGAGGGCACTCCGAGAGAGTCTCTATTCACTCACTAACTACATTTCCCATAACTCACTGCCCGGACTCATCATCTCTGATTGCATTCACCTGTGTCTCTTCACCTGTGTCTCATCACCCTGTTAGTCTCAACCTATTTATACCATGTTCACTCATTCACACACTGCGAAGTTTTGTTTGTGTTACACTGCATCTCTGAGCGTTTTTCCCTGGTTTTCTTGTTTCTTGTTTTTTTGGATATCTTGCCTTGTTCCCTGGATTACTCTCTTGCCTCTGGTCCCTGCCTGTTTTGTTGGTTTGTTTATTTGTCTGTTACGAACTGCTCCGAGACACGAAGGTAGAGATCCAAATGCAGCTTTAATGAGGGGTAATCCAAAGACGAAATCCAATAAACAGGCAATGGTCGAAACACAGGTAAGCAGTCCAAACAAACAAATAAACAAACCAACAAAACAGGCAGGGACCAGAGGCAAGAGAGTAATCCAGGGAACAAGGCAAGATATCCAAAAAACCAAGAAACAAGAAAACCAGGGAAAAACGCTCAGAGATGCAGTGTAACACAAACAAAACTTCGCAGTGTGTGAATGAGTGAACATGGTATAAATAGGTTGAGACTAACAGGGTGATGAGACACAGGTGAAGAGACACAGGTGAATGCAATCAGAGATGATGAGTCCGGGCAGTGAGTTATGGGAAATGTAGTTAGTGAGTGAATAGAGACTCTCTCGGAGTGCCCTCTGGTGGTTCTCAAGGGCACTCCAGCTGGTGACCGTTACAAGTATATACAATTACTGTATTTATTGTATTTTTGCAGACTTGTTGAGAATCGACCCCAAACTTTTGAACAGTAGTGTGTGCATGAAATAAAAACATTTAATTTCAGCAAGTATATGCATGTCTCATTTGGTTTCATGCAATTTTAATTAATATTATCATACATATAGGCATTATATCAGATATCTCCATCAGTCATTGAAAAATTCCTATTGGTTGTGGTAAGACGACTTCTCCAAACCTCAAGTATGACTGGAATCATAAAGATAAATGTGTAGTGTGTGTGTGACCTGGGCGCTGTTGTCCTGTCTCAGTTGTTGTCTCTCCACCAGGATCTGTTGTTTGGCTGTGAGCAGATCCTCCTGCGCTTGCTGAGCGCTGTTGACCTGCTTCACCATCTCGGCATTCTGACACACACAAAACAATGACGATAAAGTCAAGTCAAGTCAAGTCAAGTTTATTTGTATAGCGCTTTTCACAATACAGATTGTATCAAAGCAGCTTCACAGTATTAAATTAAAATAATACAACAAAGTTTGTTTCAAGAGGAATTTATTGATTGATAAAATTAAATTAAATATCCCCAAAATATCCCCAACTGAGCAAGCCAAAGGCAACAGTGGCAAGGAACCGAAAAACTTCATCAAGTGACCTAATGGTGTCCTAAAACTCCATCAGGTAAAGGCATGGAAAACGACATTTCAACAACTTCTAGGATGAATGAAGGTATTTTTTTCTCCAGAACTCCTCGTGTCAACACATTTGTGAAATATTTCTTGCATTTTGCCTCATATTCACAGAAATACGAGGAGCATAATTACAATGCATTTTGATGTTTTTTTGTGGGGTTTTGTGCAGTTTTACTGGAGGCTCACACATGATTGATGCTGCAAGTGACAAAATTAAAGACACTGTTTGTCATAAATATGTGAGAAATACATCTTAATAATTCAGTCATCATAGGCACAAACCTTTACCTTCCTCATGAGATCAGCATGTCTGCTGACCAGCTCGGCGTGTTTCTCTTTGAGTCGAGAGAAGTGTATCTGAGCAGTTTGAGCTCTGCCTAGAAAACATGAGAACAAGAGATCAACCTCACTGTGAGATGTTCATTTACACTACGGTTCAAAAGTGTGGGGTCTGTAAGGTTTTTGAATGAAGTCTCTTCTGCTCATCAAGACTGCATTTATACTGCATTTATTGCGCTGCTTCACATTTTCTTCAGATTCTTTGATGAATAGAAAGTTTAAAAGAACAGCATTTATTTTAAATATAATATTTTGTAACATTATAAATGTCTTTACTGTCACTTTTGATCAATGTAATGCATCTTTGCTGAATAACAGTAATAATTTCATTTTTTTTTAAATCAGTAACACTTTACAATAAGGTTTTATTTGTTAATATTAGTTACATGAACAAGCAATGAACAATATTTATTAATCTTAGTTAATGTTAATTTCAACATTTACTAATGCATTTTTAACATTAAAAGTTGTATCTGCTAACATTAGTTAATGCACTGTGATTTAACATAAACTTTTTAATAACTAACATTAAAGGGATACTTGACCTCTGGAAAGATGAATGTGTATTTAAAATAGGTCATTCATGTAGAAGAAATGTGAAATTATTTTTGAATTTGGAGCTTTCTAGACTGAGAAAAGCCAGAAAATGTATTTTTGGCTTATGTGGATGAAAGACAACAACTCCCAGAATGCACTTGCTTCGCTGCCCTAGGAGGCCACTCCCAAGCCACGCCTACCGGTAAGAGAGCGCAGTTGAAAACAACAAGGCTAGGCTACTAGTGAGTCTCCGTGACGATTTCGAGATCACCCAAAATGTCCAGGATTCGGCTTTTGCGTTCTACAGTCGCCATTCATTATGTTTACTGTGGCGAGCAGGACGAGGCTGAGGGGCGCGGGAGAACGGCGCGAGTCCGGTGGCGTCATTACTGGGACGCAGCGGTCTCCTATCTCTCACGGAGGAGCGGGAATTTTCTTAGCAATGTTAAAACGCACATCAATCGATCACTTGTTTAGCGTTCATGTAAACACTACATTCAGATTCACCAATCGGAATGAATTCAGTTAGATTGAAACAAAAGGTGTGCATGTAAACAATGAATGGCGACTGCAGAAAGCAAAAGCCGAATCCCGGACATTTTGGACGATCTCAACGGCCGGACATGTCTGTGAAAAAGAGGATGGTAACCCCTACTACTCAGCTTTCTCCTACTACTCAGCTTTCTCCCAGAACAAGAGCCTGCTAGCTTAGCTTCCAAAGAAAGATGGCTGACACTATGTGTACATTCTGTGAGTGAGATCCCTCTATGGGCGGGTTGAACACATGCGGGACCAGTGGCGGTTCTACATTGAATTACACCCTGGGTGAGACCCCCTTCGAGCGCCACGACCAGAAGTCAAGACTAAACCAATTCACCTTGGTGGTGGTGACCAAGTAATCGTTTTGTATTACCTATTTTTATTAGCCATTCAAACAATTCAGAAAAACTAAAATGTGCAGGAAATATAGAGGCCTGTATTTATAATATTATGAATGAAATGTGCGTTATTTGGAAGAAAGTCGAGGTGTGACCGACTTAGATAACTATATGGATCCCCCGTTCCCCCCCCCCTTGTCCGTTCCATTTGGGAGAGACCCAGAGGTGAACTGTCATCCGCGCCCGCGCCTCCGCGCCCCCTCCCCTTTCCCCTTCTCAAACAAACAGCTTCTGTGCACGGCATCTTCTCAGCAAGCAGGGGCGCCTGCAGCTGCAGCCAGGGGGCGCAAATTTGCCAATTCCCCACACAGTGAAATGATAGATAATAGAAAACCGCTTCGCGGCGCAGAATTTTTTTATTTTTTATTTTTTTTCTGCTCGTGCCGGCGGCGCCGCCCCCCCCCCAAAAATGCCGCCCCGGGCGATTGCCCGGTTCGCCCGTGCCAAAAACCGCTACTGTGCGGGACAGCTCCTACTACTGGCTGTAGTCTTTAGCCTCTGGCCAAAAAATCCTCCGATGACGCAAAATGACGATTTTTGCGTCATCGGAGGATTTTTTCCAGACAAAAAATACATAAATCTCTCCTCTCAGGGGGATATGAGGGTGGAAAGCACGGTAATTCGAAAATACTACAGGTTTTCTACTAATACAAAGCTTAATGCTAAATTCTGAAGTATCCCTTTAACAAAAGTTAATAAATGCTGTAAGAATATTGTAACGTCTGAAGAACGACAGACAAGGGAGGCTCCATTTCTGAACCTTTAATCGGAACGCAAGAACAACTGTTCACAAACACACCAGCCGAACTCACTCGCTCGTTTCTCTCTACCCGACCTTTCCCCGAACTCCCCGCCGTGACCCTATAACTGACGGCGCAAAACAAAACCCTGTCAATTTCAGTCTGTGCGCTATACTATATCACTCTTTGTTAGTTCATGTTAGTTAATGCATTAACCAATGCAACCTTATTGTAAAGTGTTAACAAAAAATCTTAGACCCCAAACTTTTGAACGGTAATGTATGTGTTTTTAAAGCGTGTCTGGGGTCAGAGGTCACTCACTGCCCGCGTCATCGGCCGTGGCCTGAATGCTGGCGGCGACTGCGGTCTGGGCTCTGAGGTTCTCCATCTCCATGCGCAGACGTTCGTTCTCCACCAGCGCCATCTGCTTGTGCGTCCGCTGCTCATCAAGCTCAGATTCCAGCATATTCACTTGAGTTTTGAGCTGGACCACGGCGCGCTGGGCCTGCAGACACACCAGTGATGGGAATCACAGGAGAAGAAAATACTTCTTCAAGACAGATGCAAGTAAAGTCAAATGCCTTACCTCCACTTTTATAAGCTCCAGCTCTGGTTTCACCACCTCAAGTTCCTTCCTCAGAGTATCAGCCTCAGTCTCTCTGAGGATATATAGGTCAAATGAAAAGAAATGCCTTTTCCCATCAAAACTATCAACACAGCTTATCTTTGTCAACTTTGCTCTCCATTTATACACATGAAATAGATCTCATAAAGCGAGTAGATCTCAGGTGTGTGTTACCTTTGCTCTGGTATGTCACTTGGAGGGTCAAACTGGTTGTAACCGTAATACTGTTGAGCAAAATAATCAAATGTTAAGATTGTCACAGATGTAACAACAGATCTGCTGCAAGCCGAGCTACTGGCCTACAGCTAAAGCTTGAGCACTCCAGGCTGTGTTTACCATCTGGTACTGTCCTTCACCAAAACCCAGCTGCGTCTCCGTATCATCATCGTCCGGGATTCTCTCGTTCTGAACGACCACGGGCTTCACGTGATCAGCGAGCGAAGCCGCACGCAGGAAATTTGGAGGCTCCTAAAACATTCAGGATCTTTAATTTAAGCAGCATTTATTCACATGTCCAACATGTTACGCAAAATGACAATTATTATTTCTTTTATAGGATTTTGTGAAAAAAATTTCAGTCAACATTGGAAATTTGATTAAATATGGATGTGAAAATCTTACATTAGGAAGATCAGGGATCTGAATGATAGTTTTGAAAAACTCCATCCCTCTCGCTCTCTCGAAAAACTGTGTCAAACTGTGGAGGACAAAGACTGATGGTCAACAATAAGTCAAACATTAAAGGGATAACTCACCCAAAAATTCTGTTTTTATTTCGTCACCTTAATGTCGTTCCAAACCCGTAAGACTTTTGTTCGTCTTCAGAACACAAATGAAGATCTTTTTAATTAAATCTGAGAGCTTTCAGTCCCTCCATTGACGGCTACACAACTACCACTCTGACGCTTCAAAAAGTTCATAAAGAGATCGTAAAACTAATTCATGTGAATTGAGTGGTTTAGTTCAAATTTTCTGAAGAGACTCAATCGCTTTATATGATGAACAGATTGAATTTAGGCTTACGGGTTTGGAACGGCATGAGGGTGAGTAAATGATGACAGGATTTTCATTTTTTTGGTGAACTTTCCTTTAAAATTGCCTTTACATTTGAATGTTTTGATGTCTGATATTACTTTCAAATTTCTAGATTGGAGCTTTGGTTTCAATGCTGTTTATTTAAATAAAGATATGAACCATAATATTGGTCATTGGCTTTTGGTATTGACTAAAATTGACTGCAGACCACCGTTACCTGTTGAACTGCTCGCGGAATCGCTCTCTGTGTCCTAACAGAGCGTCCGTCGGTATTCCTGTGACACATATGCACAACGAGTGTTGAACTCAATGAAAATCATTCACTTAAATAAAGAGAGAAGCATGTTAAGAATGAGACTCACGGCTGTGTAGCTTGAACAGGAGCTTGACCAGGAAATGGTAGAGTGGACCGCAGTCCTGAATGACCAGAACCAGCGGTGCCAGACGGCACTGACCCACTGCAGTGGTAGAGCTGGTGGAGCTGGACTCCATCTGCCGGAAAACTGCATTAAAAAATATATAAAAAAATATAAATTATACATACAAACATTAAAAATCGAACAGATCGAACAGATTTTTTTATGTTTTTGAATGAAGTCTCTTCTGCTCATCAAGGCTGCATTTATTTGATCAAAAATACAGTGAAAACAGTCATATTGTGAAACATTTCTTGTTAAAAAAGTTTTTTTATTTGAATATTTTTTTAATGTAATTTATTCTTGTGATCAAAGCTGAATTTCCAGCATCATTACTCCAGTCTTCAGTGTCACATGATCCTTCAGAAATCATTCTAATATGCTAATTTACTGCTTAAGAAACATTTATTATTATTATCAATGTTGAAAACTGTTGTGCTGCTGCATATTTTTGTGCAAACAATGATACTTTTGTTCCAGGATTCTTTGATAAATAGAAAGAACAGCATTTATTTGAAATGGAATATTATGTAACATTATAAATGTATTTACTGTCACTTTTGATCAATTTAATGCATCATTGCTGAATAAAAGCATTTATTTCGTGTTAAAACATTATTGCCTCCTTGATAAGACACTACGCTTACCTGTTTCTTGCAGCTTTAGAGCTCCATCCATGTAGTCCAGAACCTCACCTGTCGTGTCAAACCTGTATAAATAGCACACATGAGCATTTATTTCCATTAACAGATCATTTAGGAAACTAAATCATAAGCAATGCCCTTACACTTTGTTGATATCAATAGCGATGGCTTTATCAAGAACTTCCTCCGGAGTTTCAAGGTTTGGTGGGATTTCCAGATGCTGTGGGGGAAACAGGACAACATATATATATATATATATATATAAACGGGATAGTATATGTTTTCATGAACTCAAATGTTATTAAAGGAAACATTAAGCCTGCCTTTAAATGGAAATCGATTTTGATACACAGCAGCTTGGCGTAAAGCGCAACAATATGTCCATATCTATCATGTAGATTCCCCTAAAAACACAGCAAACACATACAAAATTGAAGTTGAAAGATTCACATGCAAGAATAATCGATTTATATGAGATCCAGATAATTTTAGACACTCACCCATAATGTTCCCATCTGTCCAATGCCTGCAGTGTGACCTCTGCTGTCTCGTAAAGTCTGAAAGAAAGTAAAACAAAAATGTGTAGGGTCATTTTAGATGAATAAAGTGAACTTAAAGCCTTCTGATGATACTGTGGTAGACGGGACTGACGTTGGGATGGCCATCTCGGAGGAGTTTGTGCACCATGTGGCAGAACTTCCAGCTGAGGATGGCGTTGCTGGACAGCGGCAGACTCACGGCATGAGACCAGAACGTGACGGCGCCGCCTTCCTTATGTGTGCCTAAAATAATCTCTGGACAAATGTTTAGGACAATGTACTAGTCCAGATATCAAAGATGATATAGAGCAAATTTCAACTGTCTACTTTATATAGTAAGCTTGGAGATAATATAGTTACATTTAAAGTAAGAAATACAAGTATGTCCAAATTTATTTGCATACATGCAGTGTATATTGGGCGATATATACTCTAATATAGGAAATCTCAAATGGTTGATTGCTTGTAACATTGCAAAATGTATTGTGTGTAAACTACATTATCGACAAGCTCTAATCTGCTAAATGCAACATGAAGATATCAAGATATTATAAACATTAAAGTCATTGTCTGTAAAGCTGCTTTGAAACCATGTTTATCGTGAAAAGCGCTAAACATAAATTTGATTGACAGATTAACTGATTAAGGACATACTATTACTGTAAATATTGGGCATCTGTGTGTAATGCTCATTACAACACACAAATACATCTTAATATGATTATAAATTGGAGATATATGAATTCAACTTCCTCCCCGCATCAGATTAACAATATGCTGTATTAAAACTATACTAAAGGATACTGCGTCCATATTTCTCTTTGATAGGGGCCTCTGCGCTGGTGATGGATTTGGAGATGCTTTGAAGCTGTAAAGTAGATGAAATAATACGATTTATAGATTTAATAAAACATTAAATGACGCACACATGTAATGCTGAATTAATATGACACATTTTAAAACATTAAATAACACACATTACAAATACAATGAAGTAAAAATGCAAATGAATAACCACTAAATAATTGTTGCCTGGTATGTCATCTGAGTCTGATCTTACATGTTTGACCATTACAAACAAAAGTACAGTTAAAGTATTGGATCCTAGTAATATAATACAAATATAATAACATGGTACTCCAACAGTACTTCAAATAATACCATGCATGGTGCATATAAAAGAGATATTACTATGGTAAAATATATTACCATGGTACAAATGGAATTACAATGGTACATACCCAAAAAGGTTGATGGTAATTAAACTGACTAGTATATCAGGCCCCCCCAAAACATGGTACAAACTGTGGTACATACCAAAAAGCCTTTTATCACCGCGGTACACGTCCAAAAAACACGTTACTATAATGACGTATGTCCAAAAACCACAGAATGTAAATGAAAACAGTGTATATTAAAATATAATGACGATTACGCTTATAACGTACGCAGTAATAACGTCGCGGTGACGACGCGAAGCGTGTAATATGGAGATTTAAAAGTGGGAAATATTATCATTGTTTTCTGTCATATTACATTATTTTATTATTGAAAGAAAAACAAACAAACAAAAAGATTATCAGTGAAAGTATCATTAATAATAAATTCTTTGAAAAACAGTGACCACTGAACATCACATGCACGTTGAAATCTCACCTGTAGTTTGACGAATTGCTCCTTTTCCGCAGCTAAAGCCTTTTCAGATTTATCCGTTTTCTCGTTTTTCTTCGATTCGGTTTTCTTTGAGGCCATGTTTTAATTCTTGCTCAGATTAAACCAATTGTACAAATGATCGATTGAGTCCCGACAAACTCTCTCGCTCTCTCACATACACACACACACACACCTGAGATCTACCTGTCACGTCAACGAGTCATAAACAGGTGAGTTTCTTAGACAGGCTTTGTCATCCTTTACTCAATCTGAAATTGTATTTCAGGGTCAACCAAGTCAATGGTAGCATGTAAAGACCTTTATTGTTCTCTTAAATGTCCTGAGATTATGCAAATACACTGTGTTTCAGTGGCTTTTGAAAAGGTTGATGGCTCCTTCTCCTTACTGTGAGAATAACACTGGATTTTTCAGGTGTAAAAAACAACGATCTAGACTAGAGCCACATACCAGTTCATTATCTTAGAAACCAAACAGGTTGGATGACAGGGGAAACTGGAATGACAAAAAAACAACCAGCGCCATTGTGTCATCTCGCAAGACAGGTTTAACACTTGAAGTTATAAATAACAAGTCTTCACATCTGTCCAGGCAGAGGTAGTGCTTTGTGTAGAATTAATCACTAATGCTTATTTTAGTACACATATCATACAAATAGATTTTGATGAAAAGAAGTAATACAGCATTTGTAAAAAATTACATGTTAGCTTTGCAATACTCTTTGGTTGCAAAAAATTGATTTATTTTTCAGAAGCAGGAAGAGAAGATGAACAGGGATCCGCCGGTTCTCGTGGCTCTGTGGATTACTTGCTTCCTTGTAGCAAATGTGCGCTGATGCTCTGGGAGTCACTGGGAGTCCTTTAGGAAATTAAGGAGGAAATGCCATTTAGTTGCAGTTTAATCTTGAAGCATAATTTTTACTATGCATTAAATGATTGTGCAAATGTGATGTAATAAGTAATCATTCAGCTAGGGGTGAGCGATATGACCAAAATCTAATTTTATTAGGGATGCCCGATATATCGGCCACCATATCGGTATCAGTCGATAAATTCTCATTTTTTTTGTCATCGTTATCGGCCAGATTAGAACAATTTACCTGATATATTAAAGCTGATAAATAATGGATTACTTCCTTCAGATGAGACACTTCAGATGCATATAAAATTATAATGAGAACATCATTATAATTGTGTGCTTGAGACATGGATTTAATGGTGAAACTTTTGTTTTTGTAATTTAGATTTATCGGCCAATATATCGGTTATCAGCTTTCAGATATAAAGAATTATTGGTTATTGGTATCGGCCAAAATGTTCATATTGGTGCATCCCTAAATTTTATTTCACGATAGCGATATGTTTATTTTGGATACCACTGAAATTTCATAATTCTCATCACCATTTTCAACCTGAAAAACTTCAAGCACTGTATAAAGTAATCAAATGCATTTAAAAAAACACTGCATAGTGTTCATGTAAATTAAATATTTAATTATTCTTATTAAAGTTACAAAAGTGATTCAGTAAAGAGCAGTAAGAGATTTTCTCTGTTTTGTTGATAACGACAGCAGGTAAATTGGGTGTTGTCACTTTAAGACCGACTGTACGAATCCAATGTACTCATGCGTTTTCTTTCTCAACTGTTTACGTTCACTTAAAACATAAACATTTGCAATGTTGCAAAGACATGGTCGCTTTGACACACAAGTGTGTGTATTTAACCGTTCAAGTCCAATTAGTTGGCAAAAAAGCACTCAGTTTGATCAGAAACTCTCTCAGAGAGCGAGCGCATGAGTGCGAGTGTAACCGCGATAGAGACGATAGTCCAAAATCTCTACCGGTTGACAAATGTTTACCGGTTAATCGTGTCTCTGGTATATCACACACCCCTGCTTACAGCCTACATCCTCTTAAAGGGACATACCCTGCATGGTTGACTTTCCTCTTGGCTCTGGGTGGAGGATTGGGAGTGGGTGCCATAGCCATGGTTACTCTGGAGGTGACATTCAGCATTGCAGTTTGTGGGGCTTTGAGATTTCCCTGGGCTGTCAGATTTCCTGGCAGAGCTTTCCAAACTTGCCACCATTTCCTGAGATTCAGCCAGCAGCCGCTGTAAACGGCTTGTGGATGAGCTGTAACAATCCTGCGTGAGACGCAAATATACATGCGATAAATACAGAGATTGATAGCATCATTTAAATATGCCTAAAACACAAATGTGAAATTAATAAACAAATATATTACTATTGCAATAATACTATTGTACTGTAAAAAATGAGTATTTAATAATAATTAATATTATTAATTAAAATGTGTATTATTATAAAATTATAAACATTAAATCAATAAAAATATATTACTATTGAACTGTAAAAATTTGTATTTAATAATAATTATTCATCAAAATTCTATTGTTATTTTTATTATTTACATTATAAAATTATTTACATTATAAAATTAAATCAAATAAATATATTACTATTGCAATAAAATATTGCACTGTACAAAATTAGTATTTATTAATAATAATATACTAAATACTATTATTTTATTATTATTTAAATTATCAAATATAAATTAATAAATATACTAATATTGCAGTAATACTATAGTACTGTAAAAATAAATAATTATTAAATAAATAAGTATTAAATAATAATAATAATCATTATCATCATGATCATCATAATTATAATTGTTATTTTACAGAACAAATAGATGCAATTTAAATGTATTTGAAAATGCAGCAATTTTTTTATCCTGATTTACACATAAATACAGAAAAATCCCTATAAATACAGAAAAATCCCTAAAGTACAAGTACAATATATGTAAAGTGTTTGTTGTGATGTGGTGGACTACCTCATTGCCATGGAGTTCAATGCTTATTGTAGAATCGGATAAACTGATAGAGCTCCGCCTACTATGGTGAGAGGGGGAGGGACAATCCAGGTGAAGGCTCAGATCTGCTGTGCTAGTTAACCCAAGAGAAAGGCACAATTATTATTATCAGGCCAACAACATTAGGTGTGTTCGACTTGAAGCGAGACTGATCGGTGTATGACATCAAAGTACAGAGAGAGCGATTCGAAAGCATATGGAGCCGCCTGTCCTCTAATCGCTCTCGCGGTACTTTGATGTCATAGACTGATAGGTCTGCACAGCGCCGCTTCAAGTCGAACACACCTATTAGCATTGATATCAAAACATGCCCAGATTAAATCTGCAAAGAAATCTGCAAACTTTGGTGCAGTGAATTTTAATATGGTAAAACGTGGTAAAAACAGAGCTGAAAGTTCACCATTGATGGCTGGAAACATTATCAAATTATCCAAATTCTGATGGAAGACAATAGAAGACATTATTTTGGCATTTTGAAATAATCACAATGGTTAAATATTAACTATTAATTTAAAGATGTTGATTAATGTATATAATTATAATTTTTTTTGTTTATTGCAAAATTTGCACATAAATATCTACAACTTTATTACGTCATTCTCAGTGCTTCATGTGAGAGGGAGGGTGCTAAAGCACTCTTTTGGCTTGATTTGCTCGTTTCGATTCTCTGATTGGTGGAGATTTCTTTGCAGAATCATGGGTAATGTTTGTTTCTCACAAAGGAATACCACTGTGAAACGTGATTATTTTATAAAAAAGTCAAAATAATGCATCGATTAACATCTTCGTAGCTCAAAGTTGTTGTTTTTTTTATTTTGTTTCGTTTTATAAGTTATCTTTAAAAAAATCAATTCCTCTAAGGAGAAAAATAATGAGATTTTTACTTGGGGAAACCAACTGTTGCACTATATTCTGTTTTGTGCTGCTAGAGGCATATAAAATACATGTTTCTCCTCTAATAAACGACCAAAAAAGACAAATTATATTGGCATTTAGTTTGTGCTTTTAACATTCCTGCATATCCAAGGTCATGGGTTTGATTCCTATGGAATGCATGACCTGATGAAATGCAAAAACTCATATGCAATTGAATTCACTTTGAATAAAAGCATCTGCCAATTGTATGAATCTTTTACCCAAAACTCAAGCAACTTTGCATTCGGATTCTGTGGAAATCTGCAGAGCTTTCAATGCAGGCCTACATAATATGACTACAATCTAACCCACAAGACAAAGCTAGTTAATCCTACCAAGAGAATCTTGGATTGATATCCACATCGACAACACAGATAGGAGTTCCTGTCTCTGCATCATAGTCAATGACAGCCATTACATCCACGTCAGCTCTAGCGTCAGAATATACTGCCTGAATCTGTGGAGCTTCTGATTGGCTGTTAGCGCTTTCACCGCAGGGAGCGGACTGGATTAACAACTCAACACAGGTCTTCGCTCTTTCCTTCATTTCCATCTCGGCTGACTCTTGTTCACTGACATCAAACCGGCAAGTTGTACAGGTGTTCTCAACGCTGTTGGTGCCTGAGCAACTGTCCTCTATGGCTGACTGTTCTGCGACCTCATGGATCGTGGTGCTCAAAGTTGCGCCAAAGTCAGTCTGGGTTTCCATTTCGACACAAGGATGCTGCGTTAAAACCGATGGGCCGAGTGTGGACATTAGCCCTGTTTCTAGTTCTGTCCCTTGATGATCGCTGTATTCTAGCACATGACTGTCTCCTAAACCAGAATCAGCCCTACGAACACAATAACACTCATAACTCAAGACGTCTGCACCAGGGTTATTATCCTTCACTAAAATGAAACTAAAGCTAATAAAGACATTTTTTGTAAACTGAAATAAAACATATAAATATTAAATGAATAACTTAAAACGAAAATTAGCCATGGCAACCAACTGAAATAAGTTGATGTTGAAGCACTAATGTATAATATTAATAAATACTAAAATCACACCGGTCTGGACAGAAGTAAAGCAAGTGGCTGAAATAAGCAATTTAAGTTTATAATACACTGTACATTGTAGATGCCCACCTCTCACGTGACCTTTGACCCTCGTGATGTCGGAGTGCCTCTCTGGCGCTCTCCAAGTTCAGCTTCAGCAGCTGGAGGTCGTTCTGTTGGTTTTCACACACCTGTCACAAATACATGCATCAGTCATTCATTATGTCTAAACTTGGTGTGAAGCAAATCATAACCAATCAGAACTATCTGATGCTGTAGATCCAGTAATGTGGAGAAGGATTATGGACCAATGAGATGTCATGGAGGGCGGGGCTACCTAACTGGACCATGTGATTGGCTGGTTAGGACACAAATATATTTTAAACATCAGATATGTTGATTGGTTTAGTCACGCCATACTTAAAATAACTCATAGAAAATAATAAAGCAATAAGCCCTGTGAAGCCGTGGTTTACAGTGAATTTAGAACAGCTAACGGACGTTGTTAGGCACGACACAGAGCTTTAATAAAACATCTAGTCCATAAAATATTAATTTTATTATTTATGTAAGGAGGTCACAGGTGTATCTTTGTAGACTAGTTAATGGCAGAATCAAAGACCGAAACTATCCTTAAAAACACAGAAAAACATTACAGCTGGTTTCAAACTGATGAAAGATTACTGGTGCTGTTTAAGAAAAGATCACGACCAAGTTAAATGTCATGGAAAAGGAATGCAGGAAGTCTTTGATGCATGCTGACAAACTGGAAAAACTGCTCCAGAAGAACAAATGGGAAGGACAGATATTTCTAAAACTGAACGCCGACTGATATTGGACGATGAAAAAAAGAGGGAGTTTTGAAAGAAAGAAAAAACATCACCTGCCGCAGACAGATCAGCTCAGATTCAGCTCGGGCTTGTTTTGATCGGGATAGTTCAAGGAATTCATTCCTCCAGCTTTTATCTTCATCTGGAAAACAGACACAAATACCATTTAAGACATTAATCATAAAGACTATACGATATGTTTTCTGCACCAGTTAGTGTTTGTATAGGCATTATTGCTGTTTGTTATCATTGTTTTATTATGGCTGTTCCGGAACATTTTTTAAAAGATTTACATTTACTCTTTAGGCATTAATAACATTGTGTAACGATGTGCTTGTGAACTTTAATTTAAAACATTTACTGACAATTTAATAACTTTTTTTAACATATTTTTCAAAACATACCCTTAAAATTCACATTTCCGCAACAGTCTGAAAAAGTCCAGAACATTCCTAGGATGCTGTTCTCATACTCTATAAAACGTACAGTAGTGACATACTCATCCTCTGAAATTCAACAGCAGTGATCTCTTTCTTCAGAAGCTGGTTTTCCTGCTTTAAGCGGATGAGTTCTTCTCTCAGGCTGTTGTTCTCAATGTTTTTTTCCTGAAGCTCAGCTGCAAAAAAAAGAATTTAAAAAAAATGTTTTTAACAGCATACTTTTATTCTTTATTTTTCTAACAGTAGATTTACAGTAAGCAAGAGATTCCCGGCGAACACCAATCATGACTCTGGGATTGTTAAATAACCCTATCTACCTTTTAGTTGTGTGTTTTCATGTCTGTCCTCTCTGAATCGGTGTTTGTGTTCCTCCATTTCCCGCAGCGTTTTGCTCTCACGTGTTCGCAGCTCTTCAAGTGATTTCTCTAGGTCACAAAGACGTCCAGACAGCTCTAAAATGTGATTTGTGGCCTCAATCACATCTTTATCCTGATAAAAAAAAAAGCATGCACTTACATGAATGTGTCTGATTCATAGGACATAAGATAAAGGATGTGTGAGTGTTTTAGGTCTCTGCTACCTTCAGTTTGAGCATGGAGCTGAGCTCTTCCTCGCGCACCTGCAGCTGCCCCACCTGTGATGACAGTCTCATGACTGTGGAGTTCAGACTCTGGTTCCTCTCCTATGAGTGTCATTTAATTGATGCAAGATAGAAGACAAGAAATGATGGGATCAGGTTATGGGACATGCTAGACCAAAGGCTCTGAGTAAAAAGGAAAAATGTACTTCACCTCCAAGTCCTGCTCATGTCTGCTGTTGTTCATCTGTCTCCGGCTCAGCTCGTGCAGTTGCTGTTGGGTGGTGTTGAGATCTCTGTACGAGTCTTTCTCTCTCGCTTCCGCCCCCTTCGTCCGCTTACTGAGAGTTCTGATCACCTCATTACGCTTCACCAGCTCATCTAGGCAACCATGAGCAGAGAAGTTACACCATACAGTTTTTTTTTTTAAAGAAATTACTACTTTTATTCAACATGGATGGACAAAGTGAATCAAAAGTGACAGTGATGACATTTATGTTACAAAAAAAATCTATTTAAAAAACTTTTATGAACTTCCTGAAAAAAATGTATCACGGTTTCCACAACAATATGAAGCAGCACAACTGTTTTCAACATTACGGTAATAATAATCAGCATATTAGAATGATTTCTGAAGGATCATGTGACACTGAAGACTGGAGTAATGATGCAGAAACTCAGCTTTGATCACAGGAATAAATTACATTTTACAATATACTCAAATACAAATCAGCTCTGGTAAATTGTAATGATTTCACAATATTACTCTTTTCACTGTATTTTTGATCAAAATGCAGCCTTGATGAGCAGAAGAGACGCTTAGATTCAAGGAAAACTGAATTTCTTGCTACTTTGAATCAAAAGAGTTGATCATACCGTCCACTTATTTATTTATTCAAACTGGTCCGGATGCTCAAATTGTGCAACGATTTGAAACTGCAGCCATTTTTTTGTCTCAAGATGCACATCAGTTATGTTTTTTTTCAAAGGCACGTTTATAAAAGCTACATAAATGTCCTAATTGAACTAAGGTCTAATCCTGGCTTAATCTAAGCCCTGTCTGTGAAACCGGGCCTAAGTGTTTAATACAGAGGTCTTAAAGGTACAGTATCAAAAACAACCTGTTTGATTCTACAGGACAGAAAAAAAAGTGGAAATGGTCATTAAAACTAAATGAGTGTGTTTGGTGCAAAATTATAAGTGAACTTCACACTGAATTCACTCTCACCCTCCATTCGGGAACATCTCTGTTCCAGGATCAGCACTCTCTGACGGTCCTGCTCCCAGGACAGCAGCTGCTTGTGATGGGCAGCTGCCATAGAGTTGAGCTCCTGGTCGCGGTCCTTTAATTCGGCTATGAGAAGCTGCAACTCCAGCCGCTGCCTCTGCATGGTGGAGACCTCCAACCCGTTATCTGGTGTCTGCTAACATCACAAAAACAGGACAATACTTGAGCCACAAACTCATCCAAAAGTTAATATGCCAATCAGTTTTAAAATTAAATAGTATTCTGGAAAACTGGGAATTATCAAGCAATAAGCAGCAAATGTGGGAAATCACTTTAAGCCATTTCAAACAAAATGTATGTACCTGGAAGTTCTGCGTCAATGAAAAAGAGGACGATGGTTTTGAGAGATCTTGCAAACTCAGTGCTGCTGGTCTCGTTCTGTTTTCATCTTGGAGCTTGGTGGAGGAAACATCTGGGGTCTCATAAGCAGCAAAAAGATTCTGAAGAATTGAGTATCATAAAATGAGCATCAAATCGCTTTTATTTGAATTTAATATGCAACTGCTGAACACAAAATCACCATTACGATAAATACAAAGGAACATTTACACACTGCAATACAAACAATGCACAGAAAATGCAAAACAAAACACATTAAAACTGTAAAACGTATGCATTCTGTTTACTGAGAAAATGCAAGATAAACATGCAATAACTTGACTTTTTTTGTCATATCATTCACATATTAATGCTCTATTCTGCATGACCATTATTCTACATCCCTTAATCCTACCCAATACTTAAACTTAAATGATACAACTACCTAACTAACTATTAATAAGCAGTAAATTAGGAGATTATTGAGGCAAAAGTCGCAACGTTAGTTAAGAGTGAATATGTGTTCCTCATACTAAAGTGTTACCTAAAAGATTTTTTTAGAGGATTAGATTATCAGTCAGAATTTAGGCCACTTCTTATTTTTTATGATCTCCAATTTCCACATCTTAGAATAATCATAAATTCATCAAAACAATCTAAGAACACAAATGGAAGGAAATCACATAGTGACTAAAAATAACCAAAAAATTAATACAGTAAAAAATTTAGCTTATTCAAAGTCGACACACATTACAGTTCTGTATACCTTCTCAGCAAACATCATGGGATGCTTTTTAAATAGAATTGAAGGAGTTCATATGAGATCATGATGAGTGATATTATAACATAAAACAATTTAGAAAAACAACCAACCTTTTTTACAGGAGTACTGTGCCATGGCTCCACTGGATATCCTGTGAAATCATCAAGTTACTTAATGTAATATAATAATCATCATGTTGAATTTCATTATTGTTGCATGACGTTTATCACCTTTTGATATTGAAAAACTTCCAGGAGTTTTAGAGTTTCTGCTGTCTTTAAAACCCTCCATCACATCTGACATCGGACAAATAATAACACTGACAAATATCTGTACTAACAGACAAGTCCTCAAATTACTGAACAAAACACCAGCGTCAACATCAACCAGATGCACAACTGATGCATCATTGTCTGATTATGCACCTTAGTCTAATAGCTTTTAAATATCCATTATTTAAGTGTAAACAATGCACTCGGGATTAAAAAATTAACTAATAAATGTAATTTAAACACCTATTTCCAA
The DNA here is from genome assembly GCF_965113295.1 of Leuciscus leuciscus. NCBI lineage: Eukaryota > Metazoa > Chordata > Actinopteri > Cypriniformes > Leuciscidae > Leuciscus > Leuciscus leuciscus. The sequence goes on along the minus strand of NC_138723.1, from coordinate 27,980,388 downwards.
AATAAGATTAATTTATAAAAATTAACAAAATGTGCAGTTATAAAAATTAATTCAGAATCATTGTGAAATGTAAATGACAAGAAGCGGGAATTATTATCGGAATTCTCAAACGGCATGTTGTGAATGCGATCTGCGCTGAACGAGGCGTCCACCGCGATGCCTGCTTTAAAAGATTCGTTCAAAAATAGCTTTATGCGTTTTAATTTGATGAAATGACATAAAATGGCTTATCTAAACATATCTTTCTTAAATAAAAATTATTAATTCACGATTAACCTAAAATACGCCCCCACGACGTATGTACGTAATACGGCATAGGCGCAAACGCAGTTGTTGCTCTGCCTCAGACAGGCGTTGTCAGGACCCAAACCCAAATCAGACAGAGAAGGTGTGCTGAGCAACAGTGAAACTCTTTCACCCGTTAAAGAACAACAACTATAGTTAATGTAATAATGATCAAGGTGTTACTCAAAAGCAAGTTAAACTGAGATTATACCGAAGGGGTATGTATGAGTTTGAGCGCGTGGCTGCTGTAGGAGAGCTGTGATTAGCAGTGGTGGCTAATGAATGGGAGCTCAGTGGTGGAGATGGATGATCATTGTGCGGAGGCTTCATGGTTTAAGTCACTGTCAGTGGCTCTGAAAGATGTTTGAATGCGTATGAGAGTGTAATGCGAAGAAGCGTTGATCAGAGCCATTGCATCTGGTTTTAGTGTGTTGGTTAGTGTCTCTAAAGCACCACTAGGGTGTTGCTGGTACTTGACATATAATATGTTTACATGCGCTTAAATGCATGCTTTTATGATCCAAAATAGAATGTTTTGAGAGTTTATTGAATTTGAATCAATTATAACGATTTTCCCCAAGGTTTGTTTAATAGTGCACATGTGGAAGGTCTTTCTGCTGTCAAATGGGCCTTATGTAATTAGATGAAGAGATATGCACATCTTTGGTTATGTACCTTTACTTTCAACCCAAAAACGTATGCCTGATGTGTAGTTAGTTAAATCTGTTAGAAATTAAGTATAATCATCTTCAGACGGACCACATTTCTTTATGCACGTCATGAAGGCACCATATTGTTGGTTTTGGCAGTGTTGCAATTTTTATTTAGCAAACTTAACAGTTTCCTCAAGCTGCATAATAGCTTAGAGTTTAAGCTATCATGCATCAGTTAGCCACCGTGCATCAGCTCGAATTATGAGTGTAAAATAACCCTTCTGTATGGTTTGTGTAGATTCATGTAATATGGCTACTACTGAAAATGCAGAGTCAGGTTTACCAGAAAATAAAGGGGATCGGGCCGACCCAGATGCAAAATACCCACTGAAAGTTCTCTACTGTGGAGGTGAGCAAATACATGAGTTTTGCACTGCTTTGAAAATGCTCATTTCTAAATTAAATGTTATTATATAATTTCTGTCCTCTTTTACTTGCAGTTTGTTCCCTGCCAGTAGAGGTGAGTACATGCATAACATTAAAAACATCTTTTTTATTACTTGTTTCTTGACCTATGGTGGTGGTTGTTTCTTAGAATTATTCAGTGAAAGCTTCATATGGTATGAGTATGATGGTATTAAGTGAATTAATAAAATGTTTCTCTTTGCTCTGCTAGTACTGTGAGTACATGCCTGAGCCAGCCAAATGCAAACAGTGGCTTGAGAAGAACTTTCCTGATGTGTTTGCTAAACTGACTCTTGGTAAGTCAACTTTCTTTCACAGCAACTTTCATTTAGGCCCGGTTTCACAGACAGGGCTTAGATTAAGCCTTCGTTCAATTGAGACATTTAAGTAGCTTTTATAAATGTGCCTAGAAATAAGCATTACTGATGTGCATCTTGAGACAAAACAATGGCACTGACATATTTTAAGATATATCAGTGCAAGTTGCTTTCAGCTAAAACAGCTCAAACATGCATTTTAGTCTGGGACTACGCTAAAGCCTTGTGTGTGAAACCAGGGGTACAAGTCACAAAAAAACGGGGGGGTGGGGGTGATATTTGGTCAGCACCCTTATGACATCCACTGTTGAATCAGATTGCCAGTATTTTGCTAACCAAATCCACTGCTGTTGTACAGGTACAGCACTCAAACAGGAAACAAGAGGAGGAGGAGGAGGCGGAGGAGGTGGCGGTGGTGGTGGAGGAGGAGAAGTGCCCCCTGCAGGAGAGGAAGAGGAGAAGAAGAAACAGAAGAGAGGTTAAACATTTCATTTTATATTTAGACATCTATAAACATAAGCTTTTGCATGTGCTCACGAATGGTGCTCCCAAGTGTGAATCTGCATAATTTGTCCATTGGCATATTGCACACATCCAAAACGTTCCTGAATCTCTTAACTGTCCAATTAAAACATTTATTTAAAAAATGTTTTAAGGGTATTTTGGTTTTATGTCATTGGTTATTGATATTATCTTCAATACCAGGCCACTTTAATTTTTATGTCAATATTAATTCAAGCATATCTCAGTATTATTTTAGTATTATTTATATACTATTATAGTATTTATTGATATTTTGAATACTTTTATATTTATATTTTCATATTAAGTTTGTCATTTTGCCATTTTTATTATTTTTTTATTTCAATTTTAACATTTAAACTTCATTCAAATTTCAGTTAGTTGCCAATGCAACATTTCTCATTTTTAATTTAAGTTTTAAATCTAATATTTATTTATTTTGTTTAATTTCAGCTTGATTTGAATTACTGAAAATTACAGATTTTTTTCTCTCTCTCTAGCTATTAAAGTCTTTCTTATTTTGTTGTTCCCTTTGCAGGTGGAAGAGGTCAAATCAAACAGAAAAAGAAGACCGTCCCTCAAAAAATCACGATAGCAAAAATCCCTAGAGCTAAAAAGAAATATGTCACGAGGGTGTGTGGAATGGCCACTTTCGGTAAGGCTGTGATTGTACTAATAAGTATTAAATGTCATGTGTTTGTACCGTGCGGTAACTTGTTATTCTGTGGTCCACATCAGACATCGACCTTAAGGAGGCTCAGAGGTTTTTTGCTCAGAAATTCTCCTGTGGTGCCTCAGTGACAGCAGAAGACGAAATCATCATTCAGGGAGACTTTACAGATGACATCATCGACGTCATCCAGGAAAAGTGGCCTGAGGTGAGCAAACATCCCAGATCCCAGTGGTCAATCCGACCAGATGAACCATTATCAAAGCTTTTCTTGACATGTTCTCTAACCCCGACAGGTGGATGACGACAGCATCGACGATCTTGGAGAGGTCAAAAAGTGAAGCCCCATATGCACTTTTACTGAAACTGATGCGACGTGACACAGCAAACCTGGCCAAATGTACACATTGACATAAAGCCCTTTTATATCTATTTTATTTACTGTATAGAATTTCCATGGACTTGGCTTCATCCTTGGGGTTTTTCAGTTCTTGATAGCAGCTTTGTCACTTGGTTGCCAAATGTCTGGAAAGATGTGACTTAAAGCATTTCACACATGCAAACAATAGACTAATAAATTTCGGTCTCATTCGACACACTTCTGCTGTGTATTGTTTCTTTTATTGCTGAATCCAGTGCAACACTGCAGCCCAGTGGTTTTCAATCCTGGTCCTGGGGACCCACAGCTCTGCACAGTTTGTATGTCTCCCTCATTTTAACACACCTGATTCAGATCATCAGTTCGTTAGGAAAGAGCTCTATGAACTGAACTGGGTGTGACAGATAAAGGAGACATATAAAATGTGCAGAGCTGTGGGTCGCCTTTAGTTTGATTTAGATATCCATTTTAAAAGTATATTCATTACATGTTCGCAAAAAAATAATTTACTTACCTTCATAGTTCTGAAACCGTAAGACTTTATTTCATCTGCAAAATACAAAAGGAGATCATTTAACGAATATCTAGTAGGGTGAATTCAATACAATGAGAATACACAATTGTGACTTACTTTATGGTTTCATTAAGCGCACAAAAGTGTCAGCAAAATATCCATGCGGCTAAATGATCATTTTCCTAGTGCTCCAGTCAGTTTTGGTGAAAACCAACCTGATGTTTAAGCCATAGCACAAAAACAAGCAAAAATCACAGCGGCTGCATTTCTCTCCTTTGCTTCGGTCCACACTCCAGTCCAGTAGGTGGTGGAAATCCATTTATGTTTGCCAACCTGCCATTTAAAATTTCAGAAATGCCACACATTTATTTCTACAAAAATATATCTGTTCAGAAGTAACAATGCATGCTGAATCATCCTAACATGCACATATAACTCTTACACTCCTCCAATGGCACTAGTCCACAGCGGTGTACAGTAAGCAGCTCAAAGACCCCCCGCTGATTAGATTCATCCCTACAACTCCTGCTCAGTCTGACGGACTCTCAAATCCTCTGGTACCAATTTAATCACAATGTCCTCCATGGGGAGCAGGTCCTTCAGCGCAACAGCCCCTAGATGCTGGAACTCTCTCCCCCTGCATCTTCATGCCTTCCCACCTTCACAACTTAGCAGAAAACATTTGTTTACTTGGTGTTATTTAAATGTTCTGACTGAAATTTTGCCTCGTTTTGTCGTGCTTATTTTCTTTGGTATCTGTGTGATCTATTTTCTCTTTTTATTTCTGTTCTAGTTGTTTCTGTACTTGGGTTTGTTAAAGTCCATATATAATTATTATTAAATTATTAAGTGAGTAATTAAACCAGATATGAGAGATCTGTTGGCGTATAAAAAAATACACTGGAGATTTCTGGATGCATACCGAACTATTTTGTCCTGCTTTGGCCCATTAAAAAAATTCAGATTTGAACAAAATATATATTTTGCATGAATAAAAATGTTTTTTTGCACTGACATTTTTATAACAATAATGTCAATAATGGCCCTAACAAATTTCAGTAGAATATTGTAATGCGAAAAAATTGTTTCATTACTGTAATATGGGAAGATTTTTTTTAAAATAAATGCTCAGATTATATTTCGCCCCAAAATCAAAAGAGCTATATTTATTGGCAATAATGTCAGTAATGGCCCTTACAAATTTCAATAGCATACTGTAATATATACAAATATATATATACAACTTATAAAAAATATTAAATTTATAAAGAACAATTGTGTACATCATAATAGTATTTGTACTTCAATATCTGCTTATTTAAAAAAATGTTTTTTTTTTTATTAAATATGTGCTTAATTGTCATTATAGTATCTATAACTTTATTTAATGACTTATATTGTCATTAAATAGTCACAAAAGCTTACTAATCATATTTTTTTTATTAAAACATTTATATAAAATTTTTGGATTGAAATATAACCTGGACATTTTTTGTGAGATTTATCCAAACACTAACATCAGGAGCCAAACCTGCGAAACCATGTTCAACAAAAACAAAAAGTTCTTTGTTAATTGTATTGTTCAGTTTTTCATTGTATGCCCAAGTGTAAAGTATAACTACTCATAATCATTTTAATGGTGCTTTTGGAGAGTCCCAAGTTGTAGAGCGATGTGATTATTAAATTCATAAGAGGCACGAATTCCTCTCGAGACCATTTACCCATCACACCTGGGTTTTTTGTTGTCCTTGTGCATGCTTACAGCTACACCATTTGCATGAGAGCAAACATCTCAAGAACAAGTCTCATGGGAATCATTGCCGTATGAGACGAAACGGTAAAAAGATCTGAAGTTCTCTGACTTTTGTCTAGTTTCACAGCAGCATCATAATCATGAACAACTCCTCAATGTGCTGCACTTATGAAACACCCATGCTGGACCAATTCCTTCCCCCTGTAATGTTCACGGAATTCATATTGGGGCTTATGGGGAATGTCCTCGCCCTCTCGATGTTCTTCTTCCACAAGGACACCTGGAAGCCCAATTCTATTTATCTAGCCCATCTAGCTCTGGCGGACTCATTGGTCCTTTTCTGCCTTCCTTTCAGGGCCGACTACTACCGCAGGGGCAAGGACTGGGTCTACGGAGACGCTTTCTGCCGTATTTTGCTGTTTCTTCTGGCCGCCAACAGAGCCGGTGGTATTTTCTTCCTCACTGCTGTCGCTGTTGACCGATACCTGAAGATCGTCCACCCTCTCAATCGCATCAACCGCATGGGTCTGCGCTACGCCCTATGGGTCTCTGTTGGCCTGTGGGGTCTCATCATAGCCATGACTGCCTATCTGTTAACAGACAAACATTTCTACTATCTAAACAACCACACGCAGTGCGAGAGCTTCAACATCTGCTTTGGGAATAACTCACGGTTCACCTGGCACAATGTGTTCTACGTTATCCAGTTCTTCGTGCCCACGGCCATTGTAATCTTCTGCACAACCTGCATCACATGGCAGTTGAAGAGTAAGACAGTGGACACAAAGGGCAAAATCAAAAGAGCAGTGCAGTTTATCTTAGCAGTGGCTGTGGTTTTCGTTATATGTTTCTTCCCAAGCAACATCTCGCGTATCGCCATGTACGTCCTGAAGCTCTGGTATAACGAGTGCCACTATTTCAGTGAGGCAAATGATGCGTTCAAAACCACTGTGTGCTTTACCTACTTCAACAGCGTGCTCAATCCCATCGTCTATTACTTTTCAAGCCCTGCGTTCAGCGGATCCTTTAGGAGAATCTTCATGAAACTTCTAGGAAGGAAAATTAAGGATTAATTATAGTTCTTTGACAATATTCAGGTAGACACTGGCCCTGTCCCAAATCCTAAGCTCTCACAGTTCCTCATAAGGTGCATTCAAAGGGGGCACTGGTGAGCATGTTACTGAAGCCTAAAATGACAAATTGGACACTGTAGTCTAATGGACTTAGACACTCGCATGCAAACACAAAAAAAGTGAACATAAAGGGTGTCATTTGGGACAGGGCCACTATGTATAAAGTGGGATATATATTCATTTAAATGTAAATGATACCTGACAATATATATTCGTTCAACACATCTATGTGAGACAACCTTCAAAAAATGTAACACATTATATATTATATTTTTAAACAGCTGTTTAAAAACATTTATTAATGAGTTATTTCTAAACATTTATTACATATTTGTCACTGTCTGTTTGGAAAACTGACTTGTTACTAATTATTCAATGCATCATAAATATGATTATAATTTTGTGTTGCCTTTTCATTGCAGTACACATATTTATTTGTAATAATGACCTTATGACTAACTTAAGACACTTTCTACTGCATACAGGCAAAATACATCAATAAAGCATTTATTAAATATCTTCAACTGTCCTCTTAGTTTTCCTGTGTGATCCTTTTATTGGACAACACTTAATTTTATTAGCATCGGCTTAGAGCTGTTGTTCAGTTTGAGCTATAATTTCACACACATATTCTGAACAAATTTACTGCTTGCATTTCTGATCTCTGTGTTTTAAATGGCCTGCTTTTATGGATTTTAGGGGGGAAACAGTAAATACATTTTCTTATTATTAAATGATGAACCAGTCTGAATTCAATTAGGCGCTCATGCTCTTTAGACAAATATTTAACAAAATTGCAAAGAAATAGTTGAACGAACAAATATTTGCAGACATTAAATGACTGTTTATGTTGTACTATCTTTGAAAGACTGGCTTTGATAAAATTTCAGACACTTTTCTGATCTCATGAAGAACAAATTTGTGTCCTACACCCATGATGTGTATATATAATCCATGCAGATTTTGTAATCAGTGTGAATTTATCTATGTCTTACCACTAAAATCCAGAAGAGGGAGTGTCACAGACAGATTTTGAGCTTTGAAATGATGAGAGAAGGTGAATCCTTCAGGGTAATCATGCCATTATGAATATATGTAACAGAATAGAGAAAGAGTTTCAGGGGAAAACTGAGAAGTGAACAAAATTATAACAAATGTAATCACATGAAATATAGAGAATAAAATCCTGATTGCAAACCTTGGTATCAGTATTAAATCTTTCTGTTCCTCTCCTCTGAGCCTGCATTTTTAAGATATTTTGGATGATGATCGATCTAATTTCATTGGAGAAATTCACATAATTTGTGTTGCGTGTATGGCCCTTATTACTTAAAAGAACTATTTGAGCTGTAGTGACTTATGGCAAATTTAGCAAATAAAAAAATTAAAAAAACATTTATTTGGTCTAAAGAAAATATGTCCGCATAGTATTTTTTCCGTTAATTTTCCCATCGGTATTTCAAAAAAGTTTAAGTTAAAACATTATAAGCCTTGAACCAAGCCAACCAGCTACGAAGTAAATCATAAGATTACAAACTTTGATTTGAAGCAAAAACGTATTTGAAAATCGGATAAAAACACAAAGGTACAAGACCGTGTACTTAAAAACTACAATCCCATGAAGCTTTGCGAACAGCATAATTGAATTAACACTGATGAAGAAATATAGAACTACTGTTTTGAAATGTACAAAGTGTATTGCAAAATATGCATATATATACAGTTGCTGTGTGCAAATCACATTATGAAATAAATGTTTATCTCCAAAACACGTTGGCCACAATTGTTGGCACCCCTATAATTTTATACGAGTAAAATATCTCTGAAGTATATTCCCATTAATATTGACCTTTTTTTAGCACACCAGGGTGACTAGGAATATGAAATTGTCTAGCTATGACTTCTTGTTTCACATGAGTTTAAATATGAGGAAACACAAAGGCCAAATTCCCTTAATCATCCATCACAATGAGTAAAACCAAAGAATATAGTTCTGATGTTCATCAAAAGATTGTTGAGCATCACAAAATAGAAAGTGGCTGTAAGAAAATAGCTAAAGAATTGAAAATCCCCATTTTGACTATCAGGGAAGGAGGAGGAAAGATTGAGTGGCCAAAGACTCTCCAACGATCACAGATGGAGAATTGCAGAGATTACTTGAGTCTTGGGGGTCAGAAAGCCTAACCCTAAACCTCAAACAACCCCTACATCACCACATGTTGTTTAGGAGGGTTTCAAGAAAAATCCTCCTCGCTCCTCCAAAAATAAACTCCAGCATATTCAGTTGTCAGACATGACTGGAACCTCAAAAGGGACCGGATTCTATGGTCAGATGAAACAAAAAAGTGCTTTTTGGCAGCAAATCCACCAGATGTGTTTGGTGCAAACAGGGATAAAAAGTACCCCATGCCTACGGTTAAATATACTGCTGGATCTTATATGTTGTGGGCCTTTTTTTTTGCTGGAGGTCCTGGACATCTTGTTCCGATATACATGGTATTATGGATTCTAGCAAATACCAACAGATAAAAACTCAAAACCTGTCTGCCTCTGCTAGAAATCTTATAATGGGCCGTGGTTGGATCTTCCATCAGGACAAAGGTCCAAAACAAACATCAAAATCAACACAAAAATGGGTAACTGAGCACAAAATGAAGCTTCTGCCATGGCCGTCCCAGTCCCCTAAACTGAACCCTATAGAAAATGAGTGGGAAATGAAACTGAAGAGAAGCACCAACATGAACTTGTGAATCTGAAGGATCTGGAGAGATTCTGTATGGAGGAATGGTCTCTGATCTCTTGTCAGTTGTTCTCCAAACTCTTCAGGTATTATAGAAGAAAACTGCAAAAAGTATTTAATAAAAGGGAGCCAATAATTATGGCCAGCGTGTTTTGGAAAAAAGCATTTATTTCATAATGTGATTTACCCCCCACTTTCAATTCTTTTACTTCAATGAAAGGTTCGATTTTTGCATAGAGTCGACTCTTGCGGAGCTTCATGGGGGTGGGTGGAGCTAAAGACCTCTTCGTCATGTTTATCTTTTTTGGAACAATTGGTGGAAATTTCTGTACAGCATCATGGGTAATGTAGTTCCCTTTAGAGAACGGTTCACTCGTATTGCGTCGCTAGACGCTATGGTAAAACTAATTTTCAGACGAGCATAGTGAGTGCGTTTCATGCCTGGGCAGTAGCCACGCTGAAGCTGCACTCCCTCAGGGTGGCTGTTCTCACTGCGAGAACATGCCGCTCTCCTCTCTACGCTCGCGGCTAGCTTTCTTCTCAGAGAGCGACCCACCTATCGCGCCCTCCCGTTTCCCGGCCTCCTCGAACCGCGGAGGAAGAAACGGGTCAGAGGATGAATGAGCATTCAGAGACGAGTGAGCCCACGCCGGCCCCGCCCCCGCGTGCCTCACTCTCTCCAGAGAGAGACATTTCTCCGGTGATATTCACCAAAACGGACAAGCGACCCTCCCTTGAAGCGGCCGGCCTCGTTTCCTTTGGTGGATCGGAGGAGGATAACGATGACAGCCTGTCATTGGCAGCATCTGAAGGTGAGGATTGGTCAGGCTCAACCATTGAACCCCGCCCCCCCGTCTCAGTCCAGCGGAAGTGGTGCCAATGCGAGCAAAGACGCTGAGCTTATCCGCGTTCTCACCAGGGCTCTATTGGTCTTCACCAGAAGAGCCAACTAGAAGCCGCCTCGACGAGTGGTTTCTGCCTGGCCACCAACAGGCCCCTTGCCAGAGGCCGGCGCCGTTCTTTCCTGAAGTTTGGGACTAAGTCATGACTAACTGACTAAGTCATGGCGCACCCCCTACTCCGCCCGCCTACGCACTTCAGCCTCTGCAGCACTCTCAACCCTTGACAGCGCACAGGAAAAGGGGTATGAAAAACTGCCCCCCCTAGATAAAGCGGTTGCCGTACATCTCTGCCCGCCCACCGCCATTATATGGAGGTCTAAAGTGACGCATCCATCTAAGCCATGCAGGACCACTTCAGCTCTCGCCGGCCGAGCCTACACTTCCGCTGGTCAAGCTGCCTCAGCCCTGCACACTATGGCGGTCCTCCAAGTGTTCCAGGCAAAACTCCTCTGCTCCTTGGACGAGTCTGGACCGGACCCCACGGCCTTCAAGGATAGGCGCAGCGCTACTGACCTGGCCCTGCGCACCACGAAGACCACCGCCCAGGCCATTGGAAGAAGCATGGCCAGCCTGTTAGTACTAGCCACCTGTGGCTCAATCTCACGGAGATAAAGGACACAGACAAGACTGCTTTCCTGGACTCCCCTATATCTACCACTGGTCTCTTCGGTCCCGCGGTGAAGGGCTTTTGCTGAGCGTTTCACTGAAGCACAGAAGTCCTCGCAGGCCATGCAACACTTCTTGCCCAAACGCTCCAGGTCGGCTTCAGGTCGCCCGAAGAACGCGCCGACCCCACAGCCAGCCAAACCAGCGGCGCAGGTTTCTCAGCCCCGCCCAGCGGCTGAAACCAATCGACGCCCACAGCCAGATAAGCGCGTCCCGTTCCTGCAACGCCAGGGCCCCCGGCCTAAAGTTATGCTGGACCCTGAGCCTCAGAAGCCTTCCTAGTCTAAGGACAGGAAGGAAGAGAAAGGGGTTAAGTCTCGCTGCAGCCGGACCACCCCCAAAGAGAGCTCATGTGCTTTGCCTCAGACACCTGAACAAGGCCCTCATTAAACGGCCATTTAGGATGCTAACAACCAAACAAATCCTCACGCACATTCACCCAAGAGACTGTTTTTTTGTCAGTGGATCTGAAAGATGCTTACTTTCACATCCAGATAGCCCCCCATCACAGGGCATTCTTGAGATTCGGCTTTGAGGGGCGGGCTTATCAGTACACAGTCCTACCATTCGGACTGTCACTGGCACCTTGTACGTATACGAAATGCATGGACGCAGCTCTCTCCCCCCTGAGACAGCGGGGAATGCGCATTCTGAACTACCTCGACGATTGGCTCGTTCTGGCCCAATCGGAGGCCGAGTTACAAACCCACAGATCCTGGCTCCTCAGCCATCTAGAATGCCTTGGGCTCAGGATCAACTTCTCCAAGAGTGTACTGTCCCCCAGCCAGCGTATAACCTTCCTGGGAACAGTTATCGACTCTGTTCAGATGAGAAGCTCTCTCCATTTAACAGCTAGCTGCTTCATTCAAAGCGGGCTCTAATCTGCCCCTCAGAACGTTTCAAAGGGCACTGGGCCTTATGGCCTCCGCATAGTCAGTACGCCAATTAAGCCTACTGCATATGCGTCCCCTTCAGCGCTAGCTGAAGCCCCGAGTCCCGGCTCATGCGTGGCGGTTCGGCCACCTACGCATCAGGGTAAACCATGGCTGTATCAAAGCCCTGGCCCATTGGAAAGACACCAGCTGGTATCAGTCTGGTGTAAGCATGGGTCTAGTCTCGAGGAGGAAGGTGATTTCGACGGATGCCTCCAACCTAGGTTAGGGGGCTCTGTACGGCCTCAGCCTCTGTTCAGCCTCTGGTCAGCCTCTGTTCAGCCTCTGGTCAAGCTCGGAGAAGCGCCTACATATCAACTGCCTCGAAATGAGAGCAGTCTTTCTAGCCCTAAAAACCTTCCTCCCGAACTTGGCGGGACACCACGTCTTGGTCCGGACGGACAACATGGTAGTAGTGTCATATATAAATCGCCAGGGTGGTCTCAGGTCGAACAACCTGTACACCATGGCCAAGCAGCTCCTTTCATGGGCACACACCAACCTGCGTTCGCTAAGAGCAGCGCATGTACCGGGCATACTGAACCAGGGTGCAGATATGCTATCTCGAGACAATGTCCCCCCGGGAATGGTCTCTCCATCCTCAGACGGTTCATTTAATTTGGAGTGTCTTCAGGAGGGCAGAGGTAGACCTCTTCGCCTCAGAAGACAACTGTCACTGCCCAACATTCTTTTCAAAGAACAGGGATGCGCTGGCCCACAAATGGCCCAGCCGTCCTCTTTGTGCATTCCCTCCGGTCTCGATGCTCCCTCAGGTCATCGAACGGATCAGGGAGAACAAGTGTGCAGTCCTCGAATTAGCTCCTCTCTGGCGGTTCAAACATGGTTCCCCGAGTTGATGCAGCTGCTAGAGACAGCTCCCTGGCCTATACTGCTGAGGAAGGACCTCCTAACGCAGGTGAACAGGACAGTCTGGCACCCCCATCCTGACTTGTGGGCATCAACGGGTATCCGGGTACCTCCTGGAAAGAGTCCTAAGCACTATCACCGAGGCTAGGGCTCCGTCAACGAGACGCCTCTATGCCCTTAAGTGGTCAGTGTTCTGGTCATACCCCATCAACACTCAAAGTATACGTGGCGGCCATAGCAGCCTTCCATGCTCCTGTGGCTGGCCAATCCTTGGGAAGGAACGACCTGATCGTGCGCTTCCTCAAAGGGGCCAGGAGGCTTAAGCCGCCTCAACCTCCCTCTAAACCCTCCTGGGACCTATCTACAGTCCTCAGGGCCCTTAAGGGACCTCCTTTCAAGCCGCTTCAGTCGGCCGACTTAAAGCCTCTTTCGCTCAAGACCGCACTCTTGCGCGAGCATCGGTCAAGCGAGTGGGCGATTTACAAGCGCTCTCCATGAACGCTTCCTGCCTTGAGTTTGGGCCCAATGACTCCGAAGTCATCCTCAAACCAAGACATGGCTACGTACCCAAGGTGCTCTTGACTCCGTTCAGAGCCCAGGTTATTTCGCTATCGGCCCTTCCCCTATCGGAAGACGATAGAGAATCGAGTCTACTCTGCCCTGTTAGAGCTCTCAGAGTTTATTTAGAGCGTTCTGCCCCGTTCAGACAGTCGGAACAGCTCTTTGTATGCTGTATGCTTTGTCCGCACCAAAGGGGTCGCGGCCATGAAGCAGAGATTGTCACGATGGATAGTGGACGCTATCTCTTTAGCCTACGCCTCAATGGGCCTTCAATGCCCCATAGGCGTCAGGGCCCATTCCACAAGGGGCATGGCCTCTTCATGGGCATGGTCCAGTGGCGTACCAATTGAAGACATTTGTGCGGCGGCCGGTTGGTTTTCGCCGTCCACATTTGTAAGATTTTACAACTTTACAAGGCTCTGCAGGCACAAGTCCTTTCTTTCTGGGAGATCTTGGACCCTGAAGGGCCCAAACCTCTAGGTATCCCTTCGTGGGCTCCCGCATTGGTCCAGTCCCCGTTGGATTTTGACTTTTAGTTCTACTATAAGCCTCGGGCTTTACAGCCCCAGATGGTAGTTCAGAGCGAAGTCTCAGCTAATAGCACAGCGTTTTGAAATGGGTTCCCATAGCGTCTAGCGAAGCAATACGAGTGAACCGTTCTCGAAAGGGAACGTACTCGGTTACCTCGGTTCCCTGAGATTAACGGGAATGAGTATTGCGTAGATGGCCATGCTATTAAGCTTCATGTAACCTGATTCCTATGGTGAAATGGACCGCTTATATAGTCAGCAGACACGCCCATTCTGGTGGGTTTCAGCACGCGCGAGGCAGGAAACGCCCTGATAGGTTTGCGCATCCTCGCCACTTCGCCATAGGTTTGTGCAGTTCCAGCAGCCCAGCCAATCAGCACAAGCTCTGCACTGTGCTGGCTGTGCAGCTGCACTGCATTTTAAAATAAAGGCTTCAATATTCTCGAGAAATGGAATTTTCCCATAGCATCTAGCGACGCAATACTCGTTCCCGTTACTCTCAGGGAACCGAGGGTACGTTAGTAATCGTGTACATTAAAATAAAGGCTTCAATATTCTCGAGAAAAGGAATTTTCCCATAGCGTCTAGCGACGCAATACTCGTTCCCGTTACTCTCAGGGAACCGAGGGTACGTTAGTAATCGTGTACATTAAAATAAAGGCTTCAATATTCTCGAGAAAAGGAATTTTCCCATAGCGTCTAGCGACGCAATACTCGTTCCCGTTACTCTCAGGGAACCGAGGGTACGTTAGTAACCGTGTACATTTTTCACCACGAATTCCACTGTTCAACATGATTATTAGAATAAGTTGAGATAATGCTGGCTGACGGGCTCGACAGAAGCAAAATATCTTCGATTAACAACCTCATAGCTCACATTAGGTCTGTTTTTAAAGGTTTATATAAGTTAAAACAATTTCCCTACGTTTTTAGTTCCGGAACCCAACTGTTGCACTCTATTCATTCACTCAGATGTGATTTGGTGTTTCTTTCCTTACATGAAAACAGCAGTCAGAGTGTAAAGCTGATTCCTCTCCAGTAAGGATGGAGAACATCTGTAGCACAAGCCTGACATCAGAGTCCATCGCTCCTGCTCACACTGACGGAAACAATTGGAAAGGAGAATATACGCCATTACCTGAAAAAGGTGCGAAAAACATGAACAGATCACATATGATTATTAACTCCATAAGAGGCACAAATGCCCCTTGAGATCATTTACCAACCACACCTGTGGTTGTTGTCCATGCAGATGCTTACAGCTACACCCTTTGCATGTGAGCAAACCAGTGATGTTACGAGGATGACACCCGGGGGTGGGCATCTGGATATGTGAGGGTGGGCAAATAAAGTCATGTATGCTTGTTAAGAAAAAAAAATTCAATAACATTTTTCAAGGAAAAATAATCTTTTTATTAAAAAAAAAATGTTTCCCCTTTATTTTTATAGGACAGTCACATGTAGACAGTATGAGAGATGAGGAACACTACCATCACAATGAAAATTACAATGTAATGCTTGAATATATGGGCATCGCATCACACATTTTTTTTTGGGGGGGGGGGGGGGGGGGGTTATTAAAAGTTATTGAACTAAAACAAATATATTTTTGTGATTGTTTATTTGATTATCAAATCATTTACGATATCATAATCAAAAAAATTATGCAACAGCTGGTATTACAATTTAAATTCAGGTAACAGTGATCATGAGCTTACACATGTATGTATGGTTATAATAGCGCTTATGTTAAAAGCTTAAAAATATGTTTCGGAATCTATATCGACTGATTCAGATGACAAGAAATCAGTTATTGGTATCGGCTACAAAAAACTCGAATCGGAGCATCCCTTCTCTGTAAGCTCAACAATTTAACAGAGCATGAGACTCATCTCAGGAACACACATATACTTGTGAACACATGCATATACAAGAAAATACAATCATTGACACACTGCTTTCACAGTAAAAGCTTTTTTCCCTCTAGTATAAAATTGTTAGTAGGGGTTTTATTTAAAAGTAAAATTGCTAGTAATGTGTCTTCAATGACATAAGCAATGATATTACTATTTCAGAGAAGTAATTAGTAAGCTGTAATGGATTTTTCTGAGTAACTTACCCAACCATCTGCCACAGATGAAGCAAAATGTCCAGCACTGATTACATCATAACCTAACAAAATAAAACATAAATTAGGACTTAACTGAATATACTTGCTGCAAGGATTCTTTTCCTGTTTTCAACAAAGAAAAACTGTCCATAGCAATACCAAGTGAAGGGTAAATGACGCACAATTCAGCTACATAAGTATATCCTCATATAAGGCCAAACATCATACACAACTAAAATCAATTGAAACAAGAAAGATTTTAGTCTAGACATGGTTCAACAAAAATAGGTGTGTAAATTACGTTGGTAGGTTTTAAAATAAGTGTACCGTCTACCTGCACTGTTTGAATGAAAAGGTTCTGTACCCGCATTAAACAGTGACTGTTTAGGTTCCCGACTACGCCTCTTCTGAATAGAGACCTAAATAGCCAATAAAAAATGAGAAAGAAATATAAAAGCCAATCTAAGCTAAAATATTAATTTGACTGATTTCCAATTGGATGGGCACTGCCCACCCTTGTCCACACATAGCCACGCCTCTGGAGCAAACATCTTTAAGACCAAGTCTTGGGGGAATCATTGGCATATTCAGTACTGAGACCAAACAATAAAGATCTGAAGTTCTCCGACTCTCGGCTGGTTTTACAGCAGAATAAGAATCATGGACAACTCCTCAAAGTGCTGCGCTTTCGATGCACCCATCTTGGACGAAGTCCTACCTCCTGTACTATTCTTCGAATTCATTCTTGGCCTTATGGGGAATGTCCTCGCCCTCTCGATGTTCTTCTTCCACATGGACACCTGGAAGCCCAATTCTATTTATCTAGCTCACCTGGCTGTGGCGGACTCTGTGGTCCTTTTCTGCCTTCCTTTCAGGGCCGACTACTACCGCAGGGGCAAGGACTGGGTCTACGGAGACGCTTTCTGCCGTATTTTGCTGTTTCTTCTGGCCGCCAACAGAGCTGCCGGTATTTTCTTCCTCACTGCTGTCGCTGTTGATCGATACCTGAAGATCGTCCACCCTCACAACCGCATCAACCGCATGGGTCTGCGCTACGCCCTATGGGTCTCTGTTGGCCTGTGGGGTCTCATCATAGCCTTTACTGTCTACCTGTTAACAGACAAACATTTCTATTATCGAAACAACCGCACACAGTGCGAGAGCTTCAACATTTGTTTGGGACACAATGCATTGTCCGACTGGCACAATTCATTCTACGTTATCCAGTTCTTTGTGCCCACGTGCATTGTTGTCTATTGTACAGCTTGTATTACGTGGCAACTGAAGAGCAAGACAGTGGACACACAGGGCAAAATCAAGAGGGCAGTGCAGTTTATTTTAGCAGTTGCTCTGGTTTTCATTATATGTTTCTTCCCAAGCAACGTCTCTCGTATCGCAGTGTGGGTGCTGAAGAGCTGGCATACCGAGTGCCACTTTTTCCGTGATGCAAATGTGGCTTTTTACACTACTGTCTGCTTTACCTACTTTAACAGTGTGCTCAATCCCATTGTTTATTATTTTTCCAGCCCTGCGTTCAGTGGATCCCTCAAGAAACTCTACCTGAAACTCCTTGGAAAGAAAATGGAGGATGAGGACAGTGAGAAGTACAATCATAGTTCTGTTACAGTATCAGCTAATGTCTCTTAAACAAGTGGATTTTCACTATGTAGTTTTGACATTAAAAAGTCACATAGTTTATAATTCATAATATTTATTCTGATGTAAACAATAGCTGCTACTGCATATTCATGTAAGCACCCATTTGTGACAACCTTCATAAACATTTTTAATATTTAGCAATATTCTGTCCTTGCCGTTAGACTAGACTGTCTATTTATTTAAAATAATCACCTCCACAGATGACTTCAGTAATACTTTAATAAATGTCTTTATTAGTTCTCTGTCTGATTATTTAATTTTAAAATGTACTTCAATTAACATTATATGCAAATATTCAATGACACACTTTTTTATTGTTTTATCTCTATCACTGAATGGCCCTATGTTGTCATATTTGCTATATTTTTCCTTGATAAAAAATATATATTTTAAATCACAGTTACATAAGTTACTTAATAAATTAGGATTGAAATTTTTTTTTATATATATATATGCCTTCACTTTTTCAAGTACACATATTTAATTGAACAATAGTTAAGGCAAGTCTTTGTGTATAACAAAATATTAATATTGCTATTATTTGTATTGTATTAATATAATATTGTATTATATATTAATTCATATTGATTAGTAGTAATATCAAATAAAATATTATTATGGATTTAGTTATAGTATTTAATAGCCTATTTTAATTTAATACTGTTAAAAGTTATTGATAATATCAATAATTGTTATGATTGTTTAAAGTCTTATATAGACATATAAAGTGTCTATGGATATTAACATGGATTTTAATATTGAAATAGAAACGTCGTTATGAAATATTGAATTAAAAATTACGTTTTCATTCAGTGTTTTATAAACGTACAAAAGTAGCTACCAACTGACAAACAAACCCATACATTAAAACGAACGTTTAAAAGTGTTCGTTAATTATTGCACAACACGCCAAAAGAACAAAAGACTTTGAATCGAGTTTTGTAGGACTCGCTCGTTGTGTATTTGGCGCAGGCGCGCTCCCGGCCCAGCGTTCACTGTATGCGAGTGTGTGTGCGCGCGTGTGTGTGTGTGTATGAACTGCCGGCGAGCTTAAAAATATTATCGAGTGGCGGGAATGTCTGGCAGGTCAGTGCGCGCGGAGACCCGGAGCAGAGCCAAAGATGACATCAAACGGGTTATGGCCGCTATTGATAAAGTGCGAAAATGGTAAGATCGCGGGAAAAGCCCTGTTTGTTCCACCGGAGAGAAAAAAATGCGCTTGTGGGGGAGGAGACAGAAAGAACAAACGAGAAGGACAGAAAGTGAAATTATATGGGTCATTTTTGAGCGCAATTTCCAAGTGAACTCGAGCGCACGCCAGGTGCTGTGCGCGCACCCGACACCATACACTAAAAATGAATGTTTTGGGGGGGGATTTCTGATGGAGATGAAGTGGGTTGAACCCAGAAGCCATTTCGTTGCAGTCACATGAAGCCATTTCTCAATGCAGTTTGGCGCACTGTGAATGTGTAACATCTGTGCGTTTTGGGGGATGAAAGACTAGACAAACTCACCTGTGCACGCGAGAGTCACAGTCGCTGTAACACACTGCGAGTTGAAATGCAGCTCAGAGTCTCTTTACATCAAATAAAACTGAACACATGGAGCGCTGTGGGGGCTGGGACAGGGAAGTTAGCACTGCATGCCTGATATATTTCATTATCAACATTATACATGTAAAATACGTCTTTTGTAAGATTGTTATATTTATACATTTTATATTTAGACTAATGTTTGCCTGTTTTTTTGTTTTTGTTTTTTTTTTTGGTCAAGGATTGCAAGTGCAATGATTTGATGATATGAAGCACAACATTTTACCTTGTTTTTCTTGTACAATAATGTAATCACAGGCATTTTGATTACATTATTTATCTCTTTTTATTGGATATGACTTTTTAATGTGCAATTTTTTATTATTATATTTTTTCATTTTATATATTATTTGTGCTGCAAATGGCCCTTGCTATCATCATATATTACATGGTATGCTATGTCAGGTTCATTTAAGTGTATATTTTACTTAAAGGCCATGCAATATTAGTAATGACCCATTTACATTTTTAATAAGCATTTCAGGTCTTATTGTGCACAATTCATCATTATTCCAATGAAAATATTTGCCTTTTCAAATCAGAGTGTGAGTTACTCTTAAATGATTTTCCATTTCTGCTGATGTCACGTGATCTATTGGATAATGTTGACCAGTAGTCAAAGCTATTTAGGCATTGAAGTACTTCTTTCCATGCTTTAGATCTTTGCTTTAACTATTCACAGGGAGAAAAAATGGGTGACGGTTGGAGACACTTCCCTGCGCATCTTCAAATGGGTTCCAGTGACTGAACCGAAGTCAGACGACGTAAGTGTGCGAATATTGTCTATTGTTTCCTTTTATGAAGTTGTAGTTCATCGATATTTTGTCTGCTCTACAGAAGAACAAAAAGAAGAAGGGCAGAGAGGAGAAATATGGATCGGAGTTGACGACTCCAGAGAACAGTTCCTCTCCGGGAATGATGGACATGCACGGTCAGTCAGAGGAAGAGTTTCTTAAAGGATTAGTTCACTTTAAAAAAAAATGTTGCTGATGATTGACTCACCCCGGTGTCATCGAAGATATCCATGTCTTTCTTTCTTCAGTCGAAAAGAAATTAAGGTTTTTGAGGAAAACATTCCAGGATTTTTCTACACAGAATGGACTTCAATGGCAACCAACTATACCAATGTTCAAATGTCCGTCTCAATGCAGCTTCAAAGTCTCTACACGATCCCAGTCAAGAAATAAGGGTCTTATCTAGCGAAACGATCGGTCATTTTCTAAAAAAAAAAAAATATATATATATATATATATAATATATATATATATATAATTTTTAACCACAAATGCCCGTCTTGCACAATCTCTGAGATGCGCCACGTATTACGTCATCACGTTGGAAAGGTCACGAAAATAAATAAATAAATAATAATAATAATAAATTAAAACAAAGATGTCGGACAATTTTGAGGTTTGAGGAGAAAATGAGATGAAATTTTTCGCCCCTTCCCTACCTTTCTGAACCGGAGTACACAGATAGATGACGGGAAGCGTGACCTTTCCAACGTGATGACACAATGCATCTCAGAGATGGTACACGACGAGCATTTGTGGTTAAAAAGTATATATATATTTTTTTTTTATTAGAAAATGACTGATCGTTTTGCTAGATAAGACCCTTATTTCTCGACTGGGATCGTGTCGAGACTTTGAAGCTGCATTGAGACGGACATTTGAACCTTCTTTGAACACTGGAATAGTTGGTTGCCATTGAAGTCCATTCTGTGTAGAAAAATCCTGGAATGTTTTCCTCAAAAACATTTAATTTATTTTCGACGGAAGACAGAAAGACATGGATATCTTGGATGACATCGGGGTGAGTCAATCATCAGCAAAACATTTTTTGAAAGTGAACTAATCCTTTAACCAAGCCAAGATTTTAAGGATGTGCATAACATAATTTGACAGTACTGACCCTTAAATGTCAAGCTGCGGTTTCCCTTATAGATGAGAACAGTAATCAGAGCTCGATAGCCGATTCCTCTCCGGTGAAGATGGAGAACAGCTGTAGCACGAGCCCGACACCAGAGGCCACTGCTGCTCACGCTGATGGAAACAAGTGCAAGACAGAACACACGCCATCCCCTGACAAAGGTGTGATCACACAAATAAATCTCATGCTTGCACAAATAAATGTATTAAGGCTTTTGGAGATCTCTAAGGCTTTCTAATGTTGTGTTCACATAATATTAAAGGAGCTTGACTTTATTCGAATAGATCAGGGGTTCTCAACTCTGGCCCTCGAGGTCCACTTTGCAACCCAAATCAAACGCACCTGAGCAAGCTAATCAATGGCTGTGTCTGAAATCACCCCCTATACCCTTAAATAGGGCACTATTTGAGGGTAAATCTATTTGTAGTGGTGTACGAAACCATAGTGGACGTTATCAAGTGCACTCATTCATTCCCATAATGCTCAACAGCTAGAGAATACCCATAATGCACTGTGCATTAGGCATCCACTTTCCAATCTGCTGGTCCAATGTGGCTACAGCGTCATATCAAACGGGTATTTTCCTTGTTTAATTAAGGTTTATACATGCTAGTTTCCATGATTGAGCTAAAGATGAATCTTTTCATTACTACTGGAGCTGCCAGTTTGCTAAGTTTCAAATGAGTCATTTAGCAGATGCTTTTGTCCAAAGCGACTTACAATTTAGGACTAAATTAAGCGAGTCATCGTGAAGAGGCAAAAACAACGCAAGAAGTGCTCAAATTATTTAACAGCAAGTATTAACTACACAAAAGCAGCAGCCTTTGGTGTCTGAATTCACTCACTTGTTTTCATTCACTCCTTCAAGTGGACTACTATATTAGTGGAGTAATATTACAGGGAATAATGAATGAGGGTATAGGGGGCGATTTCAGACACGGCTTCAGTCTTCAGGATTACGAGAAAGTTGCAGAAAGCTGAGTTTAATCAAGGTTGGAGGTAAATTCTGCAGGAAAGTGGATTTTAAGGGCCAGAGTTGAGAATCCCTGTATTTGAAACGCTGTATCTTGAGTTCTACCAGCTGAAATAAATGTGACGTATCACAGTTGTGTTTTCTTTTTTACAGGGAATTGTAACTCCACCCCTTCAGAGACCTCAACAAGCAAAAAAGATGCTCAGTTATTAGAGGAGAAGGAGTCCCCATCAGACACCTCGACAAACACTCAGGTGAAAGCATCGCTTACCTTCAAAACAGAAGAAACTGGAGATGACTTGAGGGTGAGAAAATGACCAAATGTTCTGTTTGTGTGTGTTTTAGGAAAGTGAAGATGGTTCTCCACCTACAAAGAAAAGCAAAGTAGAATCATCTTCTCAGGACTTGGATGACTAAAGCTGACTAGTAGTTTGCTCCCACATATTTTAAACACGTCACTGTCACAAACCAATGAGGAAAAGCATCCCACTCAACAACCCATTCCTGATCTTCAAGTAGAGCTTCGCCCTGTTCTTCATCTTCTCACCTGGAGTGGGCGTTTGCAGACGTCACTGTGCTGAGGCCGAAAGACTGACCTGATCCTGTGAGACACCTGCAGCCTCGCTCCATCAAACCCATGCACGACATACAGCGTTAGTATAACAGTAACAAGAGTCAATGCACTGCATAGATTTGTCAAGATGAAAGGTGGATTTGCTGCTGTCATCATTTTCGTTTTAAGTCTTTTATTATTTAATTCAATGAGTCTACTAGTTGTTTTTCTAACTACTTTGCAAAGGTTGTTGTATGGTTATAGTGCAGGTGCTTGGTTTGTCCATAGATTCTCTACTGGTTTGTGTGCCTTCTGGCTCAATGATGTGTGCATTTTTACTCTTTTTTTTTTTTTTTTTGTGGCTTGTTTTATTTTGGTTTTTTAAAAGGAAGAATATTTTGTTACATGTCAAAACGACTCAATATACCTCATTTCCAAACCAGCTGAGCTGGAACTTTAATCTTGATCGATGGACGATAAATACACTTCACTGAACACAATCTGGCAGTTTTTAAATGGTCGTTTTCAACAATGAATCCACTTTGACTTTAATCTGATTTAACGTACAAGGAACTCATGATGATGAAATACTCTAGGTACATTGGGACCATGATTTCTTGAAATGATTTTGTCTTGTACAGTTGATTAATTTTGCTTTTATTTATTCCATCATTAGTGCTTGTTTTTAGCATATTAAATTTGTTTTAATAAAAAACGTTAACACATCGAAGGCTGTGGAGTTTATAGTATTATATATGATGTAGTTTAGTATTTATATACTTTTTGATGGTAAAAATAAATAAATTGAAGATTATTAAAAATCGAAAAGGTTGAGAACGTTTTATTCAATTTGACATATATTTATTTGATGTTGCGCGCCCCCTAACGACGGTTTACCGCATTACCACGATCTTGTACAACGTAGTTGCCGAAATGTTTTTGAAACGAACGTTTTGATTAAAATCATCTGCAAAAACAAAAGTTTTATAAAGAGAAAGAGAGGTAGATCAAATATAAGACTTGTTTCAACTAATCCCTTGTACTAAATTCAAATGTTGTACTGAATATAGGCCTCAGGGACGGTCCGTTACTTTGGGGAAAATGTCGCTCCCTGGATTCCGCCCACGGAAATTCGTTGAACAAATGTAAAAAATGACCGCACCTTTACTCATAAATGTTATAACATTATTATGTTTCCATAACATTTAAAATTCGCCGTGAAGTGTCTTACCTCAGATATGGCTTCCTCCTGTGCGCGCGCTTTTCCAGCCACTTAAACGGTTGTGGATTTATTTATTTTATTTTATTTTATTTTTTGTCTCGTGAGCTCGTACAAGTTTCTGCCTTTCACAAAACATAAATAATTTGCTTGATAAAACTTTTGGCTGTCATGGAAAATGACCCGATGCTGACATACTGAATTATATTAAAGCATTATTGTGACATAAAAAGTCGAAATTGTGTCATACTAAGTCAAAATGATGACAAGTCAATTATGAGATAAAAGGTCAGTTATGGCATACTAAATTATGCATAAATGGAAAATGTCTTTATCTCATAATTATGACTGTCAAAATATAAACTTTTCATCCTACGACTCATTCGACTTCATTTTGATTGACAAAAGCATGATTTATTTTCCTTATGTGATGGAAAAGGGCTCATATAGAACTAAGCCAACAGTTTGTAATCTTGGTTTCTATTTAAAAGACATTCCTCAAACATAATATGATTTACAGACAAAACACTTTTTTCAAGCATCAGTCAATTTTGAGATTTTGGGCTATTTGACTTTCAAGTGTTTCAAATTAGTGGAAAGAAAACATCCAAAATACACTTAAGTGTTGCTTTTATTGCACCTAATCATATTTTTAATGTAGAAAAAAAGCATAAAATTGTAATCAAAGTTAATATTTTTGTGGGGTTCAGATTGGTCTAATCCGGCAGCATTTTAAAGAGACATGAATTATTGACTGGGCCCCTTCTGTTTTATTTGGGAGTTGTAGGATGGGAATTTGGTGATCACCCTTGCGTGAAATTGAGAGACTTGAGGGAAGATACTCCAAACACCTTAGCAACCACACAGAAACACCCTAGAACTGTGGCTAGAATTGTTATTTGGTGTTAATGAATGACTAAATGCTTTTTACAGAATGAATGTGTAGTCAGAAAGCTCAATGTATCCAGACAATGACAAGTAAAATTTGTTCAATGTTTGTATTGAGTTCACGTGAATATACAGTACATGAAACAGTACAATAGTTAAAGACTGTCACAATATTTCAGTAAAAACAGACCATACATTTGCACTTAATGCAACATTTTCTGATCAAATTAATTTAAACAAAAGGGGAATAATCATGAATATTATACATATTTAATATAATCTTGTGCACCAGGTCATAGCGGGTTACCAATTCTAACACTTGCAGTTTATTAGGTTTCTAAATAAACTTTGTTGTTAATATTACATCAATAATAAGAGATACAATATGATTTTGTGCTTAAAAGTTGTGCTTTAGCAAAGGGTCTTTTCACACCAAGTTTGAGGTGACTAAAATACATGAATATTTGCAAACCATTTTTTGCACCAAAACTATTTCACGCTGAGTTTTTCTGAAAAGTCTGGATACCTGAAAAAACGGCATTTGATCAATTTAAATAAATCAATCTTGTGTCCGTATACAACAAAAAGGTTAATCTTTTTTTTTTCTTTTTTTTGCCAAAAATTCTGACTTGGTGTGAATAGGCCTGAAATCTACAGGACATAACATCAAAAATACACATAAAAAGCCATTCATATGACAATATCATGACTATATGTCTGACATTTAACAGTAAAAAGAATAACTTAGTCTCAAAGAATGGCAGTTAAACTCATGTGCTGTATACATTTAAAGTGAGAAGTGCAATAAGTTAATAGTGGTTAGCCTCAGCTTAGTTTGGTGCACTGGTCATACGGTTTTGAGCCTGTGATAACAGTCCGTTATGAGTTCCTTAAGCTGAAGTGTGTATTTTTTATTCATTAAAATCTTCTATCCTGGTTTAATGTGCAGATACAACTGTAAGTAAACCATTCGTAGGGTGAATTACCAGAAAGTGCAACAATGGTGGCTATGTTCGCAATAGCATACTACCATACTGCTGGGAATGTTTCTGCAGTATATAGTATTTATACTGTGCATAGTATGAATAATTTCAGTATGCTTAGGCTACGTTTACACGTTGCCGGTTATTTTCATAAACGGACAACTCTCTCCGTTTTTCAGAAAAGTGTTCGTTTACACAAACCCATGTATATGCCGTCAAGAGCATGCCAAACCTGTAGGTGGCAGTGTAACGAGAAGCTCAAGCTCATGTTAGCCAATCAGAATCCCGAAAACATAGGTCGCACCTTTGACGCAGTGCAAGTTCTGTCGCATACTGTGACATCGACTGCCTAAAACTCTGTTTTTCTCAGTTTACGTGCAAACAGAGTTTTCCAAAATCTCCACTCTGGCCGGAGTTTTTAGAAAGAATTGTTTTCAGAGGCGAATTCTCCGATTGCGTGTAAACGAGGGGCACAACCGAAGAGAAATGTCTCCGTTTTCCTAAATATCCATGTACGTGTAAACGGGGCCTTAGAATGCCTGGGTGAAAACGTGCAGTTTAAAATCAATCACATAATGCAGTGTGCTCGTCTTGAGTCAATTTTATGTGTGACAGAAAAACCGGAAGCTATGATTTTTAACGAAATTTTCTTGGCTTGCATAATGTGTACCGTTTCATATACTATTTAAAAACATCGTGGGCAGTATTCAGAGTAAACTGAGCGGTTTGCAGTGTGCGAGTATACCATTTCGAACACACTCTGTGGCGCTTTCAAAACATCGCTGTTTGTTTGAGCCGTCCGAAATGTCAACTTCTGACTCAACCAATGGCGTGAGTTTGGGGGCGGAGCTACAATGGAAAAAAAGGAGTGTTTGAGAAACCTGTTTGGAAATGGTCATTATTTTTGCAATTCCATTTTGTGCCTCTGGGGGGAGTAGAAATTACACAGAGCAGCTTTAAATACACAGCAAATATCATTAAACCGTGCTTATTTTTCTTGCTGGTAATTCATCAGTGGATCAGAAACTTATGAAACACACAAAACGGTATTATTAATAACACATAGAAATATCTCTCATCTTTCCATCAATGCAGCATACCTTAGCCTTCATACGGACGGATACGTTTCAAGGAATGTACAAGAGGTTCGAATGTATATACGCTGTGTAGAAAAATAGCGAATAATCTGGTTGAAAGCGATCTGTGCATAGCCTGCTCACAGGCGGAGGGGTTGAAGAGGAGTTCAGAAGGTTTGGTCATCGTTGCAAGAATCTGTCCAGTGACCGAACGCCTCACAGATGTCGCAGTACGGTCGTTCGCCGCTGCGGGCGCCGTGGTACGTGGTGTGCGGAGGCGAGTCTGGGGACTGCGTTTGCGTGGGACAGTCCTCCGTGTCGTGCAGGTCGAAGCAGTCGCAGATGTCGCAGAAAACGCGTGGTGGGGCTTTCTTCTTCTTTTTGTCCTTACCAAGACTTAAGAGAAAGAGGACAAAAAAAATATATATTATGACAAACCCTTCAGTAATAGTACGGTAACAATAGTGCAATGCATGCTAAGTATGTACAACGTGACCACGTGCCAGGGTTATTTATATATATATATATATATATATATATATATATATATATATATATATATATATATACACACACACACATTTATTTTAGCTAGTCGCCACATTTCAAGTAACATTTCAAATTTTTATACATAACTTTATGTACTAAAATAAAATTAAAATAAACTGAAATAAAAATGTATAAAAACTATTAGGGCTGGGGGAATTAACGCGTTAATCTTTGCGATTAATTTGAGATGTTTAACACATTAAAAAAAAATAACGCAATTAACGCAGCACCTTTTTTTGGCCTTGTTTTA
This sequence comes from Leuciscus leuciscus, assembly GCF_965113295.1. NCBI lineage: Eukaryota > Metazoa > Chordata > Actinopteri > Cypriniformes > Leuciscidae > Leuciscus > Leuciscus leuciscus. The sequence continues at coordinate 27,952,715 of NC_138723.1, read as the reverse complement.
ATGACTTCCTGTTGCGGCTGCTATTGAAAAGGCCGAAAATATGCCGTCTTTTCCGCTCAGTGTTTGCGCTGTGCGTTCTGCTCTGTCGTTAACGGCCCAAACGCTCCAATCATGTACCGATCACGCACTGGAAAAGCAAAGTCCGCTCAAATAACGTGAAATTTCTCAGTAGTAGACTTCTGTATGCAATAGCCCTACTGAGCTGGTATAGTCATGCTGGGCAACAATGGTAAAATTACCTGCTCTGATCACATGCTCTGGTAATAAAAGCTTTGTATGACTATACTTTATTTTGATAATTAGTCAAAAAATAAATCTGTTAAATCTGAGTATGTTGCATAGAACTAAATAAAGAATAATATATTGATATATTGATGTTTCATATTTTAATTTAGGGCTATTTTCTGTCCAATTTGTGTGGACATTTTTTTTGTGTGTGTGTGTTGTTTAATTAAATTAAATATTAATGATTACAAGTTTGGGGGAAATGCGATTAATTGCGATTAATCACAGCAAATTGTGCGATTAATTAGTTAATTTTTTTTAATCGATTCCCAGCCCTAAAAAACGATATATACATATTTTTTACATGACAAAAACACACAACAAAATTACTCAAACTTTAAAATTAAAATATAAAACCAATTCAAAATATTAATAAAAACTAAAAGCATCTCAATGATACTAAAATAAGTTGCAAAGCATTTGTCTCCAGTTTCTGGCTGCTATCTGATCTGCCAGACAGAAAAGTGGCAAGTGAAGATTTTGAAACCCAATTGGACTCACTCATCATTTTCATCATTTCCGTTGAACTCGGTCAACACCATTTTCTTCAGCTTCACCTTTAGTTCTTCATTCTTCCTCTGGAGGTCCACAATCACAGAGTTCAGGAAGTTAATCTGATCCATGCAGGAAAACATGGCAGATTTTAGACATTTACACACATATGACATCCTAAAACCATTAACAAATACAGAACAGAGGAGTTATACCTGTCCCTCAGCAAACTCTTTCTCTTCTCTCAGTTGGTCCAAAGCAGCATCACCCACTGTACAGGAGAGACAAACGAACAGTCTTCAGTTCAGTGAGAACAGTGCTGAGAGTTAGTGCATGTCACAATTGCATAAAAGTAGTCCAGAAGGATTTGTTCATTTAAGTTGACTCGGTATGTCATAATTTCTACATTATGATTTACAAAAGCACAATGTGTTGGAAATGGGCTCCCATAGAACTAAACCAACTGTTTGTAATCTTGTTTTCCATTTAAAAGACATTACTCAAACATTATAATGTGACTTGTATTTTGGTCATAAACATTCGATTTGGATTCATTTTTCATACTGGAAATAGTATGAGTAATACGTATTAATCTTGTTTGTTAACTAAACTATTTTCATTTCTATTTCAACTGTTTTTATAATAAATATTAACTCATTATTCGATCATTCTGCAATAAAAGTATATTTTTACACATAATTGGGTTAAAAATAACTGGACGGCATTTCCAGAATTAAACTGGATTGCATCATGCAAAAATTGAAACATGATGAGGTCATGTGACAACAATTTCTGCATCATTTTGCATAGTACTTTTAAATAATAAATTCAGTGCCGTTCAAAAGTTTTGGGTCAGTATGTTGCTGCTGTTTTTTTTTTTTTTTATAGAAATTAATACTTTTATGCAGCAAGGATGTATTCAAATTTCAAAAGAAAAGAATAAATATTAAATATTAAACAGCACAAATGTTTTCAACATTGATAATAATCAGAAATGTTTCTTGAGTAATGTATTACATCCAGCTTGAAAAAAATCTAATTCACGGTCAGAGGTTAAAAAAGCAATTTTTTGAAACGTGGTCACCTTTCCTAGCGTATTTTGATGACTTGCAATTTTCAGAGGGAGGGGCCACCTAAACACCTGTACAGATGTGGACCTAGAGATTTTATTGTATTCTTTATTCTCTTTATTTGATGATCTGTTACTTATCTGTTTCATACCCTAAGTTCCACGTCAGTTACAATTCTGGTTGAATGGACAATTTTGAGGCAAATATAAGGTGATTGATTCCTTCCTTCATTTACTTATTGATTTATTTACTTATTTATCTTTTTTTATTTTTTTTTATTTTTTTTATTATTATCTATTTTTATTATTGCTGTACCTACATGATATATGCACCTTATACCTTGAATATGCACACTACTGCAATGCATCTGTTTGTTGTCTTTGAGGATAGTGTATGATGTCTTTGAACTGTAAGCTATGTGTTCATGTTGAGTCGCACGAGGGAAATGAGGGAGTATTGTAGGATGTTTGTTATAATGTCTCTTTTTGTTGCAATTGTCTTTTTTTTTGTTGCATATTTTGTTATAAAAATGGTTATAAATAAAGTACAAAAAAAAAGAGAAATGTTTCTTGAGCAGCAAATAAGCATATTAGAATGATTTCTGAAGGATCATGAGACACTGAAGACTGGAGAAATGATGCTGTATAAAAAGCTAATAAATTACATTTCGAAATAATATAATAACATAGAAAACAGTCATTATAAATTGTAATATTTCACAATATTACGGATTCCACAGTATTTTTTAACAAACAAATGCAGCCTTGATGAGGATAAGAGACTTCTTAAAAAAATAAATAAAAAAAAATCTCACAATTCTGAACAGTAGAGTAAATAAATAGCTAGCAGTATAAAGTTTACTGCACAGTATACAGTAAGCAGCGCTGTCATTCTATTCCAAATATAAATACGCTGACGGACCTGAGATGATTTCCTCTCCGTTCCCTGTCTCCCGGCCCTCCAGCTTTTGCTCCAAGCTGTTCACTCGGCTCTGCAACTGGGCTTTGTCCCTCTCCAGAGACGTCACGGCCGACTGCAGCGTCTTGGCCATGGCATTTTCCCCGCGCAGCACTGCAATCTGGGATAACAAAAAACATCTTTAGATTGCAAATTATTGTTTCCCATTATCTGACGATATTAAGTGCCAACCATACATATTGTTTTGATATGAAATGAATCTACTAAAAGCATTCTTTGTACATAGAGTAAGTTCAACTCATAGTCATAGTTCACAGTGGATAAAACATACTTGATCCAGAGAGGTTTGGTTAAGACTTATAAAACTCAAGAATCAAAGCTCTTACCTCATTTCGTAGTGTCTCTAGCTCTTTGTCTTTATCGGACATCACTGCATTGGAATTCTCTCTGTGAGAACAGACAAGAGCTCACTATAACTGGAGCCCATTGTTGGATTTACAATCATGTTACAAAAGCCATATGCACTCTGAGAACATCTCCCAATGGAGCCCTGAAGATTAAAAGCTTACAGAAAAACATGCAAAAAATGCATGAACAGACATTCAGTTTTTATTTTTTTTTTAGGGTGGAGGAAAACAATAGATCTGAAGCCAAAAGCTTGTACCTAGTACCATTATTTGAGTTGTTCAACCAAACGGCAATCATGGAAACAGATCATCTCTCTAGACGAGGTGATCTTAGTATATCATAAAACACTGATCTCTAAAGAACATGTACTGACAAGCTTTTTTTTTTTTTGGCAAGTCTTCATTTCCCGGGAGATGAAATGACATTTAAAGCTTCCAGAGTGCATGTGATCTCAAATCCAGCTCTCATTTGAACAATTACTGAGACAGAGCTCCATTAAGCACCATCAAAAGCATCCGTGACATGCTGTTTATAACCACAGATAATTTGGCTTTTTAATGCTTGTGAAGAAAATGAATGGGAAAAATACTTGCATCACTAGATTCACTACTCTCACGTTAACAAAAACACGAGCATAACATTTCCAAATTGTCTTTCCCCATAGACTTCCAGTGTAAGAGCACTGTGTTAATGCTTGTTTTTACTGACTGAGATAAAAAATATATATTATTTTCTGTGGTTATAAACAGCAGGCTTCACTCAGAGCTGTCTTTTAATGTTTTGATTTGATTGAATGAACTTAATACTGAGTCAGAGACGTGCTTACCTCTCTGTAATCCCCAGATGGCTAGTCAAAGCTTCGTCATCAAGCTGCCAAAAAAACAACATGATACATGACAACTCAATTCCTCAAACCAACTGAGAATGTCACAGAGCAAAGCATTTCAGGAAAAGTCTAAATAGACAGAAAGATAAACACCTGCTGCGTGTAGACGTCCAACTCCTGAGCCAACATCCCTTTCTCCTCCTGTCTCTGAGACTTCTGATTGGCTGATAGTTTTACCTCCTCACTACGGAGAGAGATAAAGAAAGGTAATGCTTATAATATCATATAGGACTAGTATATTACTGTCATGTCTAGTTTTGAGTTTTGTTTCATGTTTCATGTCCTTTATTTTGTAGTTTCCCCATTGTCATGTTCCTGGTTTTGTCATGTGCTCCCTGTTTTGTCATGTGCTACCGGGTTTGTCATGAGATCCTTCCATGTGGCTCCCCTTGTCATGTGTCCTATGTTGTCATTGGTTAATTGTCTTGGTTTATTGGTTCATTGTGTTCAGGTATGTCTTGTTAAGTCATTAGTCTGTGTGTCTTTATAGCCCTCATGTTTCCATTGTCCCTTGTCTAGCTTTGATGTTGTAACCTACTGTTGGTGAGTGTATTTATGTTCATGCCAAGTCTTGTGTCAAGCCAATAGTCAAGCCAATAGTCAAGCCAATAGTCAAGCCAATAGTCAAGCCAATAGTCAAGCCAATAGTCAAGCCAATAGTCAAGCCAATAGTCAAGCCAATAGTCAAGCCAATAGTCAAGCCATAGTCACACCTGTTTTGGATTATATTTTATGTCACTTTGTTTCAATAAACTGCACTTGGGTTCAAGTTCATCTTGCTTACAGTGGACATATGTTACAATTACCATACTAGTATTTTCCAGTATATGAATTATCTGTATGAATTCAATGTCTGGATGACCTTTAATGCTAACTTTTTTTTAAGAAATTGATACTTTTATTTAGCAAGGATACATTAAATCAATCGAAAGTGTCAGTGAAGACAATTATAATGTTGTTTATTCTATTTTAAATAAATGCTGTTCTTTTAAACTTTCTATTCATCAAAGAATCTTAAAATCGGGAGTTCCACATAAATATGAAGCAGCACGACTGTTTTCAACATTGATAATAATCATAAATGTTTCTTGAGCAGCAAATCAGCATATCAGAATGATTTCTCACATGACTCTGAAGACTGGAGTAATGATGCTGAAAATTCAGCTTTGATCACAGGAATAAATTACATATTAAAATATATCACAATAGAAAAAAATATTTTAAGAAGTACTAATTTACAATATTACTGTATTTTTGATCAAATAAATGCAGCCTTGGTGAGGATGAGACTTTTTTTTTTTTTAAACAAATTGAGCATAAAATACTATTTTATTATTTGTATTTATGATACATTATGATTTTCATGTTTTTTTCTGATGCCAGTGACAAGTCCTCAATTTCAAATCACCCTTATGTCAGTCATGTTATTCTTCCATTTTCCTCTCAAGTGAATGCATCATGCTTATTAATATATCATCTTTCCTTTCCATCACAACCCTTTAACTGGTTTTTAGGACCAAGCGTTTGAAAAATAAGAGTGTTTTTGGTTCCAAAAAGCGGCAGTAAAAACGTGAGCTCCACAAAGTCACAACAGAAAGGTCACCGTCACCCTCCTCGTGTGTAACGAATGAGCCAATCTATTTTCACCTAGAGTGCATTTATGATGCAGGAATAAATCAAATCATGCACGCTCGAAACTCAAGCGGGAAATCAAAGTGAGGTCTGAATTGTGAGAACAAATGCGACGTCATGAAACTACAGGCTAAAAGATTCCCACGGATTCAAAAATAATATGCTGCATTTAATGAAGCATAACACAATTTTTCATAAAGAAATACTTTAAAAAAAAAGATAATATTACAGGCTACGTCATGATACATATTCATGAGTGTCAGAAGATCAGCAGAGCGTTTATGAAGGGAACTCACGTGGAGTCGAGACCATTAGACAGGCGGAGAAGAGCAGCTGTAGCTGGAGAGACGCGGTTACGTAAAACTCCCTGGAGGAGAGACGCTCGCTTCTGAAGCGTTGGGCTGAGAGTCTCTTCAGCGCAAGAGTTCAGAAGAGGCTTCACACGGGAACCTGCTCGCATCACCGGAGCCGTCACTCGCTGGACACGCCGATCAGCCGCGTGTCGGATCAGCTTGAGTTACGAAGGCTTTGAGCTTGGGTTAGTGCTGCTTTAGTTTAAAGTCGACATGAATTCAATACGGACCCCATTTACACCAACACAAAAGCATTTTGAGCTAAGGTTTCTGCTTAATGTTTAAATTAATTTTGGGAAAAAATGTATTGCAATATGAAAAGTGAAAGATTTTAAGAAAAAATTTAAATGAGTATTTTTGGAATTAATTCATTTTGCAAACGAATTTGTTTAAAAATAATCTGCAAATAAGCTAATTGAGTTTATGAAAAGTTGAACAATTTGTGAAAAATTTAAATGACAATTCTTGGAATTAATTCATTTTGAAAACAAATCTATTGCAAACAAATTGCAAAACAAAATGAGCAAATTTATTGCAAATGAGAAAATAAACTGCTTAAATATAAAAAGTGAAACATTTGAGAAATTTTAAATTAACATTTTTAGAATTAATTCATTTTGAAAGCAAATTTATTGCAAACAAAATTGCAAATAATTAGCAAATGTGTTGCAAATAAGCAAATAAATGGTGCTTATGAAAAGTTTAACAATTTGCAAAAAAATGTACATGTTTGGAATGACTTCATTTTGCACACAAATTTATTGCAAAGAAATAGCAAATTGGTTGCAAATACGCAAATAAACGGTGCTTATGAAAAGTCACAAAACAATTTGTGAAAAAGGTAAATTACATTTTTTGCAATTAATTGAAAATTTAATTTAGAATTTATCTTTTCAGTGGGTCACAAAACCCTCTTATTTTTCAAACACTTTCATATACAGTAGAGACGCTTTTCACCATCCAATCAATTCCTAATGGATAAAATCAGGTTCTGCCCTACATATCTTTCTTATTGATTATCCTGAATGTGAAATGCTGCGAGCGTGAGCTCAATGCGTCCGACTCAGAACTCGTGCATTACGCCTTTTGTTACACAGAAATCAGTTGTTGTGACCAGGTGGACTCGTGATGTCATTCTGTGACTCACTGATCTCATCACCACAATGGTACCATAGTACTTACCCAACTAATTAAGATCAAAATCCTTTTTATCTCCAACTAAGCAGACAATTAATTTAATAAGACGCAGCTGAAAGATGTTAAATAGTGTTTAATTGTTGCAGCTGTAGTCTAGTGGTCAGCACACATGCTCGGATACGTTCGAGGCTTGATCGTGTCATTTTCCTCTCCTCCCTATCATTTCAGTCCTCTTTCTTCTATCACTATCAATGAAAGTGTGAAGTGTAAGTGAATAATACTAAAACAGTCAGTGAAGAGGAAATGCATGGGTGCATGTCAGCAGGACTTGAGGAGACTCACATTTCTTTGCAGAGCTTCCCGATGCGCTGAGTTTCTGAACACAACTGCTCCTGATACTGAGAGTTCTGCTGCTTCAGGGCCTCAAGCTGGTGGAGGAGATAAAAGATCATTAAAACAAGGGGAAATTATGCTTTTGGACAAAACGTGGTGGAGAGAATGTCATGAAACCTTTCAAAAATCATGTCTTTTCCTGCATTCTTAAATTATTTTGATGATAATTAAGCATATTTCAACTCAAATTCTCTAGTTTCTTTACATGCAATGTGGGGGGAAATCTATCATGTATAAATATTATTCACATTTACATAGTGTATTTCTACAGTAGTAGTATGTGTTGTTCTTTACTACTATCTTTATTACAGTATTTTCTAAATGACAGTAAATATCCAGTAATTTTTAGAGGAAAAGCAGTGCTGTTATTGTTTACTAAAACTATTTAAAAATGTTTTTGTTAATTGAAATAAAGCTGAAATAAAATATAAATATTAGATTAAAAAAAGTTAAATGAAAATTTGAAATGCTGCCCTGAAATAAAAACACTTAAAAAAATATATATATATATTGCACTTTTCAGACATAAAATGCAGTTCAAAGTGCTTTACATAAAAATGATACAGTCAAATATCAACAGCAACATCACATTAAATAAAAATGTGCATCAAACCTAAGATATAGTATATACAGTATAAAATACTAAAACGTGAAGGACAAACATAAAAGTAAAAGTGACAAAAGCACATAAAATTACTGAAACTTCAATTAAATTTAAAATGAAAACTAAACAAAAGTGAATTCAAAATATGAATAATAAATATAATACTAAAACAAAACTGGGGAAAAAGCATTTAATTGTCATGAAAATAATAATGTGATTATGCACAAAGGGTGTTCTGGGAGTTTTCCGCAGTTTTCACGTCCAAAAATTGTAAAATAAGACCATCTCTCCTTAAAAATTTGAAGAACCAATTATTTCTGTAGCACAAACATTTCAGTTCAAGTTACACACCAAAACTAGTTCGAGATTTAAACAAATACCTAAACCTGAGCTAGTATTATCGATGCCTTCTTTAGCAAACACGTGAACAAAGAAAACTGTCCAATTTTTACAAAGTATAATCAATGAGAGCTTACTCTGTTTTTAAATCAGAGAAGATAAATCACATTTAAGGACTCATACATGCACAACTAATACTAAAAGCATGTCAGACTGTCAAATCTGGTGAAGTCAGATTACCGTTCCCATGAGACCCATAATTCAATCCCATCAGACTCACTGTAACTTAACTGGTCTGCATCAGACTGAAGCGTTAATTACACTCTTCAGCACCAACGCCTACAACTGGCCGAGCTGGTAGTTCATTTCCTCTACATTGCCAAGAACCAACATCAGTGTTTTATTATGAATTAGCAGAGATTCGCCTGTGCTGAGATCATGGAGTGATTCAGTGTTTACATTGAGAAAGCTCGAGAGAATCCGTGATGATTGAGGAATTATACTGTCATCACTGAATGAAATGTCATCAAACAACCGTTTCACATGAAAAGCATTCTTCAACTCAATGTACACGGCTTCACATGCACCAGATAAAAGACACACGTCATAGGATTTATGATGCATAAAAACATCTAAAAAAAATCAGAAAGAGACAAAAAATAGGGATGGATAGGGATAACTGAAAATAATTGATGCTATATCACCAATATCCAATTTGCTCCTGAAAATAAACTCTAGAAGTTATAGATATTTTAACTCACACTGGCTGATATTATAAATAGATACAACAACAACAAACAGCGCTCACATTTAACATCATCTAAAATAATACACACTTCAAGAGCAATCAGCCATCAAAACATGCATGCTACTAAAAAGGTTTAAATTGGAGAAAAAAAAAAAGTCAATGTCATCACAACCCAGTTCCAATAGTTAAAAAAAGCAACTATTGCTGAATGGTCCAGCTATGGTCACCAATATACAGTATCATGCATCCCCACAGGGGAAGAGCACTCCAGAAGAGCGACCTTTACCTGGCAGAACGAGGTATAAACGCTGCCCGTGTAGTTCTGTTGGAGCGCTGTCACATCCATGCTGCTGTGTCCTTCCTATTTTTTCCGAACAAATGTGCCCTATCAATAATACATCCCCTCTACGGCCCCCTGCAGAGAGAGAGAGAGAGAGCCGCTCGTGCTCCGCTGGCGTTCCAGCACACACTCACGTTTGAGCAAACACACGCTCTGAGAAGCATCACACAGGGCAGCTTCATTATGTAAGGACGACAAGCCCCGCCCCTCTCGACACCCTCCCCTCCCCACCCTCCCCACCACCTTCTGCTGTTCTCCGTCATCAATGCTCATTCATCCTGAATTACACGTTTCTACATGATGAGACAATCCATGTTTGACTCTGGTGACATCAGAGATCCTTGTGTGTGCGAGAACTCACTCATGTTTTCTATTTAAACATTATTTGGTGAATGTACACGACCATTCAAATGTTTGGGGTATGTATTATTATTAAAGAACTTATGAAAAATGACAGTAATGACTTTCAAATGAAAATTCTAATGTATTCATCAAAGAATCCCGAAAAGTAAACAGTTTCCACAAAAATATTAAGCAGCACAACTATTTTCAACATTGATAAGAAATGTTTCTTGAGCAACAAATCAGCATATTAGAATGATTTCTGAAGGATCATGTGACACTGAAGACTGGAGTAATGATGCTGAAAATTCAGCTTTGCATCACAGAAATAAATTACATTTTAAAACATATTTAAATAAAAAACTGTTCTTTTAAATTCGAATAATATTTCATAATATTACTGGTTTTTTATCCAATAAATGTTGATGTAATATTAATGTAATATATTGAGCATAAGAGACTTCTTATGTTTTACCGACCCCAAATTTTTAAACAGTGGTGTATATTTTTTTAAAGCTGTGCGAGAGACTTCAGTCATCCTTGAATGACACAAAATAGAAGGAAATTCAGGCTAACCTAAATTAACTTTGCTTTTTTTAAACCTTGAGGGGACAAAAGTCCAAAATGAGGTCACAATAAGGTTGTCTTTTTCAATACAGAAACCAAAAATAACCTTAAAGGGACAGTTCACCCAAAACGTTTAACTCTGTCATAATTTACTCACAATCATGCCATTTCAAACTTATATAACAGCATTGTTTATATAACAGCAGTTCATAGTGACAAAAAAGCTGTCAATGTTACGTGCTAAAATAAAGCCTTTTGATGAGGGAAAGGGACAGTTCGCCCACAGTCATTAATTACTCACTCTCAAGTCGTTCCAAACCCGTAAGACTTTAATTCATCTTCGGAACACAAATGAAGATCTTGTTGATGAAATCTGAGAGCTTTCTGTCCCTCCATTGACAGCTACGCAACTAACACTTTGACGCCTCAAAAAGTTCCATATGAATTGAGCAGTTTAGTCCAAATTTGGTCCACAATCTTTCGGGTTTGAGTAATTAAATTACAGAATTTTTATTTTTGGGGTGAACTATCCCTTTAAGTACATCTCCTCTGATTAAACACAAAGTTATGGTATGGCTTCAAAAGAGTTGGAAGTAGGGCTGCACAATATATCGAAATTATCGAAATATCGCAAATGTATATATCGCAACAGCTAGCAATAACTGGGGTCATGAACAGCTCTTGGCTGAATAACTTTTGTCGCTTTAATAAGAATCAGTGTATATTTAAATCATACGGTGAAAACTAATCAGTGATTTATTTTTACATTTGATTATTCAGTTTCTGTTGTTAAATGAACCTAATGTAGGATAACCTGAACCCCTAAACCCCGTGGTTTACACTGATGTTAAAATAACACTTCTTATACTACAGTAAAACACTGATGTTCACTTCCAGAAGCTGTCGGGATGTTTTCTTATCACAAAAAGAATGTGAATGTACGTAGGTTATATCATTTTAAAGATATTTTAAAGATAATTTAAGTTCATTTTACGCACTTTAAGCATATAGAATATCGCATTATTGAATGAGTTATCGCATATCGCATTTTTCTTCAATATCGGGCAGCCCTAGTTGGAAAATAGCGCAAAAAGATGCTTGCACATTCTCCAAAACTCATGTTGTGCTCCATGAAACAAAGTCAGTCATATGGGTTTAGAACAATATTAGGGTGCGTAAATAATAACAGAATTTTCCTTTTTGGTGAACTAACCCTTTAACTCTGTCTATGTTTCGCCTCGTCAAACAGAAAGTAAGTCTCACTAAAATCTGCATGAATTGACCCAAACCAGCACTGGTCTCTCTCTCTCTCTCTCCTGAGCTTGTTGTCACTTTACCCTAAAACACCTTTTCTATCTAAATCTTTAGAATCCATTAATAGGAGCACGCATAGTTTATTATTTATACAGTATATTTATACAATACAGATTGTTTAAAAACATCTACACATTATTAAACAGGAAAATATCATGATAATGTTGTATATGTATGCTCGTCTCATATTTGATGAAGTTTGCATGAATAATTATGTTACTTTCCTATTTATTACTGTGAAGCTGCTTTGAAACCATTTCTAAATATATAAGGCACCATAAAAATAAAGGTGACTTGACTGTAAAACTCATCAATTATGAACAAATTGAAGATAATAGTATCATTATCCAGCTTCGTATCTGATAGCGCCAGTGCAATTATATTGATAATAAACCTGAATATTAGTCGTCTTTTAAACCTAGCACTCGCCAAATGTCTGGTTTGAAACGCCACAGGAGACAAACCAAAATTATCCTTATTCTCCTTATTCTTCAAACCAAGACCATCATTATTGTTCCTAATAAATAATGTGTATGTGTGAATATCCACAGACTGAACCAACACCATTCTCTGAACCAATGCAGGCGAGTCTCTGTAATACAGATGCTGAATCAAGACCCATCACTCGAGGACCAGTGACAGTCTTACCGTATGTGAAAAGCACAACCGCAGGAGGAAAGTGTCTTCTGATAAGCGCTGGCCGCCGGGCTGATTATGTAAGGCCACATACGAGCGCACAGAACATGCTTTACATGCAGCCTGCAGGCGGTCAGATGTAGAGGACTCATGCATGAACTAACAATGAGTCTGAACCATTTCGTCAGTAACAGGACATTTACACAGTGAAAAATCTCTGCTCACCTCTTAAATAAATGACTTCACGTTAATCTGACTACAAATGCGGAATATGTTTTAATAATACTACTGGCAGTTTCACACATGCAAACTAAATATTTTGTGTTCAACGTCATATTGACAGCAGTAATTCATGTCAGGATGTAAAAGGGATAGTTCACCCAAAAATTTAAATTCTGTCAGTAATTACTGATGTTTGAGTTGATGAATGTTCATCTGTTTATGTCTCTTCAGAAAGTTTGGACTAAACCACTCGTTTCATATGGATTATGAACTTTTGCGTAGATGTCAATGGAGGGACAGAAAGTTCTCAGATTTAATCAAAAATATCTTCATTTGTGTTCCAAAGATGAATGAAAGTCTTACGGGTTTGAAACGACATGAGGATGAATAATTAATGAAAGAATTTTCATTTTTGGGTGAATTATCCATTTAAGAGTAGATATTCCCAGCATTTTTTATGATTATTACTGGTGTCTGCTAAGGCAAGAATCACAATCACTGCTGTGCTAAGGTTAGTGATTTGATCAAACCTCTAACAGGAAGTAACAGACCTTATTCACGGCAACGCCATCTTTGATTTTTAATGGAAATGAAAGCGAGGCTGTGAGGGATAGACATACATCTCCTCAGTGGGTTGTACTGTTATTTAATGTGTTTTTGGATCGTTCTCCTGACGAAACACTGCCAAAATATCTTTCCAGGAGATTTCAGTAGACAAAATACTCAACAACATGAGCTGTGGGATAAAAAGTGATCTAGGCTTTATACAGCAATCGAAAACATGGTAAGTCTATCTCTCACAGCCTCGCTTTCATCCCTGTCATGGCGCTGCTCTGAATAAGGTCTAGAAACTTACAGCAGTGCTACTGTATGAACATGAATACCTCAAGTCATGTGGACTGGCAAGGAGATCCAGTGAGCAAACACCGAGCAACCACCCAGAGCACCCTGACAACCACGTCTCACAGAGGCGACTTTTGAACAGGTAACGATCATCAAAATACTCACACCCTTCCAAGTCCCTTTCAGACACGGATACGAAGTAAAGTAACCAGGAGTCATAAAAAACACCGTTTATCTTTATGATATGAAGAGTAAAGCGTACTTACCTCCTCCTGCAACTCCTTATTCTTGTGCATCATCTGCTCCAGGTTTTCATCAGACTGTGTGTGAGAAAACCTCCGATTACACACTTGTACTACACTTTTTGACCAACATGCACTAGTTTGGGGTTGGTAAGAGTTTTAAATCAAGTCTCTTATGCTCACCAAGGCTGCATTTATCTGAACAAGAATACAGTAAAAATTTAAATAAAGTAATACTGTGAAATATTATTAGTTTAAATAACCGTTTTCTATTTTTAAATGTTTTAAAATGTAATTTATTACGGTGATGGCAAAGCTGAATAGTCAGCATCATTACTCCAGTCTTCAGTGACCCCAAACTTTTGAACAGTAGAAACATGATGGCCTTTTCTTATGGCATAGATTAACAGTATATGCTATATAGAATTAATGACAGATGGATATGTTAGAGTTGGCCGACCTGACAAGTATTTACAGAGACAATATACCATATTTTCTGGAGTTATTGTTACTATCACTGTAAAATCATAAATAAATATGCAATCTCCTTCAAGCAATGTAAAATAACTGAACTATGTTACTTTGGAAATTATAATAAATTGTTTCCAAAACTTAAAAAGGATAATGGTGACAACAAATGTAAATTAATAATGAATTTTCTCCTTTAAAATATTTTTTAATTTCTAATATATTTTCAGTGAATTTTGATTAAATATTATGAAGAATATATTCAATTTCAAATACATCTCATATGCTACACATGCACTACCATTCAAAAATTTGCGGTTCATTATTTTTATATACAATTTTTTTTATTCAGCAAATTTGGAAAGAAGTCTCTTATATTTCTGTGTCACATGATCCTTCAGAAATCAATCTAATATGCTTTACAAATAACATTAACATTAACAATCGTACCCACCCCAGTGTATTGACCGGTATTGTATAAAACTGGGTGTCTGTTTTACAGTGGTAAATGTCAGTCACCTGGGTTTGGTTCTTGTAGGCTTTCAGTTCCGCCACCTGCCGTTCCAGCCCTACGTTCCTCTCTGTGATTCTGCTCAACTCTCCTTCTGTTTGGCCCAACTTCTCCATCAGCTCCTTCATCTGAAGCTCTCTCTCTTCATCCTTCACCTGTTTCTGCAGCAGTTCCTCCTTCTCCCTGGACACCTGATCCAGCTTCTCTCTCTCCGTTTTCATGTTCCTTTCCATTTCTGCTGTCACACAGAAGAAGGGGAGGAGGTCATAGAGGAGCTCATGCAGGAGTATTTGTGCTAATATGATCATTTTCCCCAAACTTTCACACAAAATGGATTGCGGAGCAGCTAAAAAGTGTGCAGTTGTGTTATGGCTATGCTGGGAACGTCTGGTTTATCTCGTGAGCATGCAAAAATGACTGTGCAGAGCCGTTCACATTGGCAGAGGCTCACATGCCAGGGATGCAAATATATAAGGATCAGATGTTTTGTTTAACAGTAGTTAAAGAGCATTTTAGTGCTTTTGATGAGTCATGTTTTCCTTACCTTGCATTGCTAGTGTTGCTCGATTATTGTCCTCTGCTGCTGAGTCAAGCTTATTTGTCTAAAATTAAACAGAACAAACAATTACAAACTAATTGGTACAGAACAAAATGCTGGCCAAAAACAAATGGCTTTGATTCAAGATATTATGCAGACAATAATACTTAAGTAATGAATTAAAGATAAAATACAATAAAATAAAGTTACATCATATTGCTAGTACCACTCCACGTCAAGCTTAACCATAACCATGATAAAAAACACTGTAATGCATGGCCTAAATATCTAAATAATTTAATAAAGGCAGTTATTAGATCACCATCTGGGCTGGAGGGAGGTGAATGTACAGCACAAGAAACAAAAACTTTTAAAAATAAGTGTTATTTTCCTGTAACCTTTATGTGAAATAATAACCAGGGATTTTCAGGTTAATAAATAAGCAGTCTTAGTGTTACCAGATCTTGCAGCTGCTGCTGGAGGGACGTTTTCTCCTGTTCAGAGGAGGCGAGTTTCTGCTGGAATAGAAGCACCTCCTTCTGTCTGTTCTCCAACTCAGAGTTCAACTCCTTGATCTATAAGAACGCACAGAACACAGTGATCTTATGATGTACAGTCGTGCTCAGAATTAATCATACCCCTGGTAAATATGATCAAAAATGGCTGTAAAAAATAAATCTGCATCGATTATCCTTTTGATCTTTCATTCAAAAAAATAGGCAAAAATCTAACCTTTCATTGAAGTAAAAGAATTGAAAGTGGGGGAGAAATCACATTATGAAATAAATGTTTTTCTCCAAAACACGTTGGCCACAATTATTGATACCCCTAGAATTTTTTATGAATAAAATATCTCTGAAGTATATTCCCATTAATATTTACCTTTTTTTAGCACACCAGGGTGACTAGGAATATGAAATTGTCCAGCTATGACTTCTTGTTTCACAGGAGTTTAAATATGGGGAAACACAAAGGCCAAATTCCCTTAATCATCCATCACAATGAGTAAAACCAAAGAATTTATTGAAAAGAACAGCAAAAGATTGTTGAGCATCACAAAATAGAAAATGGCTGTAATAAAATAGCTAAAGAATTGAAAATCCCCATTTTGACCATCAGGGCAACAATTAAGAAGTTCCAATCAACTAAAGATGTGACGAATCTGCCAGGAAGAGGACGTGTGTCTATATTGTCTTAATGGACGGTGAGGATGAAAGTTTGAGTGGCCAAAGACTCTTCAATAATCACAGATGGAGAATTGCAGAGATTAGTTGAGTCTTGGGGTCAGAAAGCCTATTTTTTTTTAAATCAAACAACCCCTACATCACCACATGTTGTTTGGGAGGGTTTCAAGAAAAATGCTCCTCGCTCATCCAAAAACAAACTCCAGCATATTCAGTTGTCAGACACGATTGGATCTTCAAACGGCACTAGGTTCTGTGGTCAGATGACACTAAAAAAATAGCTTTTTGGCAGCAAACACACTAGACGGGTTTGGTGCACACAAGGATAAAAAGCACTCATGTGCACAATTTAATATACCATTGGATCTTTAATGTTGTGGGCATATTTTTCTGCTGGAGGTCCTGGACTTCTTGTTCAGATACATGGCATCGTGGATTCTATCAAATATCAACAGATAAAAAAATCAAAACCTGACACCTCCTGCTAGAAATCTTATAATGGGCCGTGGTTGGATCTTCCATCAGGACAACGATCCAAAACAAACAACAAAATCAACACAAAAATGTGTTAGGGAGCACAAAATGAAGCTTCTGCCATGACCGTCCCAGTTCCCTGACCTGATGAGTGGAGTGAACTGAAGAGAAGAAGCATCAACATGGATCTGGGAATCTGAAGGATCTGGAGAGATCCTGTATGGAGGAATGGTCTCTGATCTCTTGTCAGGTGTTCTCCAAACTCATCAGGCATTATAGAAGAAAACTCAGAGCAGTTATCTTGGCAAAAGGAGATTGCAAAAAGGTATTTAATAAAAGGGTGTCAATAATTGTGGCCAACGTGTTTTGGAGAAAAACATTTATTTCATAATGTGATTTCCTCCCCACTTTCAATTCTTTTACTTCAATGAAAGGTTCGATTTTTGCCAATTTTTGAAATTGGATAAACGATGCAGATTTATTTTTTACAGCAATTTTTTATATTTACCAGGGGTATGATTAATTCTGAGCACGACTGTAAATGTCTTCTGGTGTTCAAGCAAATGTCATAATGCATCTTATTTAGGTTGATTTAAGGAGGGGGATGAACGGACCTTTTTTCTTGTAATGGAGGGGAGGCTGATCCCGAGGTCTCGGCCCGAAGAGTTCTCAGCTGAAGCTGCAGGTCGGACACCTCCTTTTCCAGCTCCATGATCCTGGAGCGCTCGGACACCGTGGCGACCTACAGCAGGAGACGAGACTTAATCAACTGCTAAAGTGTGACCAAACTGGTCTATGAAGGCATTAAACATAAACGACATACTTTCTACGTAAGAAACATCTGCTGTTTTCTCATGAATTTCATTTCTAATCATTTAGAAATTACTCTATGGTGATGTGGGGGGCGTAATGAAAATCAACCAAAGTTAAACAAAGTTTAACACAAAACATTCTACTATGATATACACTACCATTCAAAAGTTTGGGTTAAGTAAGATTTTTATTTAAAAGGAATAATACTTTTGTTCAGAAAGGATGCAATAAATTATTTAAAAGTGAGAGTAAAGACATTTATAATGTTACAAAGATTTCGATTTCAAATTAATGCTGTTCTTTTGAACTCTCTATTCATCAAAGGATGCTTACACAAAATGTATCAGGGTTTTCACGAAAATATTAAGCAGCACAACTCTTTTCAACATATCATTCCTTTGCATCACAGGAATAAATTACATCTTAAAGGTATAGCAGAGGATCTTTCCAAATTTTAGATAAGACCCGCCCTCTCCACTTTTTGAAAAGTTTGATTGATTCACCAGAATGATTGACAAATAGGAGGACCAATAGTTTAGACTACCCACCAGGAAGTAAAACATCCTCCGCTATACCTTTAAAATAGATGTGAAAGAAAGAAAATTATAATTTTTTTGT